>NW_023416368.1:70772846-71182846 GCF_014108235.1 Myotis myotis
ACACCACACAGATGACTGTAACAAGTGTCTTAATTATTTGCTGTGACCTAGTAGATAGAAACATGACTAGTTCATTACTTTGCCCCATGGGAGACAGTATGAAACACAGTCTTCTGTACACAATCTGGTAAATAATGAGATAGTTTCTCCCCCCCTGCTCATTGCTGTGCTGGATCATTTAACCTCCCATGTGTTTTTGTTTTTGTTTTTGTTTTTCTATAAAAGAAATCAAATCAGGGGAGGGATATGTAGGGTAAAGGGTGAGAAAGTTTGGACCATTTAAGTGGTTAGAGAAGAGCAATGAGTTTTGTTTGGTAACTTTGTTTTGTTAGAGGTAGCCATGAGAGCCTTTAGAGAAATTTTCAACTGTGTCTCCCCATTAGAACTTTTATAAAGATGAGATTCATCAAGAATTGCCTTAGAGCCCAGCCAGCATGACTCAATGGTTGAGCATCAACCTATGAACCAGGAAGTCAGAGTTCAATTCCTGGTCAGGGCACATACCCAAGTTGCAGGCTGGATAAGTTCTGTCCAGCAGTCATGCTCATTTCTCATTTGCTTGACTTGCTTAGGATAAAGAGGTAAGTCCTGGATACTTCAGAATCTTAAAACCATCTGACATGACCATGTTGTTCTTCTATCTCCTTCATAATTACATATATGTTTACAAAAATACCATTATGGAAACAAAGGTGCAAATGTGCAAAGAAATAGGAGGTTCTGAAGATGACAGTAAAGATAAAGACACACTTGCTCTCCTTACGACCTCCATCTGTCACACCAATACTTAACAATTCCTAAATTATCTCAAAATGTAGTTGTAATACTTGGGTGTAGTTGAATACTTGGGTGAACAACAAAGACAGAACAGATAAGAAAACATTTGTGCCACTGAGAATATGTATTTAGACAAGCACAACAATACATATACTGGGTTTATTTAGTGCTTGACTCAAGGCATACATAAATAGTGAAGACATGCTTACCCCCACTATCTCTCTCTTATATGCTGGTGTCTGTTCCTACCAAACTCCAGTGAGGTGGCCAGAAGGAGGGTGAAAAAATAAAGGTATATTTAGAGTAATAGGTAAAAGAGTGTTTTCTCCAACTTTTCTACTTCCAGTGTGGTGATGGAAAAAAAAACACAAGGATGACTGGATGAGCAGAACTCTCAAATTAAATGTACTCATTTCACATATTCACTTAGCAATACACACATATACATACATCTACACACGTGGTCTCACTTATAAAAAAAACCAAAACACACCCAACTGTTTCATTTCCTACAATTTTTTTTTTAACTTTTGTAACTACTTGCTTATTTCATTGTGATGAATTCACACAAAAAAACAAAACTATTAGTCAATTGAGTTTGAAACATCACTTAATTGTTATTAATATAATTCTGGGAAAATGCATCTCTAGGAGCACTTATATCTATTTAGCAAGTGTGAGAATTACAATAATGATTTAGCCTGTTAGAGTTGCACAGTTTATACATAGGGTAAGCCATTGTTATCTGGTAATATAATCAATACAGTGGTGGTTGCCATAGACTACCAGCAGGTGTCTATCAGTTCTTTGTTACAAAGGAGTGGTGGTGTCTCAGGGAGGGCTGAGAAGGCTAATTTTGAATTTAGTTCAAGTACTCAAATACTCACGCCATGCTATTTCAGTACTTGAGGTCTAGAAAGCCAGAAACAGTGCATTTTATTATCAATCATTTTGAACATTTATATTATATTAAAAATGACCAAATGGGTCAGGGCTGCCACCCAAGTTTGAATGACTTGGGCTTTCCTTTTTCCTTACTTTTGGCATGTCTCCCCAGTGAGATAATTCAATTGAACTGAGGAGAAATTTCAGAATTTCTGTGCTGTCTTATTCTCTTTTAGTATGTAAGTGTGTAGGCTCTAGAATCAAATGATCGGGGTTCAAATTCTGTGTCCAGCACTTAGCCCTCTGTGTAATTTCTTGAGCGCGTCATTGATCTTCCCCAGATCTGTTTTTTTCTTAAATCAAATGGAGATGATAATACTTTCCTGTAATGTTATAGTGAGGACAACATATATAGTACTGTGAACAGCATATAAGGTTAATGGATATAGATCATTGTTATATATAGTATATGCATGTATAAGCAATAATTGCCTTTAGGAAGGCAGTTAGGGTTTGTTTAATCAATGGCTGTCTTTGAAAGGCAATGTCAAGAGAGCATAGCAGAGCGGTGGGTGTTATAGAGGATTGCCACAGATGTGTTCAGTCTGGAAGGGCAGATTGTTGAATAAACAAATAAATAAGGTCTAGAAAATAAAAGGGCTTTGTTTATAATTTAAGTCTAATACTTGACAAGTTGTCAATTTTAATTTTCATATCATCACTTATTGCAAAAAATGATTTTTGATATATTGTATTCAAAGTTATTCAAAAGTTGAAGTTTTCAATATAATTCTTTTTTATCAAAAAGACAGCCATATTTCTATGTAGGGACTATCTTCATGTCCTGTAACAAATAAAGCCCATGACTCACATGTAGGCATTTTTTCTCTACATAAATTGCAAGCAAGTATTTGAGAACTAAGCAAGCATGAATTATAAGCAAGCATTTAAAAAATATCTATTTTTCTTGATTTCAGAGAGGAAGGAAGAGAGAGATAGAAATATCAATGATGAGAGAGAATCATTGATTGGCTGCCTCCTGCACACACCCCCTCCCACCCCCATCCCTCACAACAGGAATCATCCTGGGCTTAGTTGTAATTTTGCTGCAAGTACCTGCGCTTTGCCATCTTGGTTCTCCCTCTGTTTGCTCCAGGCTGCCTATTTTTAGTTCCAGTTCTATTAGTTGCGGAGTGATCCTCAGCAGGTTACTTATCTACTCTGTGCTTCCGATTTACCATTTCTAAATGATTATAAAATTAATGCCTATTTAATTGAGTGATGTAGTGGTTAAATAAGCTAATATGAATAAAATGCTTGAAAAGCATGATGGTACATAGAAAGAAATTTTAAAGTGTTAGATATCATTATCTGTTAGGCTTCTAGATAATTGAAATTGGACATACAGGTAAAATATGTTCCTATACCCTTTTATTCATAAACCCATCATGAGGTTATATAAAAATTTCTGAATTTTGAAAGGCTTCTAAAAAATGTTACAAGAACCTTTGATTTCTTTTACTTTTCACTTTTTAAAATTCTTAGTAGCCCATACAAAAATAATATAGTACTTATTTTAATGTTTTTGTAACTTGAACCAAGGGCTCCAGCAGTCCTACATATTGGAAGCAACTACATTCCAACAGAGAATTCAGTTCTCCCCAGCATATGCACTCAGCAGCCACGTGTACTGCGGCGACCTTTCCCCCTATATTTCGTGCTGTTCTCTCCACATGGTGGTGATTTCTCTATGTGTATGTTTGCCCTCAAGGGATATGCTATATCTCATAAATTATTTCATTCAATCAGTCTAAACTTCCAAAGAAGATTATCTAAAAATGTCTTCAGGGTGGAATATTTTAATATTTTATGTAACTTGAATGTTAACACTTTTGTCCTGGCTGCTTCTGACAGTTGTATGGCAGTAGAAAATTACCAGCCCTACACGGGGAAGGGCAGAACTCGAAGCAGCACCAGGGATTTATAGCCCCGGACGCTGAGAACCAGCTGAGGGAGTTAGGCTCTGATTAATTGTTAGGATAAGCTGGATGTGAGAGTACCAGGCAGGAGTGATAAACTCCCATGCCGTTAGGGCACAGCACAGACCCCTTTGGAATTTCTTTGTTCCCCCTTTTACTCCCTCCTGAGTGAGAAAATTTATAGTCTGGCCGATGCGTGAACCCTCTTTGTCCTCGTTACCCCCACCCCTATTTTGAGTTGTGTATAAAAAGCTGTAACGGTAACCGCTCGCTGCTGCTCCCTGCGCGCGTCCTGCCGCGGCGGCAGCCCGGATTCGAATCTGTTAATAAAGAAACTCCCTCCCCAGATTGGCAAGGGAGAGGATCTGTTTCACCAAATTCTTGGTTTGCCGTGGTTTCCTGTCTCGCGGGTACTTTCTCCTTATAACAACAGTGAGGTGGTATTGGGAAAGTCAAGAATGATGCTGCTAAGTGAGAGTAACTTGACAGAGTAAGAGCTGGCTGTCTCATCTCCACTTTTAGTGCTTCTAAGAAATAAACTGACTGGGAAGACTGAGGAATGGAAAATTGTATAAAACTGGATGGTGAGAGAGGATAAAAATGCTTTCAATCCCTAGCTGAGTGAAGTTTATAATTTTTTAGATAGCCTAGCAGAAGGCTGTCAGATTAACAACTATATAATGGGATTGACCCCCCTCTTAACTTCTGTAGAAACTTTCAACTTCTCTTTCACAAGCTGAAGGAAATTGCATTTTCTGCAAGATCCTCAGCATTTCGAGGCAAATATGTTGAGTTCCAATACTGTATGAAATGTATAGGGAATGATACACATCAGGGAGTCCAAGTGGATAGTATTCAAGAAAGGGTAGAAATATAAGCCGCTCTTATCACTTTAACTCCTCTTCCCTGCCTTTTCCTGCTCAGAGTTCTTCCCTGCCTTCTTTTCCTTTGACTTTTTTTTTTTTTTAAATTAAAGATACATTTCACCTAGGAATTGATTTCATCAATTATTGTCCCTATGAATGGATGAAAGGCTTGAAACATTTTAAACACTTGAGTCTTTTGCATTTTAAAAAAGGTTCTGTTGAACCCAAATGCATTTCCAGTTATTGGAATGTGTATATGAGAAATACGTTTTAGCTCAAGGCTTCTGCTGTTAGTCTTTGTTGCTGTTGTTTTGTTTGTAATACTGGGAACTGCCATCTTATTTTAAACCATGCAATCAGAAAGTAAATATTGCTTAGTTTTGTCACCTCAAGGGAAACAATCTTTTTGTAAGTTAAAAGTAAAAACTGGCACAGTAAAGCCAAAACTACCAGTAAAGAACCATCCTATGCTTTTTCCTTTAGCTCTTCATCTGTCTTTCCCAAAGCTCCATTTTCTAGCCTTCTCTTCTCTCCTCAAATCTCCCTTGTCACCACCTCTCTTATCAGGCTATTTCAGCAGATAGCCTGGCCTCACTCTTCACTGAGAGCCAAGACCTCATGCCATAAAATCAGAAAAAGCACCTGCGTGTATTTCCGACTTCTCTATTTGCCTCCTGTTACTATGGGAAAATGTCCCTACTTTTAGGATAAATGCAGAACCTCTATCCAGACTATGGATCACAACTATTTTGTTTTTAAAGATTTCACATATTAATTTTTTTCTTCGCATTTATTCATTGTCAGCCTTTTCCTTTCTGATCCATCCTTCATTCCAGTATTTAAATTTGCTCAAGTTTCTCCCACTATTGAAGAGGTGTGGGGAGCAAGGGAGCAAAGCAAAAATAAAAAGTCCCTTTAGCCACTGTTCTGTCTCTCTCCTTCTCTCTCTCTTTTTAAAAATTGATTTCAGAGAGGAAGGGAGAGGGAGAGATAGAAACATCAGTGATGAGAGATAATCATTGATCAACTGCCTCCTGCACACTCCCTAATGGGGATCAAGCCTGCAACCCTGGCCATGTATCCTGACCTGGAATCAAACCATGACCTCCTGGTTCTTAGGTTGACACTTAACCATTGAACCAGACTGGCTGGGCTCCCTTCTTATCGTCATAACCCAACTGGATGCATCCAATTCCTTACTTTCCACTTCCACCCAACTCAGGCCAAATCCTACTCATCCAATCTGTTTTAACTGCTTTCACCATTGTCATCAGAAATCCTTTGTCGGTTCATTAGTCATATTACTTGACAGAATTTAACCATGCATTTTACCTTACTGGAAGTAATCATTTTCATCTCAGGCTAAGAGGTGATGGGTGGGAGACTTGAGAAATTTGAAAAAACAACTTTGAAAAGCAGGAAAGAGGGCTGAATAGGTAAACTTGGAGTGATTCAGACTGTGCAAACTCCTATTTTAATTCTCCTATGCCCACTGCCCATCCCTACTACCACCCATGCATAAACACACTGCCAGTGTCCTTTATAGACTCCTACTTCTAATCTATCTTTTCCTTAAAATGGAAGATTCTTCAGAGGTCTTTAGAATTACTTCTTGTTCTGTACTTTGCTTTGAGATATCTCACCCAGCCCCTCATTTCAGCTATCACATTTAAGTTGATGACTGCCAATCATTGTGTCTAACCCAAATTTCCCTCTTAGCCTATGGTCCACATACCAGTCTGAAAGCTAGAGACACATATTTTAAACTTTAAATATTAAGGTGAAATTTATTTTTCTCTTCCATGCTCTACACCTGTCCTCCTTTTGTGTCTCTCATCTTAACGAAGTTCATTGTCATCCATCCCAGTGTTCATTATAATTGGACTTTCATTATCTTTACTCTCAAATTTACTTGATTGCTAAGCAGTAGCAATTCTTCCTGAAACATCTCTCTTGAATTCATCTCTTTTATCTGCCTTGACTCTGGCCTGGTTGGAACCAATGTAAACACTTCAATAGATGAGTGTAGGAGACCCTCATCTTGGTACTCCTGCCTCCAGCCGCCTTATTCCCTCCACCTCATAGCAGCCAGAGTTGATTATTCAGAGTGATTCATTGTACATACAGCCCACTGCCCTTCCTAAATCTATTCATTGGCCTCCCACACATTTATATTGAAGTTCAAGTTCTTTAATATAGCTTTGCCATATTAAGCTCTTATTTTATTTTTTCTTTAGAGTCTTTTAAAATTTTTGTTTAATTTATTAGGATAACATCTTATATAATAAAAGCCCAATATGCTAAGTGTCCGGTCATCTGGTGACCAGTCCACTCTTCAATCAATCAAAGTCTAATATGCTAATGATATGCTAAGGCCACTCAACTGCTCACTATGATGTGCACTGACCACCAGGGGGCAGACAGTTGACTGGTTGACCAGTTGCTATGACATGCACTGACCACCAGGGGACAGGCAGTCCAACCGGTAGGTTAGTTTGCTGCTGGGGTCCGGCTGATCGGGACTGGGCAAGACAGGGCCAGACAGGACCTGGAGCCCTCCCGTGGCTCTGATCATGCACCACTGGAGTCCCTCAGCCTGGCCTGTGCCCTCTTACAATCTGGGACCCCTTGGGGGATGTTGGAGAGCTGCTTTTGGCCCAATTCCACAGGCCACTCCCCTCGTGAGGGCACTAGGATTGGGACTGATGGCCATCAGCCCACAGCAGGCACAGTGGAGCCAGGATGAACAGGAGTGGCAGGTAGGAGCTGCAGGCAGCGTTGGACTGTGGGTTTTGGCCTGATCCCCGCAGGTCACGCCGAGGGACCCCACCTGTGCATGAATTTGTGCACGGGGCCTCTAGTTGGTTAATAAAATCATATAGGTTTCAGATGTACAATGCTATAATACATCATTTATATATTGTATTGTGTGTTCACCACCTCAATTCAAGTCTCCTTCCATCACCATTTATCCCCCCTCTACCTCTTTTACCTCCCTACACCTCCCCTTCCCTTCTGGTAATCACTATACTGTTGTCTGTGTCTATGAGTTGTTGTTTTTCTTTTTTGCTTAATCCCTTCACCATTTTTACTCAGCCCCCCAAACCCTTCCCCTCTGACAGCTGTCATTCTGTTCTTTGTGTCTGTTTAGATTTTTAAAACTTGTTTTGTTCATTAGATTCAATATGTAAGTGAAATCATATGGAAACTCTGACTGGGTTATTGTGCTTACTGTAATACCCTTCAGGTCCATCCATGCTGTCTCAACAGATAAGATTTTCTTTTTCACAGTCGAGTAGTATTTCACTCTGGAAATGTACCACAGCTATTTATTCACTTGTCTACTGGTGGGCACTTGGGCTGCTTCCAAATCTTATCTATTGTGAATAATGCTGCAGTGAACATAGAGGTGCATATATTCTTTTGAATTAGTGTTTCAGATAAATTTCCAGAAGTGGAATCACTGGGCCATAAGGCAGTTCCATTTTTAATTTTTTTTGAGGTAACTCCATACTGCTTTACACAATAACTGCATCAATCTACATTCCCACCAACAGTGCACAGGTTTCCCTTTTTTCCATGCTCTCGTCAACATTTATTTGTTGATTTATTGATGATAACCACTCTGACAGGTGTGAAGTGATATCTCATTGTGCTTTTAATTTGCATTTCTCTAATGATTAGTAACACTTAGCATCTTTTCATATGTGAATCTGCCATCTGTATATCCTCTTTGGAGAAGTGTTTTTTCAGGTCCTTTGCACATTGTTTAATTGGATTGTTTATTTTTGGGGGTTTGAGTTTTATAAGTTCTTTATAAATTTTGGATATTAAACCTTTATCAGTTGTATCATTGGTAAATATGTTCTCCCATTCAGTGGGTTGTCTTTTCATTTTGTTGACGGTTTCTTTCAATGTGCATAAGCTTTTTATTTTAATGCAATCCCATTTGTGGGTTTTTTTCCCTGAATTTCCCTTGCCCAAAGAGATATATCAGAAACAATATATTGCTATGAGAAATGTCTGAGATTTTACTGCCTATCTTTTCTTCCAGGATTTTTATGGCTTTGAGTCTAAAATATAAGTCTTGAATCCATTTTGAGTTTATTCTTGTGCATGGTGTAAGAAGGTGGTCTAATTTTATTTTATTTTTTGCACATATCTGTCCAACTTTCCCAACACCATTTATTGATTAGACTATTTTTCCCCATTGCATGCTCTTGCCTACTTGTCAAATATTAATTGACCGTAAAGACTTGGGTTTATTTCTGGGCTCTATATTCTGTTCCATTGACCTATATATCTGTTTTTATGTCAGTACCATGCTGTTTTGATTGCTATGGCATTGTAGTATAATTTGATATCAAGTAGTGTTATTCCTCTAACTTTGTTCTTCTTTCTCAAACTTATTGTGGCTATTTGGGCTGTTTTGTGGTGCCATGTACATTTTGGAATATTTGTTTTAGTTCTGTGAAAAATGTCTTTGGTATCTTGATAGGAATTGTGTTGAATCTATAGATAGCTTTGGGTACTATGGATATGTTAATTATGTTAATTCTCCTAATCCATGAATCACAGCATATGCTTCCACTTATTTGCTTCTTCTTAAGTTTCTTTCTTCCAAGTACAGGTCTTAGAATTTTCCAAGTACTGGTCTTTTATATATTTGGTTAAATTAATTCCTAGGTCTTTTATTATTGTTAAAAATTTCAAACAAATTTTAAATCTTTATTATTGAAAGTATTACATGTGTCCCCCTTTTTCCCCCATTGCCCCCTTCTAACCTGCCCCTGCTCCCCTCCCCAGGCCTTCACCACTCTATTGTCTGTGTCCATGGGTTATGCTTATTATTATTTTTTTGATGCAATTGTAAATGCAATTATTTAGTTTACCTTTCTGATGTTCATTATTAGTGTATAAAAATGCAACTGATTTCAGAGTATTTTGTATCCTGCTATTTTATTGAATTTATTTATTAGTTCTAGTAGTATTTTGGTAGCATCTTTAGGTTTCTCTATAAACAGTATCAAGACATCTATAAATAATGACAGTTTTATTTCTTTCTTTCCATGTTGGATGCCTTTTATTTCTTCTCTGATTTCTGTGGCTAGGACTTCTAATACCATGTTGAACAAGAGTGGTGAAAGTGGAGATCCACATATTTTTCCTGATCTTAAGGGAAACACTTGTAGTTTTTGCCCATTGAGTATGATGTAGTTGTGGTTTGTCATATATGGCCTTTATTATGTTGAGGTAAGTTCCCTCTATTCCCAATTTGCTGAGAGTTATATCATGAATGGGTGCTGGGTTTTATCAAATGCTTTTTGTGCACCCATTGATATGATCATGTGGTTTTTGTCCTTCATTTTATTTATGAGGTGCGTCACATTATTGATTTGTGGATATTGTACCCACTTTGCATCCCAGAATAAATTCAACTTAGTCATGGTGTATCATCTTTTTAATGTATTGCTGGATCTGGTTTGATAATATTTTGTTCATGATTTTAGCATACATATTAGTCAGGGATATTTACCTATAATTTTATTTCTTTGTAGTATATATTTTTTAAAAAAAATAGATTTTTATTTATTTCAGAGAGGAAGGAGAGGGAGAGTGAGAGGGGATCGAGCCCACAACCCGGGCATGTGCCTTGACCAGGAATGGAACTTTGACTTCCTGAATCATAGGTTGACGCTCAACCACTGAGCAACACCGGCGAGCTTCTTTGTAATATCTTTATCTGGTTTGGGAAATAGGATACTGCTGGCCTCCTAAAATTAGCTTGGGAGTCTTCATTCCTCTTAAACTTTGGGAAGGATATGTGTTAGTTCTTTGAATGTTTGATAAAAGTCACCTGTGATTTCATCCAGTTTGGTACTTTTGTTTGTTGGGAGTTTTTTGATTACTGCTTCGATTTCATTAGTTTTAATCAGACTGTTCAGTTTTTCTGATTCTTTCTGATTCAGTTTTGGAAGATTGCATGTTTTTAGGAATTTATCCAGATTGTCCAATTTGTTAGCATGTTGTTGCTCATAACATTTTCTTACAGTCCTTTGTATTTCATTGGCATCAGTTGTTACTTCTTTTTTTTTCATTTCTGAAATTTATTTATTTTTATTTATTGATGAGTCTGGTTAAAGGTTTGTCAATCCTGCTTATTTTTTTCAAAGAATCAACTCTTGGCTTCATTGATCTTTTATATATTTTTTTAGACTCTATTTTTATTTCTGCTCTGATATTTTTTTTCTTCTACTCGCCTTGGGCTTTGTTTGTTGTTCTTTTTTTAGTTCCTTTAAGTATAAAGTTAGATTGTTTATTTGATTTTTCTTGTTTGTTGAGTAGGCCTGTAAAGCTATGAATTTCCCTTGTAGTACTGCTTTCGCTGTGTGTTTTGTGTGTTCATTTTCATTTGTTGCAAGGTATCTTTTGTTTTCTTCCTTGGTCTCATTGTTAACACATGCATCATTTAGTAACATGTTATTTAGAGTCCATGTATTTGTGTGTTTTTCAGTTTTTGAGCTCAACTGCTTACTACTTCACTGCCAAACTTCCTAAGTTCTAACTACTTTGAACATTTTTAGGTTTCTGAGAATTTCATGTTCTTTCTCCTCCAGGAATTTGCCTGTATTTAGCCTTCAGTTTTGCCTGGATAATTTCTGCTGTCATTCTACTTCTCTCTGTGAAATTTTCCCTGATCTTCCATGCTTGGTTTTGTTACCTTACCTAAGTGTTTCCTACAAAAGCCTTCTTTTTAGGCCCTTTTAATGGAATTTATTTGTCTGTTATTAACTCTCTGCTTAGATAATTCATTCACCATTAATCAGTTAGTTCCTTAAAACTCAGTAATAAGTAGAATGATGTCCCTCTTTCAAATATATGTTCATGTACTAATACCTTGAACTTGTGAATGTTACCTTATTTGGAAAAATGTTCTTTGCAGATGTAATTAATTTAAGGATCTTGAAATGTAGAGATCATTTTGGATTATCCTGGGTGGGCTTAAATCAATTAGAGATATACAGGGGATATTTGATGGACAGAAAGGAAGACTGCACAGACAGAAGAGGGAGATGCAGTGTGAAGATGGAGGCAGAGATTTGAGTGATGTGGCCACAAGCCAAGGAAGCCAAGGAATGCTAACAGTCACCAGAATTTGGAAGAGTCAAGGAAGTATTCTTTCCAAGAGCTTCCAGAGGTAGTGCAGCCCTGCCAATACCTTGATTTTGGAATTCTAGCCTTCATTTCTGTTTTAAGCCACCTAGTTTGTAGTAATTTTTTATGGCAGCTGCAGGAAGTTAATACACTTAAGGATTTCCTATGTTTCCACACTTTTTAATTCCAGTGTCTAGCATTAACCGATCACAAATTAGATACTCAATAAATATTTTGAAAGAATGAGAAGTGATAATATGATTTGTTTTATATATATATATATATATATATATATATATATATATATATAACTTATTTGAGCTTTACTATATCTATGTAAAAAAACTATGCATAACTAAGTATGAATGTTTAAATATTATGTAGGTATTACTGTTGTCATACTTATGAATTTAGGTTACATTAATATGTGCTTTTTCTGTCAATCTCTTCCTAATACATATGATATTATGAAAACTTGACTGATCCTAAAACTGAAATCACAATGAGATTTCATCAATGATGTAGCCATCTCAGTATGCTATAGAAGACATGCACAACTTCAGTTAACTTTAAAGAAAACAAGAGAGCCATATTCAAACAAGTCTATAAGATAAAGAACAAAATATAATCATTGAATCTACTCTTTCTCTAATGATAGTACCACCTGTGGTATACCTTTTATCAATTTAATGTCTAGGCACAATATGTGTCCACATTTGAGTAGTGACTGTGCTAATGTAGAAGAGGCTTATTTTATAAACTTTACTAACTTACTTAAAAAATTGTGTTTGTGTTTATTAATACAACCGACAAGGGAGCACTAAGTAGCACAATTCACAGTGTAAGTCATTTTGGAAGTATAGATTGATACATTTCAAGGGGCGGATTTTAATTTGAATGCTTCACACTTTAAACTTCTATTCATTTGATTCTCTAGCATGGGTCCTCCTGTGAACAGCTCCTCTCCTTTTGAAGAAATCTACCTTGATTTACCTGTGTTTATTTTAATTAGCGGTTATGTAGCAGGGATTTTGAAGAAGGGAGAAAAAGGGAGAAAATTCAAGGGTAAAAATGTATGAAAGAGATTAGGAAAAAATTATAAGAGCTAAAAATGATATGACAAGCTTTATTTGGTAGAGGCATATTTAATTCAGTGTCTTGGGGGGAAATGTCTTACTGTTCTGATAATTAAATAGCATTGTGTTTGATGAGATGGTTTCACATTCTTAATAAGACTAAATTACTCCAAGCACATTCATTTTATTACCCTCTTGTTTGTACTAGTGTGACAGTCAGCTTTGGAATTTTGAACCTTTCTTTCTGACATTTCTATTAACTAGTCACCTTATTTTGGTGTTCTTTCATTTCAGTTGTTATTGTGTGAATCTCAATAGCATATTAACATGATTTTCTATAAAAGACAGTTTATTGGCTATATTCAGCTTTAAAAACACGTGAAGAAATATTAGAGGGAGTTGTTTAAATGGGATCTTTTCCCTTAATGTTATCTGCACAATGGCATCCATTACTCAAAAGACCATTTAAAAACGTTCTTATAAATAGACAAAAACAATACATGCTATTAAACATTGACTTGTGTCATAATATTTAGTTGGTAAAAGATTGCATTCTAGGTGCTCTTACCTGACAAATATGTGTCCATGCATGTTGAGTTAATCATTCTGAGAAACTATGTGCATACGTTTTTTTAGCAACTTGTCTGACCAGAACACTAAAGGTATTTTTTTTCTCTTTATAACTTTGTCTGATTTTTACATTATTTCCTTGAGTATCTCTAGTTCCATATTTCTAATACTTTGAGACACATTTCATCTTTGTCAGTGATCTTATGGTAATATACTCTGAATGATTCATCAGTTCCTATATTTCATACACACACACACACACACACACACACACACATACACTCACTAATTTCTGTCATATTTTCACATGGAAAATATATTCATTGTACTGATGCAATGTAGTGATTCTGATTAAATCTTCAAAGAATGAATTTAAAATTATTTTAATTCAAGTACAACAATCAGATATTTGTCCCCTTTAATGTAAAATAGTAGTTTGTTAGAGCCATCTCATTCTTTTAACTAGTTTTTGCAATGCAATTTTTTTAGTTAGGTAGAATAATCCCATTAATTTAAACTTACTGTTATAAAACAATTCATTTTTTTTGCAACATCTCCATTAAAAGCTTTATTTTAGAAAGTACTCATCTATGATAAACAGTGGGGATCTTTTAATCTTCACATCCATTACAAGATAATTTTTAAAAGGAAAGAATTTATGTGCCTGCAGTAAATACAATGGATAAACCAATTCCATATCTATTTTTTATTTTATTTTATTTTTTTACTTATGGCTGGTTTTAGATTGTGGTTTCCTTCTAGCAAGTGTGGCATTGAGTATATATGCATATACATCCATATATATGTATTTTGTATACATTTGAATTTTGCACTTGTCAGGATTGATAGACATGTGAGTGCATTGAAAGAAAGTATTGAATAATATTTCATTTCTCATTTTAGCAAACGTCCTTTTGTTCCCTGGTTTATTATATAAAAAATTGAGCCATGACTATCAAATACATCACTTAGGGATAGTGAATAAGAATGATTTTATTCTTTTTCACCATGGCTGAGGCAAAAGAGTCATAAAGTAAAGCATAAAAAGTAAGTAGGTCTCTCCACTAGCTGGTGGCGAATATTTGAGTCTGATATATATGTATTTCTAGAGAATAATAAACATGCAATAATCTTCTAAGTCCTACCGTCACCAAAGCAAATGTTTAAGACCACTTATTGTCATTTCAGTGCACGTCTGTGAAGTTACAGGTTTGGGGATTACTTTTCAAATTTTAAAGTTGCTGTACATGCTCACTTTAATCAGTATAAAATACAGTGGGATGTCTAAATCTGATTTTGATGATTCTCCCCTAAATCCTATTCCAAATAGCCTAAATAGTGGCATACTGAGTGATATTAGGATTGGGGAAGTGCACAGATATAGTAGTTTAAACATAAGATGTAATATTAAAAACAGTTTTCTTTATGTATGAATGCGCATTACAGTATACTTTTTTTTATCACAGTATACAATGGTTACATAGAATTGTCATTGATATACTTTTTGGTATATTTATGTTCCAGTTATTAAAATACTTATTGCTAATAATGTCATCTGTGAGCAAATGTTTAGAGTTTTCAAGTGTCTTATCACAAATTTGATCAGTTATTAAAGATGCATTACCTTTAGCAAGGACTTGTAATTTATGTTAATAAAAACAGAATTAGAGGAAAAATTATTCTATTCTGCCATAAATTACTAATATAGGCTTACCTTGGTTTATTGCACTTGCTTTATTGTACTTGGCAGACACTGCATTTTTTTGCAGGTTGAAGGTCTGTGGCAGCCCTGCATTGGGCAGTATATGGGCACCATTTTTCCAACAGCATTTGCTCACTTCATGTGTCCGTTGCAATGAGCCACACCCCTGAAAGAGAGTAATTTTAATTGATAAATGTGTGTGTTCTGACAGCTCCATGGACTGGCAGTTTCTCTCTCTCTCTCTCTCTCTCTCTCTCTCTCTCTCTCTCTCTCTCTCTCTCTCCCCCTCCTTGGGCCTCCCTATTCCCTGAAAAACAACATTGAAATTAGGCCAATTAATAGCCCTACAATGGCTCTAGATGCTCAAGTGAAAGAAGAGTCCCAGATCTCTCACTTCAAAACAAAAGCTGCATATGTTTAAGCTCAGTAAGGAAGCGTGTTGCAAGCTGCTTAGGCCAAAAGCTAAGTAAGCCTCTTGTTCCAAACAGTTAGCCAAATTGCGAATGCAAAGTTCTTGAAAGAAATTAAAGGTGTTATTCCAGGGAACACATAGATGATAAGGGAGCAAAATAGCACTATTGTTGATAAAGAGAAAGTTATAGTGGTCTTGAGAGAAGATCAAACCAGCCACAATCCAAAGCCTAATCCAGAGCAAGGCCTAACTCTCCTCAGTTCTATGGAGTCTGAAAGAGGTGAGGAAGCTGTAGAGGAAACGTTTGAAGCTAGCAGAGGCTGACTCATGAGGTTTAAGGAAGGAAGCCATCTTTATAACATTGAAGTGCAAGTTAAAGCAGCAAGTGCTGATGTAGAAGCAGCAGCAAGTTATGCATAAGAGCTAACCAAGATCATTGATGAAGGTGCTGCACTAAACAACACATTTTCAATGTATACAAAACAGCCTCGTATTAGAAGAAGGCGCCATCTAGGACTTTCATAGGTAGAGAGGAGAAGTCAATGCTTGGCTTCAGTTTCGAAGGGCATGCTGACTTTCCTGTTAGGGGCAGCTGGTGACGTTAAGTTGAAGCCACTATTCACTTACCATTTCAAAAATCCCAGGGCCCTTAAGAATTACTAAATCTACTCTGCCTGTGTTTTATGAATGGAACCAAGTCTGGATGACAGCACATTTGTTTACAACATGGCTATTGAATATTTTCAGCCCATTATAAAGACCTGCTGCTCAGAAGAAAAAAAGGAAGGAAGGAGGGAGGGAGGAAGGAAGGAAGGAAGGAAGGAAGGAAGGAAGGAAGAAAGGAAGGAAGGAAAGGAGGAAGGGAGGAAGGAAGGAAGGAAACAATTTCTTTCAAAATATTACTGCTCATTTACATTGCACCTAGGCACTCAACAATATTCATGATTTGTGCCTGCTAACACAACATTCATTCCACAGCCCATGGATCAAGGAATAATTTGGATTTTAAGTCATTTGAGAAATACATTTTGTAAGGTTATTGCTGTCATAGGTAGTAATTCTTCTGATGGATCCAGGCAAAGTAAATTGAAAACTTTCTGGAAAGGATTCACCATTCTATACACCATTAAGGACATTTGTGATTCATGGAAAGAGGTAAAAATACCAACATGAACAGGAGTTTGGAAGAGGTTGATTCCAACTCTCATGGATGACTTTGAGGAGTTCAGGATTTTCGTGGAGGAAGTAACTGCAGATGTGATGGAAATAACAAAATGACAAGGATTAGAAGTGGAGCCTGAAGAGCTGACTGAATAACTGCCATCTCATAATCAAACTTTAACGGATGAGGCGTTGCTTCCTGTGGATGAGCAAAGACAGTGGTTTCTTGAGGCAGAATCTATTCCTGGTGAAGATGCTGTGACGATTGTTGAAATGAGAGCTAGGGATTTAGAATATTTCATAAATTTGGTTGATAAAGCAGGGGCAAGGCTTGAGAGGGTTAAATTTGCAAGAAATTCTATGGGTAAAATGGTGTCAAACAGCATTGCATGCTATAGAGATGGCAGTTCATGAAAGTAAGAGGCAGTTAGGCAACAAACTTCACTGTTGTCTTATTTTTAAGAAATTGCCATGGCCACCCCAGCCATTAGCAACCACCACCTGGATCAGTCAGCAGCCATCAAATTGAGGCAAGAACCTCAATCAGCAAAAAGATTACCACTTACTGAAGGCTCAAATGATGGTTAACATTTTTTAGCAATAAAGTACTTTTAAATTAAAGTATGTACATTTTTAGACACAATGTTATTGCACACTTAATAGACTACACGCACTGGGAAATAAAGAAAACTTGTATGAATCGCTTTATTGGAATATTCCCTTCATTGGGGTGATCTAGAACTGAACCTGCAATAGCTCCAAGCTATGTCTGTGGTGATTTCTGCATATTTTTCACTTCAAAAGTTTTTCTTTGTTTAAGTACATTTTCATATTATAAATTTTATATAACATTTGTTTATATACAATATTAAGGAGAATTTTTAAAAATATATTTTTTATTGAATTCAGAAGAGGGAGGGAGGGAGGGAGGGAGGGAGAAAGAAAGAAAGAGAGAGAAGCATCAATGATGAGAGAGAATCATTGATTGGCTGTCTCCTACAATCCCCCTACTGGGGATTGAGCCTGTAACCCAGGCATGTGCCCTGACTGGGAATTGAACAGTTACTGCTTCATAGTTCCATGCTCAACTGCTGAGCCACATTGGCAGGGCTAAGAAGAAATTTTATATTTATTCCTCAACTCTACTGTTTGCTTACAGTATTGTTCAATTTGTAATGTAACATCTTTTAATACTTAACCATAGTGTTATGATTTATTTGTACATATGTGCATGTATAATTATATATCAACTAGAGGCCCGGTGCACAAAAATTTGTGCACTCGGCGGGGAGGGGTTTCCCTCAGCCCGGCCTGTGCCCTCTTGCAGTCTGGGACCCTTCGGGAGATAACGACCTGCTGGCTTAGGCCTGCTCCCGGGTGGCAGAGGGCAGGCCCAATCCCTAGGTGCAGCCCCTGGTCAGGCTCAGAGCAGGGCCGATTGGGGAGTTGCGGCGCTGCCCCCTGTCATGCACAGAGCGGGGTGGATCGGGAGGTAACGATGCCACCCTCAGACGCTTAGGGTAGGGCCGACTGGGGGTTGGGGCACCGCCCCCTGTCACACTCAAGGCAGGGTCGATGGGGAGGTTGTGGCGCCACCCCCTGTCACGCAGAGAGCAGGGCCATTCAGAGGGTTGGGGCGCTGCCCCCTGTCATGCACAGAACAGGGCCCATCAGGGGGGTTGGGGCTCCATACCCTGTCACACACAGAGTAGGGCCAATCAGGGGGTTGGGGCGCTGCCCCCTATCAGGCACAGAGCAGGGCCCATCAGGGGGGTTGGGGTTCGATACCCTGTCACACACAGAGCAGGTCCCATCAGGGGGTTGGGGAGCTCCCCCTGTCATGCACAGAGCAGGGCCGATCAGGGGGTTGCGGCACCGCCACTCTCACACTCAGGGCAGGGCCGATGGGGAGGTTGCAGCGCCACCCCCTGTCACGCACAGAGCAGGGCCAATCATGGGGTTGAGGAGCTCCCCCCTGTCACTCACAGTGTAGGGCTGATAGGGGAGTTGGGGCACTGCACCCTGTCACACTCAGGGCAGGGCTGATGGGGAGGTTATGGCTCTATCCCGTCACACACAGAGCAGGGCCCGTGGGGGTGGTTGGGGCATCACCCTCTATCACCCACAGAGCAGGGCCGATCAGGGGGTTGGGGCGCCGCCACTCTCACACTCAGGGCAGGGCCGAGGGGGAGGTTATGGCTCTACCCTGTCACACACAGAGCAGGGCCCGTGGGGGGCGGTTGGGGCACCACACCCTGTCACACACAGAGCCGCAGGGCGATCAGGGGGTTGGGGAGCTCCCCCTTATCAGGCACAGAGCAGGGCTGATCAGGGGGTTGGTGTGCCTTCCCCTGTCACGAACAGAGCAGGGTGGATAGGGAGGTTGTAGTCCTGCCTCCTGTCACACACAGAGCTGCAGGGCGATCAAGGGGTTTGGATGCTGCCCCCTGTCACGCTGACCCTGGTGCCGGGAGGCCTCACGGCTCCGCTGATCCCAGTGCTGGGAGGCATATTACCCTTTTACTATATAGGATAGAGGCCTGGTGTACAGGTGGGGGCCAGCTGGTTTGCCCTGAAGGGTGTCCTGGATCAGGGTCAAGGTCCCCACTGGGGTGCCTGGCCAGCCTGGATGAGGGGCTGAGGGCTGTTTTCAGGCTGGTGGGTGACTGAAGCTCCCAAACGCTCCTTTTTTTCTTTTCTTTTCTTTTTTTTTTTTATTCTGGGCCAGCTTTAGCTGTGGGGCTTGGCTCCAGCTCTTAGGTCTCCACTGCTGAAAGCAGGTATCTGGTTTGTTTGGGTTCTATAATCGAAACACTGTTTCAACTCCAGCTCTGAGATCCCGGCTAGCTGAAAGCAGGTTTCTGGGGTTTTGTTTAACTTCTATATTTGTAACAATGTTTCAAACTGCAAGCTCAGAGGCCGGCAGCAGCAGGCGGGGAACATTGGAGTCCTCCGTCACTGAAGCAAGTAAGCCTCATGTTCATTTCAAGCTGCCTGGCTGCCAGCCACCAGCTTGGCTGGCAGTTAATTTGCATATCACCCTGGTTAGCCAATGGGAAGGGTAGCGGATGTACAGCTAATTACCATGTTTCTCTTTTATTAGATAGGATACAAAATATCTTATAATATTTGAAATTCAGGTCAATTTTACTTCAGCATAAGTGATAGTGTAGATGTAGTGCATCTGCTAGAACATAGACAGGACTTTGTTATCCTATAATAAAAGTAACTAGTCTAGTTTTTTATTACTTAAAAATTCCATTTAAAGATGTTATTAATCCCATAGAGAAGTTGAGTTAGAGAGAACCAAGATGGCGGCATAGGTTAACGCCGGAGTTTGCTGCTCTGAACAACTACTTCAAAAGTGAAACCAAAAAACGGAAGGGACATCACCCAGAACCACAGGAACGCTGGCTGAGTGGAAGTCCTACAACTAGGAGGAAAGAGAAACGCATACGGACACTCAGAGGAGGCACAGTGCTGAAGTCAAATTCTGAGGTGCGGAGTGCGCGGACTGGGCTGGCAGCGGAGGGCGCGGTTGGCGTTTTCAATCGGGAGGGAGTCGCAGACTCTGAGCTCCAGATCCCAGACTCAGGCGGGAGAGGCGGGACTGTTTGGCTTTGGTCAGAGCGAGTGCAGCTTTCTCTCCGAGCTTTGCAGCGGGTGCTGGGACTCAGAGAGGCAGAGCCCCTGGGGACGGGACTGAGAGCCACCATAACTGCTCTCTCCGGCCCACCCTGTTGATCCTATTCGACCCGCCCCGCCCAAGCCCTGCACACAGGCATTTGCCGGATAGCCTCAGGCAAAGGCTAGATTAGCACCTCCCTAGAGGACAGAAGTTCTCTCACTGCTGACACAGCTGATTCTCATAGCCACTTGGCCTGGAGGTCAAACCCTCCCTGGAATTAGCTACAACAATCAAGATTTAACTATAAGACTGCGAACAAAGACCACTAGGGGGTGCACCAAGGAAGCATAACAAAATGCGGAGACAAAGAAACAGGACAAAATTGTCAATGGAAGATATAGAGTTCAGAACCACACTTTTAAGGTCTCTCAAGAACTGTTTAGAAGCCGCCGATAAACTTATGAGATCTACAAGAAAACTAATGAGACCCTCGATCTTATATTGGGGAACCAACTAGAAATTAAATAACAGCAATGTCCAGGGCCTCACTTAGGTCTATCAATTTATAGTATCTAGGAGAGGACCTTGTCAGTGGCATTTTATTATTTAGCTCCCAATGTCATTCTAAGCTATACTCAGGGTTGAGAGTTAATGCCCTAAATCCATAAGACAACTCAATATGTTATATATATGCAGTCTCTAAACATGTACTGGGCTCTGATCCCAAAAGACACTTGCAAACCATATTAATTCCAAGATTACTTTCAATTGAGTTTGTAAGAAATCATAGATTTGCACCATATATCTTTAATCTGTAAAGGCAATTACTATATAAATATGGCAAGGTTAAGAAATTTGCACAAAAAGACATGTATATTTAGTGCTTCCCCATGGATTTTATGATCTACTATAATCTAGTCTACATATATTTATATAGGATGTGAATATATCAGTGCAGCAGTTTTTTTAATGTAGATAAATATTTATTGTTACTTTTATTACATTTCACCCATAATTACTGTGTTTAAGCATGTAAACACATGCTTAATGTTTTTTTACATATTATTATTAAAATGTCTTTGTTAATCTGTTTTCAAATGTTCTACTTAGATAGCCCTTGTAAGATAAGCATATTCTGAGGGTAGGAGCAAAACCATATATATTTATGAATTATATAAAGTTTATTCAAATTATCTGTGAAATGACTTCTCACACCAGCTACCCAGAAATAGGCAAAACTTACAAATTAAGGATACAGTCTGCCACAAAACTGTGCTCGCTTCAGGCACCTGCAGCTTCAAGATCAGGGGTCTGGAGGCCACCTCAATTCTAACCAGCTACCTAGAAATTCAGGGGTTCCTGTGACCCCCCCAAGGTTCAGTAATTTATTAGAATGTCTCACAGAACTCGGGGAAGAGTTATACCTTTGATTACAGTTTTATTAGAGCAAATGTATACAAATTAGAACTAGCCAAGAGGAGAGACACATATGTGAGATGGGAGGATCCCCCAAAATGAAGCTTCTGTTATCTTCTCATAGAGTCAGGGCATATTATCCTATTGGCCTAATAAATGTGCAGAGTTTTGTTGACTGAGAAAAGTCACCCAATCTATCAGGGCTCACCATGAGTAACAAACATACTCCTGTCACTTGGGAAAGTTTTGAGGCTGCATCCCAGGAACAGGAAACAAAAGCCAATTAAATTCTTGATTATACAACCAGGAAGGGACACAATTAAATCACAGCACTCTGGAACTCTGATTATTTAATATATAGTATTATACCCTTAGAATTTACTGAGGTTAAATGATAGTTAAAAAGAATAAAATTAGGATATGTTCATCATTTATTTCTTTAAAATCCTAATAAAGAATTCCTTTTTACCTTCCTCTTTCCATTTCCTTCCTTTCCACTTTCCATTTCCAAATACTTTAGACCTAGAGGCATTGACAGGGCCTGGTAAAGTAGGCATTACCTGGAGGTAGAGAAAAGCAGCACTGTGCACAGTAGCGTGGTAGAAGCCTTCCAGAGTGAGAAGGGTGCCCACTCCTACAAGGGGAGGTAGAAGCTAGGCATAGGGTGTCAGATCCTAAGCAGCATGAAGGATGGTGTTCTTCCAGGTATGGAATATGGCCTCGTACAGGCTGTTGTAGTCCAAGCAGAGTGGAATTGGTGCCTTCCTAGTTCCGCCACGAACAGGATTTCAGAGCCCACGCAAATGATGGGACGTCCATTCTTGGTACCACCTGGCTTGACTTGTTAGGACCTTGGAGAGGTGGTGGACCATGGAGTATTGTTGGATAGGGGCTATGATGGAAGATTGTTTATATAAAAGAGAATTAAACTTATATTTTTATTAAGAAAAGGGGGAGATAACTTAATGAAGTTTATATGTAAAGGGGAAACAACTAGAGTGAATCCTGAGATGTTTGGTTGGAACTGAAGATATCAGTGTGACCGCATGTTTTGTAATACAAACGTAAAATGAATTTAGATGTGATCATGTGAATGTAAAGCCTTCATAATTACAGAGGGGAAAAAAGAGGAATATTACAGTGGAGAAAATTGGCAGACACCACAATTAGTAAGCAATTATAGTTGCCACCAGAAATTCAAATTGTGGACCAGCTGATAGGATGCCATTAGAAGAATACAGTTACTTCTGTGGTAGTTCTGCCAGAGATGCATAACCTGAACTGAATCATATGAACCAGCGGAGAAACCCAAAGTGACATAAAATGACTGGCCTAAAATCTTTAGAAGAGTCAACATGATAAAAATCAAGAAAAGTCTAGGGCAGCAGTATGGTGATTGCCAGGGTTGGAGGAGGCAGAAGAAGGTAAAGGGGAAATGAATGGTGATGGAAGGGGAGTTGACTTGGGTGGCGAACACACAATACAATATACAGATGATGTATTATAGAATTGCATAGCTGTATCAGTTTATTAACTGATGTCACCCCAATAAATTAAAGTAAAAAGAAAGGTCTAGAACTTAATTCAGACCAAAAGAGATAAATAAGCAATGCATTTTTTTTAAGATTAGGTTATCTATAAAGGGTATTGTGGGTGGCAGTTGGTGAAATTCGATTGGACTTGTGCTTTCAATGATTGATATGAATCAGTATTAGGTCCTGATTTTGATGAGTGTATATTGACAATGTAGGAGAATGTCAATATTCAGGGTCATGGGATATCATGTCCAAAACTTATCAAATGGTGCAGAAGAAAATAATTGTAAAGTACTTGCAACTATCCCAAAGTTTAAGATTGTTTCAAAGTAATATGAAGCAAAAATGTCCATGAGGATATTATTAATTATGTATTGCATTTTCCATTTAGAAAAGTTTACTCAACTCTCCCATAAATCATACCTGAGAAATTGCTCTCAGAAAAGCATTTTTCTTCCTTTTAAATTCCAAGA
Organism: Myotis myotis; assembly: GCF_014108235.1. Taxonomy (NCBI): domain Eukaryota; kingdom Metazoa; phylum Chordata; class Mammalia; order Chiroptera; family Vespertilionidae; genus Myotis; species Myotis myotis. Next base: position 70,796,482 of record NW_023416368.1, read on the forward strand.
TAGATGCCAGGCTAATTTGATATAACTTTCTTATTAAAAGTTTTTTGTACAGTTTATCTTTTTACTCTTTTAGCATTTCTTTGTTTTTATTGTGAAAATCCATTGTTCTTATCTTTATTTCAATATATATTTTTCTGCTAAGAAGCTACAAAGACATTTAACAATAAATATATTATTATTTTCCCTCTTTCCCCTGTGTCATGCACATCATATATATTGAACACACGGCTATTGAGTGAAATATATCCCACTGTTATACCTTGTGGCAAAATCACATGAATATATGCTCTTATGTATAATAGATTTGGGTTTCTTTTGTGTACATTTTCCTTACTTCAAAGGTATAAAGAAGTTAGCTTAGGCAACAAAGTGGTGGTCCAGGTTGGAAGATTGTCAATATAAAGGATAAACATGAAATGAACATAGAATGGTCACATATCCTTGATCCCTAATTCTTTCTTCTTCTTCTTTTTTTTAATCCTCTCCCGAGGGTATTTTTTCCATTGATTTTTAGTGACAGTGGAAGAGAGAGGGAAAGACAGAGAGAAACATCGATGTGAGAGAAACAGATCGATTGGTTGCCTCCGGCACGAGCCCCAGCCAGGCTTCGGGCCTGAGGAAGAACCTGCAATCAAGGCACATTCCCTTGACTGGAATTGAACCCGGGACCCTTTGGTCCATAGACCAACACTATCCATTGAGCCAAACTGGCTAGGGCGATCCCTAGTTCTTTATAGAGAACCCCAGAGTTTGGTGGTCAGTAGTAAGGAATATGTTATTAGTAACAGGAGTAAAGACAGCACAGGAACTGTTGCTTTATTATTGTTGTTATTATTATCATTATTGTGAGATCTATCTTAAACTTTTAACTGCATAATAGAATATTGTTAACTACCGGCACAATATTATTGATATTGTTGTACAACATATCATCTTGCAAAACTGAACTTTGATACCTATTGAATAACAACTCTTTTCTCCTCTTCCCCTAACTCCTGGCAACCACCAGTCAACTCTCTGCACTGCTGTGCCAGGCGGAGCTGCATCAATACTCCAGGGTCCACCCTCTGCCACCCAAAGCCAGCCTCTTTTTTCTCAGGCACAGGTTCCCTGCTCTATATTGAGTTTTCTGGTCTGTAGAAGCCCAGGCCACGACCTACCAATTTAAGTGACTCAAACATAAGAAATAAAAGAAAAAAAATTATGTATTAACTCAGACAACATAGTTCAGAGGAAGGCTCACAGACTCGGGCATGTGGGTGGCACATGTAACAAAGGAGCAAGGCTGCAGTGTTGACATCATCATTTAGGGAATGAGCGAGTACTCGTTCAGTACTGCATGTTTCCAGTCCTGTTAAAATCTGCCTCCTCAGAGTTCATGCCTTAATGCATTTTTTATGCTTGTTTGTCAATTTGCATATGATTTTACAATTTCTGATTTTTTAACTGCCTTATGGATGGGTCAGGAATTTATCTGGAAGGCAAGACATCATAAGATATTTTGTGGGTGTCTGTTTATTTAAGTAAAAATAAAGTCCTTGGTGACCAAAATTATATTTCACACATTTATATCTTCAATTTACTGTCTCTTTCTTAATTCTACATGTATGTGAACTTTGATCATGGTAACCCTGCTTATGCTTCCCACTTTCAAAACACACACATAAATGTGTCTCACACACACGCACACACACAGGCATAATTGATGTTTACTGCATAACACTAGTAATAAAAGGAGAGCAATCAAAGAATAACAAGGATTGGAATAAGAAAAAGGATGTAATAAAAATGAACACAAAAATTCTGAACTACCAAGGTTAATACTAAATGAATGAAAATGCTCAAGCAAAAAGATGAAATCCAAGATTCATTTCCTTAATCTTTCTGGACCAAATAAAGCTGGATATATCATGTCCTTTAGGCTCTTTATTATGCCCTTCCTTTTAGCAATAATTTATTCATGAGTCTTAGAGACTTTTTTTGGCATCATTTAAATGTATCATATCTTGACAGTTTTTTCCTCTCTTCAGGCTCATCCTACTCCTACTCCATTGTAATTTATTTAAGCATTTTAGTATTTTAGAGGACTGTGGATTAATGATGCATTTAAACTGCTTTAGAATGACCTTAGGCTACGTAAATTACTGAAGTAGTGCCAGCCAGGGATATTTATTTGATGGCAGTAAGCTTTTGCTCTCCTGTTTAACCACATGGCACACAAAGTAACTGGCTGGCTGGTTTATAACGTATTCTCTAAGAGTTACAAACAAATTTTATTAAGAGGGAAATGACTTTAGAATCTTGACCTTATTAGAGGCAATATGTAATTTTATTTTTCACTATGATTGAGTGACTTTATAGTAATGGTTAATGGTAAGGGATTGAAAGGAAGTATAACCAAGAAACATTCAAACCCAGGCTCCATACCTAGGGGCTGTGTATCTCACAATCACACAGGCAAGAATGAGTGTACTAAAGGAACCATGGAATCTGACACATGTGGCATTATGCATTCTGTCTTGAGACTCTCGCCATTCATCCTTAGTGAAAAGCTTCCCACATCTCCTGCCTCACATCTTCCAACGAAAGGCCATGATCTGCAGACAGAGACATCTTGTGGTTTGTGCTACTGACTTTTGCACTAGTCAGTGATGGCGAACCTATGACATGCGTGTCAGAGGTGACACGTGAACTCATTTTTTTGGTTGATTTTTCTTTGTTAAATGGCACTTAAATATATAAAATAAATATCAAAAATATAAGTCTTTGTTTTACTATGGTTGCAAATATCAAAAATATTTCTATATGTGACACGGCACCAAAGTTAAGTTAGGGTTTTTCAAAATGTTGACACGCTGAGCTCAAAAGGTTCTCCATCACTGCACTAGATCCTGCTAAGAAGTGTGGAGAAAGCTTTTAGATTGAAGAGCTCTTAGGTGTGTCCAATATATTTTGATGGCAGAGGGTGCAGATATTGTATGATAATTTACTGAGTAAAGAAGCAAACAAATATCTAGATTTTTTTTAATTCACAGAAAATATTGCGAAGAAAGATGCCTGATAGTTATCAGAATCTTTTTTTATCCTTTGAAAATCAACAGTTGAATGAGTGTTGATATTCTATTAGTTGTTTTAATCACTAATCAGCAGTTAGTCAATATTGATGTAGAAATCATCCCTCCGATGAAGTGGGAAAAATCTTTCTCTGAATGTCTTCTAGAATTTAATATTGAAAAAATGCTAACTTTAAAATATGTATAATTTTAAAAAAGCTTTGTGTTTGTACAGATGCACTTATATAACCATGATGCTATTTGCAGTTAGACGATGCAATTTCAGGTGTTCAAAGAATGGGTTAACTTTATGTTCATTAATGTTATTGTTTGTTAATGTTACCTCTTAATTTCTGGGGGTGGAGCATCTCTAACTCCTTTGCCTGTTCAAGTGTTTGGAGTCAGTCCTTGACTCGGAGGATAAAGATCAAACTTACTCTTGTTTAAAAACAAATGTCCACTTTACCTTCATCTTCATTTTTGGTTAACTTTGTGATCTTTTGTCATTTATATCTGAGATGTATGTCTTTCCTAGATTAACTAGGTTTCCTTCATTGCCACTTGTGTTCACTAACACAGGTACCAGTATTATCCTCTTGGAAAACCTTGGATATTTTGATACCTGCCAAGTTTCTGCATAGACAGTAGAATTCTTCACATTATTTTGAATTTACAATTTCCTTTTATATTGATAGTCTTCATGTGGCCACCATTCACTAATACACAAATAAAATTATTGCCATTCACTTTAGAAATTATTGGAACCCCTAAGTTCATGGAATATGAGATCTGTAAAAATGTTCACTTATATAATAGGTACACATATGATTTTTAAAATTTAATTTTCTGCCCTGGTCAGCCATGCAGCTCAGTTAGTGAGAGCATCTTCCTGATATGCCAAGGTTGCAGGTTTGATCCTGGGTCAAGGCACATACAAAAATCAACCAATGAATGCATAAATAACTCAAACAACAAATTGATGTTTCTTCCTCTCTCTCTCTCTCTCTCTCTCTCTTTCTAAAAAAATAAAATAAAATTTAAAAGTAAATAAATAACTGTTAGTTTGTATGGTAGATTTTGTTTTTAGTTATGAAGTTTGGAGGAGCTTTAGATTAAATAGGCTATTTCTTGAGGCAATTCTTTGATAGGCTGGATTATAGGAATGGAGCAGTAGATACCATCCAGAGCACTTTGGACTGTAAGGGCTGGATGCGGGGCGGTAACAACATAAGACTTGAGGAAGTACTGATTGGTGTTTAGGAAAAATGATTCCCCAAGAAGTGACATAACATTGAGAATTGTACTCCTGGTAATAGGAAACATATCAATAAATGGCCCCCGGAGGTTGCTTTGTAAAGATAAGCAATTTAGTTGGAAATGGTTGCTGTGACAAGGATTTTCTTTGGACTTGCATGTTTTCAGCTGATTGAGATCTCTGTAGTCTACTGCCTTTCTTTGCTGGATGACAAATCATCAGCATGAAATAGCATAAACTGCATATCTGCAAGTTTTCTTGTCTCCAAGCTTAGACATTAATCTTCTGTTCTCCATTCTATGAATGATACTTGGTGACTTTCATTATCCAGGTGTTGAAATTACTTACCAACATACTTATTCAGTCACTAACTGGTTCATGGATTAATGAGTTCATTTGCATAAGAATAACTAGTAAACTAAATGGAGTTACTTTGATAAACTTTCAATTCTCTAGGAAACTGATGTGTCTTAATTGTTTTCATTTTTCCATTTAAAATGATCCTGTTTGGTTGGGTAATTTGCAGCTTGAAGATCTGTTTTGTAAGAAAAAAATGGCAGAGTCACACTAAACATTTCTAGATTAAAGGTGACTGACGGAATATGAGTCTATCAACGTTCAGGGGTTAGAATTCTGGACCAGAAGAAAAAATTAAAATGTTGTTACGGAGATTTAACTATGGACTTATGTTAAACAATATTTTTATGTCTAGTTTAATGTCAATGCTAAATTCAAAATGAACACTTCCTTTTTCATATTATCATACTGATATTGGGCAGTGGCCACCCTGATTTGCAAATTCATTTTTCAATTCCCTTGAATTAATGACCTGGTTCTTACTAGCGGAGTGTGAGCATAAACCACATATTATTCCTGGCCAAAGATTTTAGGAAGTAGATGTGCTCTCTAAAACCTCTTTTTCTCTTCAGCCAGGGGGATAGAGAGAAACAGAAGGTCCTGAGGTATGGTAGTCCCACAAGTCTCAAGGGCCCAACTTTCTCAATTATCATAGAAAAGAAATGTATACTACATCAAGTAGAATACCTGCCTTGAACTGTTATGTTAATGAGAAAAAAGCAAACAAAACACTTGTATCCCTTAAACAGCTAGTATTTGAGCTTTATTTGAGACAATGTCCCATAATAACCTAATTAATGCAGGCATTGTATCCCATTGTATAATTCCTCCCCAATAAATTGTGGGCACACTTGGTATCATTGCTGCCCAATAGTAGTAGTATTCTTTGCCTAATATTTCTACAGAAACAGACACTGTCATTGTTTGTAGGTAAGGTTTCAGTATACTTTTCGTTTTCTTTCTTTACTTTCCAGTTCAGTGTTTAATACTCTTCACAATATATTTCCCATTTGTTTTATGATTAATATGACATTCTGAAATTTTTTTAATTATTATTTATTCTGTGGTTATTCCTGATACTTCCCATTATTTCAGTGTAGCTTGACCTTTGATATTGCAGTTGATCCTCAATATTTGTCTATTCCTTATTCGAGATTTCACCTGCTCACTAACATTTATTTTTAACCCCAAAATCAATACTTGCAGGTTTTCACAGTAATTTTCAGATGTGCAAAGTGGATAAGACTTTGAGTTACCTCATTCACACGTTCCCAGCTGAAGTGGCACAGGAGATGCTCTGTTTTCTTATTTCACTTGTACAGAGATGACTAAATGAGAGAGGCAAATAGGAGGCAGTGAAGGGCAAAAAGTCCTGCTGGGGCCAGTTGTTTAGGTTTGAACCCTAATTCTAGTGCCTGTTAGTGAAGTGGTCTCAGACAAACCACTTAACACTTCTGCCCCTAGGCGCAGCAGACCAGTATTGCTCATTCAGCCAGCGCTCACAACTTCATAGAACATAACTTTCTCAAATGCCAAGAATTGACTGTGTTTCTTGCTTTCCTTAGTTTCTGTTAGTATCTGTGTTGATTTATTCTTTGGATTAATGCAACTCTTCCTGTGTTGAAGCAGTAATTAGTTAATAATTCTAATAATTATTGAACTTATATTGGGCTAATAATGTAAATAACATAATTTATAAGATAAATCATTGCCTTCAAAAATATATAACATATATATAGAGTGTCCCAAAATGTATACACACACTTTGAATAATTATAAAGGCAGTGTTTATTCAAATATGTTTCATTTTCAAAATTGAGCTATCAGCTGTTAAAGTATGTATTCATTTTTTGGAACATCCTGTATATGTATGCATTTAGTGCTTTATTTGTTCCTTCTTAACTTTTCTTATTCTTTAAGGGCTACCTCAGGCCACATCCTCAGCAGGTCATCTTTCTTAATCCGATGTCCCTCCACTGAGCTCTCATCATGGCAACTATTACATAAACATTAAATCGTCTGTTAATTGACTGAAAGTGTATTGAAGTTAGGGCTGTGCTTTTCATTTCCCTGGCTCATGGCATTATTCTTGGTACATAGAAGTTCAATACTGATCTAAAATAAGGATGTTAAGATACAATTTCAAACATTTTTGGTGAAGTGATTGAGGGAGTTGCTTCAAAGCATGTTACTTTTCCCAAGCAGTGGTAGGTGCTTTTCAGTAAGCTAGATTTTCATAGGCAGTTTTATAGCTCCAGCCATTCATATTGGTTTAAAAGACTGAGTGTGGACAATCATACTCAATGGTTTAAAGACTGAGTGTGGACAGCCATACACAATGGTTTCAAGGCTGAGTGTGGATGACTCAGAACCAATCCATCATTTGTTTTCAAAAATTAACTCAGATGTACCCATACAAGAGTCACTAAAGACATCCCTATACTTCAAGAACCAACGTTTTTGTTTGTGAATTTACTTTATCAGTACTCCATTATCAGATCTGTAGGAACAAATTATGGCAGTAAAAATGTATCTCACATTTTTAAAAGATTTCTTTCAATTCTAATGATGTTATGGGGAGGCAATTGCTGTTACACTCACATAAAATAGTATTATAAAAAAAACAACAGTAAATGCCCACTAGAATGTAAATTTAATTTAATGAATTGATGTAATGCACATTGATTATGTGGATAAATTGAGATGCTCATATATACCATTAATTAATTAAATACACTCCCCAACAAAACTGTTTTGGGAATGCAGTGCCATTTGTATTTGTGATTTAAAGTTAAGATGATTTTTTTATTTATTTTTTAAGTAAAATCAAATTATGGGTTGATGCAGTGAGAATAGTACCAAAAGGTGTGGCAACATTTGCTAGAGCAAAGTGTCTGTGAGAGAAAAAGAAATAGGTTATAATGGGGAGTATTGTGAGTTATTTACATACAGCCTGAGAACACAGATACTGGGGAATGATTCCTTGTCTTTTCACAGAGAGGGTAAATGTTTTCCATTTGTGTAGCATTCCACTTTCATCTTAAAACTGCTGTAAGCCATATACATTTAAAGTAGAAGCAAAGAAAATTATGCAAGCAATTCTGTTTTATTTTTTATTTTTTTCATTCTTAAATAACCAGTTACATACAAATGGGGGATGTGTGCCTGTTGGGCCCTGTACAGCTTCTCACACAGAACACCACTATCTTCATCCCTACTCAGGTTGACGTTGATGGAATATTGTGCTTCCTTTTTATTATTGAACTTATTGGGGTGATATTCTTGAGGGAATTACAAATATCATGAAATGTCACCAAAACATAACTTTATATCTATAAATGTAATTAGAAATAATTAGGTAAATTTATATCCAGAAAGTAAAACTAATAATTGCGTTTATCAGTACTACTGAGTGCCTGAGACCATTTCAGAAACTATCCATGGGTTAGTTCTAAGTTTCTTAGCCACCTTGATGGCTAGGAGACATTATTCTCAAAGAATGCAGTCTAGGTGAGTGCTTACTAGTTTATCACAGAACTTTAATATCACATTTCTGTGTTTGTGGACATAATTAGGTTTTTAAGAAAGGCTTTAAGGCATTCTGGAAGTGTGTAATTCAAAAGGGCTGCCTGACAATGGAGGTACTAGATGGGAACAAACTGTAATGTAAGAGTAAGGGCATTTTTATTTATTCACTCTCTTTGATCCTCAGGTAATAAGTACTTTAAATTATAGAACTAAGTTCATACTCTACTTCACTTTTCTATCTCATGTTTTTAACTTGGTACAACAAACTTAGCTCATCACTGGCTTCCAACTTGGAATTGTTGTCCATTACTGCTCTATATTTCAGTAGAATCAGTCAGAAGACCATTAACCTAGTGGAAGGAGGTGACCGATTGCTTTAAAAATAAATGATACTAGACCTGAATCAAGAAAAAAGGAGGTTCATTAAAACTCTGTAGAAGAACCCTCATCAGCCTCCCCATATTGCTTTTGACAATGCCAGTGAGATGGGTATATATTATGTTTATTTTTGGAGCCAACCAATCTCTTTTAACTTAGACTGCAGGGCAAAGAAAGCAAAACATTTTCAGAGAGCTCTCTCTCAAGTTTAGTGTGGATAAGTTGAATTACTTCATTTGTATTAGGAGTTGCTTCCTGTTCTTCACTTTGGACAGGTTTTTTCAGAATTAACACAAGGAAAAAAATTACTCATGTTTTGGGACTATTGATGCACTTGCTTTTTAAAATGAATAATATATGTGAACTAAAGCCTTAATAAAGCAAGGTTGACTGAGTTTTATTCATCTTTTTAAGTATCATAAAGACTATTACAATTTGATTTTTTTAAAAATAAAATTTATCAAATGCACTGTTTTATTCTCTGTATGAATAAATATTTATAAATAGCTTAAAATATCAACCCCTTAAAATTAAAAAATTGAAGCATTCGCTCTTGACTGTATTTCCTTTGACTCAAGTGAAAGTATATTAGAGGAAAAAAACATAAACAGAGGGTTTCACTCGACAGTTTTTCTTTTGCTTTAAAAATAAATTCACACTGAAAAGCAAAATCAGTGTGAGATTGTCTCCCAGTAATGAGACACAAAAAGTAAAGAACATTTCAAAATATGGGATAGAAATATATTAGAAAATATCTAAAGGATATTGAAATTATTGGAATGAAATGCACACAGAATCCAAGTTCAAGTTACGAGTTAGGTTTCATGGATGAAATATGACAATTTCTCTTTCAGTGGCCACTCTTTGCAGCACTTGCACTGCTCTCATTTTATCACTATGATTTGCTTTCTATTGATGGATACTTGTCTCTCATCCAAAACAGTCCATGCCCCTCTTTTGCATATAAGTGGCAGCTATTCAGGAATGGATGCCATGGGAAGAAAATGGGGGTTTGTTCTTTCACAGAGAGGGTAAATGTTTTCCATTTGTATGTCATTCCACTTTCAACTTAAAACTGCCTTAAACCATATACATTAAAGATAGAAGCAAAGAAAATTATGCACGCAATTCTTTTTTATTTATTTACTTGGCTGGGAACAGTGATAGTTACTGTGGTCAAGGGTGGATTACATAAAGTTGAAACTAAATATTCAGATGTAGGAAATCGGAGAACTATGGGCTGCACAGGAAGGTATAAAAATACCATTTGTTATTCAAATTAACGATGAAATAAATTTCTAGGCCCAAGATGGAGCCGCTCCTGCCTGGGATGCCAGGTCAGCAAACCTATAGCTGGATAACTTTCAGGTCCCTCCAAATGATGCCACTGACCAGGCATCCAGTCCCCAAAGGCCAAGCCGACTCTGTATTTACTTCCATATCCCTTATTCATTTTCTATTTTCTCTTCTTTGTTCCTTATTCTTTATCAAAGGATAGAAGGAAAACTTCCAGACTCCTGCCACACTTGCATTTCTCTGACCCTTGGGACTAAGACTGTGTGCTTCATGAAATGTTAAATAAAATTTGTTTGTATCCCCTCTTAAAAGATAAACTGAGGCATATTAAAACTTTTAAGAGTTCATCTGAGCAAAAATCAATTCAAATCAAGCAGCATCCAAGCTTGCAGATAGAGAAGAGGGCCATAGAGCTGTACTAAATAAAAGACTTTTATAGGCAGAAGGGAGCAGGAACAAGAAAATTATGGTAGACAGAAAAAAAAAAATTAGGTTGATTATTGCAAGGTTACTTCCCTTTAGGGACGGCTGGGGTCTATCAGGCAGATTCCCTCACTTACTAGTGCTGATTAGGCAACTCCTGACTGACTGTTTTAAGATTCCTTTGCTGGAAGAGCCGAAAACGTAATTAAGCCTCAGCTTGGTGATGTGGGGCTTAGCATAAGGGATTCCACTTGGGGCCTTTTGTCTTGTTCTAATCACCCCAAAACTATCGTATTTTTCAATTATTTTTTAATAGCATTTATCATAGGTCTATCTCAAATATCAGCTTTCTTCATATATATTTTGTATAAACTTTGCCGGGGTTCTTGTTCCAGCATCAAGAAGGGTTCAGGAATCTGGAGAAGGGGCTGTGCGTCCATGACATAGGAATCCAGAGACTAATAAGAGTCCAGAGACGAAATATAATTTTGAAAGGCATTGGAGGTCAGAGGAGCTTAGCTAAAGGAGCTAAGATCCAAGATCTTGTCTTAGGTTCTCTCTGTCCCCAGGACCCCATGTTTTTTATTAACACAGTTTGTCCTGAGGCAAGGCAGAGATATACACTTCAAAGGGTCAGGGTTTGGTACAGAGTTCATTGTCAGAATGGGGGAATTAGCCTACGGCTGTTCAGGTGTTTGGCCAGTAGGAGGCAATAACATGTAGATTAAGATGCCTTTTAGCTGTCTGGCAGCAGCAATCAGTTTAATGTATCCTATTCAGGTTTGGGGAAATGCCTTTAGCCATTCCTAGATGCAGGTGACTACATGCGTGACTCCACCCTGTTGAGTCCCCAAGTCTCATCAACTGAAACTCTTGAAATTATGACACGCTGGAATTGTTCCCCGGCAAACTTTTAGCAAAGAGACATTGTGTAGAGAAAGTAACAAAATCAATTTTTTCAACTGCTGTGCCACCTGAATAGCATGTGTACATTTTTGCATTCCCATCAGCAATAAATAAGTTTTACCAGCATTTATTGTCACCAATGGTTTGAATTTTAGCCATTCCAATTGTTGCATGGTGTAGCTCATTGTTTTTTGTTTTATTTTTTTAATTTTATTTTTCAATTATAGTCGATATTCAATTTTATTTTATATTAGTTTCAAGTGTACAGCATAGTAGTTAGATAATTATATAATTTACAAAGTGATTTCCCCCATAATTCCGGTATCCATTGGGCACCATACATAATTATTTCAGTATTAGCTAAATGGTATTTTATTGTTTTAATTAGCAATTCTCTGATGACATATGATGTTGGACATCTTTTCATGTAAATTTGCCATCTGTTAATGTTTTTGGTGAGATGTCTGTTCACCTCTTTTGCCCTTTTTTTTTTTTTTAAAAAAAATGAGTTATTAGCTTATATTTGAATTTTCTATATTCTTTAAACATTTTGGATACTAGCCCCTTATCAGACATGTGTTTTGCAAATATTTTCTCCCAGTGTATGGCTTTTCTATCTTTTTTTTTTTTTACATTTCCTTTAGTGTCTTTAATAGAGCAGAAGTTTTAAATTTTAATGATGTGTGACATGATTTTTTTCCTTTCATATATCTCATGGTGTTAGATCTAAAAAGCTATCACCAAACCCAGTCACCTAGATTCTCTCTGTCAGTTATAGAAATGTTATTACTTTGCATCTTAGATCTATAATCCATTTGAAGTTAATATTTGTGAAAGGGGTAAGGTGTGTGTCTAGATTCATTTTTTTGGGGGGGGAGGGGTTAGCATGGGATGTCCCTTTGTTCAAGTAGGATTTGTTTTAAAGACTACCCTTATCCTTTCTTTATTGGATTGCCCTAGTTCCTTTGTCAGAGATCAGTGGACTGTATTTGTGTGGGTATATTTCTGGAATTTCTGTTCTTTTCTTTTGATGGCTTGGTCTATTGTTTTTCTTATATTGTATTGATAACCTTCTAGTAGGTATACTGCATATGCATGCATATATAGACCATTGGTGATGAGTTAATAAAGGCATACATGAAAATAAATAAGTGGACACATAGCACATACTCTAAAGCTTCTGGTTGAATGCTAATAAACAATCACATATGCCTGTAATATTGTCATGTATATAAGAAAGTGGAAAAACTAAGTATCTGGACTCTAATGAGCAAAGATACATTACCAAATGCTATTTTAAAGTGGACACTGATAATTATCTTTTTTTTTTTTTTTTTCAATTCTAGTCTCTCCTGGGTTTCTCAGTATTTATTCAAAAAGAATGTGTTGAGGCACATTCCAGTGTGGGATATTACCTAAAAAAATATTTACTGTAGAATGAAGGATTAAAAGGGATTTTTATACAGCAAAATAGTAGGAAGTTTGTTTATAAGAATGCAGGGGAAGAGCAAGCGGTGGGGATGGGGTGGGGGTCCACTTACCAGAGAGAATCTTGGCCCTTAATCCCAGTAGAGCTATAAGGAGTGGGCTGATAAGATTCAGCAAAAGGCAGAGAACCATTTCAGTGATGTTCAGGTTTGACACAGGGAAAGCTAGTGTTGGCTTAATCCACTGGGAGTCCTGGAACATAAATATCAAAATGGGGAAAAAATGATTGATGATGTGATTGTAGGGAGAAAGAGAAAATTGTCTTTTTTGTAAGGTGTAGAGAAGTAGACAGGCAAGATTTGGTGAGCCTGTTATTTTGGAGGTTGATGATAAGGCGGTTTGCTCATTTGGTAATCTAAGGTTACAGTAAATCGCAAATGAGGTACTATGTAGTTAGCACATTTAATTTGAGGTGAAGCAGGGAAAACTTCTAATACATAGAAGGAGGTGGAGGTATGGGAAACTCCATGTATACCAAATCATAACAGAAATTAGTGAACTGCACCTATGTCTCATCTGGTTCAGAGCTCAGGCTAATACCTGAAATTGTTCAATAGCTATCACTGAAAGGTATGAATACTTCGATCAATTAATTAAATGGAAAGAAGTGGGTAATATAATCATATGTATGACATCTCTATGTCCTTTTTCAGCTACTAGAAATACTGGGATATTTTGTGTTTGTTTTGTTTTTAGTGTTCAGTTCTAGGCATGAGAAAGCAATATACATAAAATATTAAAAAATAAATGTATTTCTTTGAAATTGTGCATTAAAAAATCTGTAAAAGTATGAATTAGACTAAATTTTATAGCCATTTTAAAGTATACATAATTATCTTCACTGAAATAACTAAAGATATTATTGTGTTATAAATCATTTGTTATTATATAATGTTAAATTTAGGAAGAGCTAACGAAGAAGTTTTAAATGGGTTTTCTATTGACAGTTGAACTTATTTTTGAATTAGAAAATTCCAAAAATCCTAGGTTTTCTCAGGAAGAAGTGGAAATAAGGGAATAAAAATTATTAGGTATTTATTAGAGTGAAAGCACCATGATCATTCTTTTTTAAATTTATCTTTATTGTTGAACCTATTACAGATGTCCCACTTTTTCCTCATTGAGCCCCTCCTCTCTACTCCCACCTTCACCTCACTATTATCTATTGTCAGTTTATTTTGTTCATTAGATTCCACATATAAGTGAGATCATGTGATACTTGTCTTTCTCTGACTGATTTATTTCTTATTATATAAATTTTCTGATTAATTCTAAGCAGCAGTTCAATGAAGTATATATTCATGTACACATTTGAGATCTATAGAGTTTTAGAATGCTCAAGGGCTTTTGCCAACTTAAAACAGTTTTATGCACAACAATTTGATGCTTCAAAATATACCCATACAGTTACTTAAAAATAAATCTTTTTCTTATACTATTTTCATCACAATTCTCAAATTCAAACGTATTTTCCATCTCTGGTTTTTTAAACTCAGGAATATGCATCTCTCTTTGGAAGCATAAGAGAAATTCTTACAGATTCCAAATATTGACTGAAACTAATAATATCATAGTATTGTTCACATGTATCCAAACATTGAACTCAGTGTAAACTCTTTATACTCCTTTTATACAACTATGAAATCAAAGGACTGTATAAATCTTATACTAAATAACATATTAATAATATTCACATTAAAAAACAGTGTTAAGAATAAAGTTAAAATTTGCAGAAGTGACATCTTCATTTATAATGTGAACTATGCTAGCTGTAAGATTTAAGCATTTTTCCATGTAGATATTGATATTTCATACAATTGATGGTAGCATAAAGGCAAACACAGGGACTAATACCCTGGAGCAGTGTTCGATTATACAGTGGTTATCCAGGTATCTATATTATGCTTTTATTATTTGCATTATATTCTAAATAAAAACAACATTTACAAAATTACAAAATGCTCATGTACTTTTCGTAACACATAGCTAGGCCCTCAGAATTCCTAAGAACAATATTCTTTCATGACTAGCATGAGCTGTCTTGAGTAATGTTTCTTGTGGCCCCTCTTGGAGGTACAGAAACAGGTTGTTTTGTGGACTCTCCAAGACTACCCTTAGGCTTGATCCACTCACCAGAAGGATACATGGGACTCAGAAAAAGCTGTTGCACTCAGTTTATTACAACAAAAGGTTACAGATTAAAGTGAGCAAAGGGATCAGGCACATGGGGTGAAGTCTAGGAAGAAAGGAGTATAAGTCTCCAGGTGTCCCCTCCCAGTCAGTTTGCACAAGGACTCACTTTCTTCTCCCAGCAATGGTGTGTGACAGCACAAGTGAAGTATCATCACATACCTGAGTCTTGGTGACCAGAATTAGGGGTCTGTCACCTAATCCTGCGGTGACTGCATGACTGACCTCCACTACTCAGACTCCAGCCCCATGGCTACCTCTCTCTTACTCTCTCTTATCCCCGTCCCCTTCCAATACAGGCATCCACCAGAAATCACATCATTGTGATACATTTATCTAGTGATATTGGTACAGCACGGCTCCTGGTCTCAGGCATACCAAAAAACATACTCGTATGAGGTGTAATATTCCAAGGACATACCCAAGGGGCTGAAGAGAGCCATTTCTTGGGTTAAGTAAGATTTAAGCAACTCAGGCCTCCTGGTCAGCTCTTTCCTGCCCATTTGGCAAAACTATTATTGGATTAAATAATCCACAGTAACAATTTCACCACATATTGGGCACATAGAGTGTGTCAAGCCCTATTTAAACATTACCACTTTTTTTTTTTTTCAACAAAAACAATATTAAACTCATTTACTGATGAGGAAGATGAGAATCAGACAGCTTAACTTCCCCATACCACATGGCTGATAAGTATTAGAGTTGGTATTGGAACAAAGTCCGATGTGATTTTATAGTCTTGTGATTTCTTCAATTCCATCCACCAAACACTTGAGAAAATTAGGCGTTTGTAGTCTATGGGAAATATCCTGTAAAAGGAAAGGAACTGGAATCAAGCACTGCAATATACACTGAGTGGCCAGATTATTATGACTACTTGACATTTGTAGGCAAATTTGCTATAATTTTGCGCTGAAGTTGCTAGAGGGCCAGAACATTATAAATAGGGAAGCAGGTTGTTTACCATGACAGAAGTGATTTTTTTTTCCTGAAGATATGGGTAAACAAGGCGATTTAACAGCCTTTGAATGTGGGATATATTTGAACATGAGTGGCCAGATTATTATGACCATCTGACCTTTGTAGGAAAATTAGCCATACACTGCATCGTATGGGATATGGAAGCCGAAGGCCTGTTCAAACACCTTTGCTGTCTGCAGTTACCAAGATAAAACGTCTCCAATTCTCACAGGAACACAAGGATTGGACAGTCGAGCATTGGAAAAAAGTCATGTGGTCCGATGAATCACGTTTCCAGTTGCATCATGCAGATGGCAGAGTGAGAATTTGGCGGAAATAGCATGAAAGCATGCACCCATATCTTCAGAAAAAAATCACTTCTACTGTCATGGTAAACAACCTGCTTCACTATTTATAATGGTCTGGCCCTCTAGCAACTTCAGTGCGAAATTATAGCTAATTTGCCTACAAACGTCAGGTGGCCACAGTAATCTGGCCTCTCAGTGTATATTGTCATTGCTTTGCCACCTGCTTTAGTCATCGCTCCTTTACGCTTGCTCAGTTTGAAGTAATCTTTATACTAAGGGGGAAAATGACTACCAGAAGAAAGGCTCTTTTTACTTTAAAATTTCTTAGCCCTTTTACTGCTTCTTTACATGTTTAATATATTTTAATGTGCACTAAACATTGGTAATGACACATAGCAAGTGTTTATTATACTGTCTTCCTTAACAGAAGGTTGGATTTTCTTCTGCCAATCAGGTAAATTATGGGTGGATATCGTTGATTCTCTGATTCTTGGTCTTGTCTTCATTAGGGTGGGCCTGTATTAGTTTTGTTCTTTGTTCTAGGATGTGAGCCTTTCTGACATTTCAAGCGAGTGTCTGAAGTGACCCAGTAGGGTCTCTCCAGTCTGCTGAGCTAGAAATCCATTGTCTTTTACTGGGACAACCTCTGGTCCCTCCTCCATTGAGCTTTCAGCTCGTAGCCATAGTTTTGTAGTAGGCTTCTCACAGTGTCACTCTGCACTTACTCAGTTCATATCTCCTTTCATGGAGCCCCCGCGAAGACTTATGGACAACCCTTCTCTCTCTCTTTTTTTTTTAAATATATTTTATTGATTTTTTACAGAGAGGAAGGGAGAGGGATAGAGAGTTAGAAACATCGATGAGAGAGAAACATCGATCAGCTGCCTCCTGCACATCTCCTACTGGGGATGTGCCCGCAACCAAGGTACATGCCCTTGACCGGAATCGAACCTGGGGCCTTTCAGTCCGCAGGCCGACGCTCTATATCCACTGAGCCAAACCGGTTTCGGCGACAACCCTTCTCTTGTGCAATATCCTGTCCCTCAAATTCCATTCATTTGCGTAGATTCAAATTCCAATCTTAACCCCCTCAGCTTGCAAAAATGAGCAGAGATCAGTGTCCCATTTTCTGGAAAGTGGGCCCAGATAAGAACCCAGGATCAAGGTAGGGTGCATCTCCTCAATTGTTCTTCCCTCAAAGATCATATAGAGAAATTGTTTCTTGTTTCATGCTTCAATATCAGACTCATGAAATTATAGTCATTTACTGTGGGAAGGCCAGGCTAAGAACAGTCATTCTGCCAGTGCTGGAATTAGAAGTAAATAAAATAGTTTCACTGACATTTGTAACCTTGCACAATTTGACGTCAATTTTCTTTTTTGATTAAAATCACTCCATTCACACCAGCCCAGTGTGTTTTCCATGTCTCAAATACTTTTGAAACTCAGTGCATTTAAGCTTCTCTTTACTTGGAATGAATTTTCACCTCTCTTCTGTCAGTATGGTCTTACTAGGTTTTCAGACCAAAGTAAAGTGCTAACTCTGTGAAGCTCTTCCCAGCCACTCACTAAGATCCCGTGTCATTGATCTATATCATCCACAGAACTTCACAAGTTTTACAAGCATTTCTGTGTGAATCTGCCTTCCAAAATAATTATGAAACCTATAAAGGGAATTTTTCCTTTGCTCCTATTTAGTAGCATTTACAATATTTTGATGTTCTTTTTTTTGGCAGTGTGATATACAAAGTTCGATGTATTTTTGTCTGATGCTACTGCTTAACTGCCAGCACTAATAGTGGTGGCCATTGACTACTTAGTATGATCAGCTTTGTTAAATGCTTTGTTTGACTTATTTTGTGCATGCTTTCCAATGGCCTCATGTGGTAGGTAGTATATTATCTATTGTACAGTTGAGAAATACTAAGTAAACACTAGTAGACATGGCATTGGGATTTGTTAATGCATGCACTATGAAACAGATTTTGATATCTTGATTAACTCCATTTTATGTAAAAGAAAAATGTCTCAAAACCAATTTTGTAAGAATTCTTAGTGAATGTAAGATAATATGGGTTATTTCTAGAGCTGTCCTGGAGCTGCATGGAGGCAAAATAAGATACATAATTATATAAATCTCTTATAATAATAAAATAAATACTATAAATTGAAATAAAAGCTGAATAAGTCTCATCTACCTTAGTCTGAAATAACCTGATAATTTAATAACTTGTTTTGGCAGTATTTCAGATTTCTATATTGGTAACATTTTTGATTAATTTTAGTAGTTGAAGTAGCTTTATGTCAACAAATAATGTTAGCAAAATATAGAAACAGCAATCAAACCTCAAAAGAGTCATATTGTCAGTGAAAGCCCAACTTGAAACCATGGGCAGAGCACAATTTATTACTGAAAAAATAATCAGCCTCACAGAGTCCACCCAGGAGGTGTTTTAGTTAAAATTGTTTAATTTAATACAAAACAGCATGCATTTCCTGAGCTGTAAATAAGAACTGTCCTTGTTAACATCTGGTATCGATAAACACATTTGTGTTCAGCAAGCAGAGGATCACTTTTGTGAATCACATATTTCCTCAGGCCCCAAGGCCTTCGGAGGCAACGAAGAGCTTGCATGATGATTACAATTTGATTGGATTCCAAGTTTTAACCAAATTTAGGATAATCATCCAAAATAGCCCTCAGTCTCTTTAATTTCATATTAGTCTTCTCAGTACTATAGTCTTGTGTCCCATTTGATTATCTTTTTCTGCTGGCTCTGCTGCCTCTAGTTCCCCAAATCCCACTGAGCCACCCCATTGCCCTCATTAGGCTCAGATTCTTTATTTGCTTACAATTTAGTTGCCACCTCAAAAGGGAGCAACTGCTGTTTCTCCACTTTCAGAGCTTCAGCGCCAGTGTTGATAGAGGTTACTTTTCATGCATTCCAGTGTCCCTCACTGTTTCTCCCAGGGCTCCTTGGGCTCCTTGCAGACACAAGATTCTCACAGAGCTCCTTTAAGGGTGACCACAAATTCCATCTTTCTTTGATAATCAACATACAAATAAAAATGGTCTTTTTAGTTTTCCTTCTAAACAGAGAAGCTGGGCTGTCACAAATGTCATTGGGAGAAATGGGCTGCTGCAGAATATTGACCTGGGACAGCAGAACATATTTCATTTTACACCATCTATCAACTCCCACATGATGTTAAGTGAAGTTTAGAGTATGTCAAACATGAATCAGTTTGTGACAGACATTCATAGACAGTGACCATGGGTAGCAGGCAGACCTGTCACTGCTACACTGTCCAGTCTCGGAATTGTGGCGGAGTTCAAACATATTTTGTTTTGCTTTGCTTTTTGCCTTCTTTCATAGAGTAAAACCAGAAACTCTTGAAATTATGTAGTATATGGTTCAAGTAAAATAATCGGGAAAACCCACTAACTCTTAACTAAGTTTAGCTGCCTTTTAGGTATTATGGTATTAATGATGATGCTTTACTACAAACAGAACTGCTTTACCTCTTTTGTTCTTTTTTTCATAAAAAGCAAAGGATCATGAATTAGGAAGAACTAATTTTAAATGAGAACAAAATAATAATTAAATACCCAGCTAATTTTGCATACTACTTTTTGATGTGGGAAATGCACCAATAAAATTACTGCAAATTAGACATTTTAAGACAAGATAAACAGGCAAAATGAGACATCTGTCTTAGTTTCTAAATGAAATAAATGCTCAAATTAATTGCCTCTCTCTTTTTGCATTTTTATGATACCCATAACATTAAACTACTTTATATGTGAAGTAGTGGCCTATAGCAGAACTATTTATAATCCTTGATTGCTGTTTGTAATAGAACTAACAATTATAACGTAGGCTAAATATGGGGTGTTCCAAAAATCTATCTACACACTTTTAATAATTATAAAGGTCGTGCTTATTAAAATACATTTAAGTTTCAAAATTGAACTTTCAGTTGTTAAATTGTGCATGTAGCTTTTCTGGATACCCTGTATTTATCAGTCACATGTATCTTTGCTACTATGCTATGATTTCAAGCTATGCTATTCATCGATAAGGAACCATCATTTAAACCTCAACACTCTTGAGAGTGACAGCGGTTACTACTTATGATCAAGTGGGGCAACAAACATAAACCTGGAATGTCTTGAGAAAACTGGGATTGGGGGTCACCTTGCAGCATTATATAATAGGGCTTCATTGTATTGACCTACTTCTGTTTTTAACAGTTTTGCTATTTTTTTAAAATTTACGCAAAGATGCTAACAATAATGGAACTTCAAAGGCAGTCTACAGTTTCTACTCTGTCTCTTTATATTTTCTATCACTTTTTCTACCTTCTATTTTCAAATTTCAGAACTTGGAGTTCTTTGAGAGTGAAAATCATTGTCTTACTAGTAAATAGTCCTATCTTTTTTATACCAGTGACATAAAATAACTCATTCAAATATATAGTATGATATGTTACACATAACATATTCGATTTTTATATATTGCAGGATACTTTTATCAGTATAGAAACAAAAATGTTTTCTAGTTTATGTCTCTGCTTGCTTTGGTAATTGTTGATGCCATTGGAGTGTTGATTCAAACATAAAGACATAGTTAATGGCTCGTGAAGAGAATTTCAAGGGAGGAAATGATGAACAAATCTAATACTTATTGAGAATTATTATGCACATGCAAAAAGCCAGTAATTTATATTTATATCTCAATTTAGTTACCAAAATGATGCTCTGAAATAGGTATTACCTTAATTTTATTATGAAAACCTGAAGTTACAAAAATAGGTGTGCCACATTGCAGAGCTTTTCAGAAGTAGCCCTGGGATATCAAACCAGGTTCTGATTCTCACAACTGCATTTTCTACATCTTTGTGTAGGTTGTCTGTATGTCATATATAGCTACCCCTAAAAAAATAAAATTATTGATGGCATAACAACTCTAGTCAGCATAAAAATAGCCTTGAACATAATGATGTTATGAATATGTCCATTAAAATATGTTAGAGATGGAATATGAACTAATTATTATAGCACATTAGAACATAATTGGAAAATTCATCAATTAATCAAGCAAAATATTGCTTTTTTTGCGACAATCAATTAATAATACCCTAATATCCACACTTTAATGAACTGTGCTTCCTGTTACCATAGAAGCTACAAGTTGATGATGTAATATGGGCAAGTAATCTCTCCTAAGTGATCTTTCATTCAGATGGAAGTAGAATTCAATCTCAGGGTTTCTCGGGAATTTTAAAAACAGCTTCAACTATTTCAGTTAATAACAATGCATCATGGAAACTCAGTCCACAAGCCTTGGCAGCTCAGGAGACAGCAATAAACTTTACCTGAAATCTCAGCTTCGCATGGAAGAACATCTTATCTTCAGACAAATATTTTGTCAAATACTTTGTTAATGGGAAGGGTTATTTTATCCTGATGAAGTTAAAACACCCTTATTTTGTATTTACCTCATAGTAATAATTAACAAAACCTATTGAGCTCTATCCATACAGTGGTCCATTTGTGAGAAACTTCCTGTTGTAGAAAGGAACCAGTAACACCTTCCAAAACCACCCTCAAGTTGTGATGCATCTAGGACAGGCATCATCAACGAGAAAGGCTCGGCCGCTCCCTTTAGACCAGAGCCGAATGCTTCTCATTAATATTTCCCTTGATTTCTTCAGATCTTTGGATTGTGTGTTTCTGACTGTGAAGCTGTATTGTTCAGCCTGCTCTCTCCCCTCTTAGTTATACCCTGTTAATGACTGTACTACAGCAGGGTTACTTTGTACAAATAATCAGATGCCACCTCTAAGTAGATCTCGGAGGATTGCCAGTAATGTGAGCTAGAAGGTAGAGTTTTGTTTGTTGTTGAACTCTGAAACTGCCAGGCATGAGGCCTGAGCAGGACGATCACACACCTGTCTTTACATCTTGTGAATCAGATGTGTGTTACTCCTTATACTGTTCCCACTGTAACATTCCATGTCAAGAAGCAGTTGAGAGGAAGGGATGTTAATTAACACACGAAACCTGAGAATAGGTCACCTAAAGGGTAGGTGAACGGATTAATTGGAACAGTGAGAACATTGTGTGTTCAAATTCAGAATTTTGCTGAAGCAGGCACAAAATAACAAGACAAGGAAGATGACAAAATATAGAGTGGGAAGAGATTCAGATGAAAGTAGAATTGGAAAGGGCAGAGCAGAAAATAAATGAAAGGTCAGTCCCTACAAAACAGGTTATTTACAGAACCCAGATAAAGAACAATGCAGGGTTAGCATAAGAAATAACTACTAAAAAAGAGAGAGAACGCTTCTTTTCCTCCCAAGGAGAAAATAATAGCTACTTGTTACCTAAAAATGAAAAACTCACAATAGTTCCAAGTGCATTTGTCCAATTTAACACCATTTTTGCAATGTAATTTTAAGTCCATGCGGACCAGTTTGTCAAAAGTGCCCTGTACTAAGCTGAAAATTAAAGTTCTTGTTCTTAATTTCATTTTCTATTTCAAGGAAATAGTATGAACAAGCCAAAATAGTTCTGTCTACGTATAGTCCTATCATGTAAGGACTTTCAAAGATCTTTGTGATTGTTGACAGTTGTAAACAATCTACATTCTTTTGTAAAAAAAAAAAAAAAATATTATTTTCAGAGAGAAGGGAGAGGGAGAGAGAGGGATAAAAAAATCAAAGATGAGAGAGAATCACTGATTGCTGTCTCCTGCATGCCTCACACTGGGGATTGAGCCTGCAACTTGGGCATGTGACCTGACTGGGAATTGAATCATGACCTCCTGGTTCATAGGTCAACACTCAACCACCGATCCATGCGGGCTTGGCAGCAATCTACATTCTTTAGCAGTTTCTCTCCTGACTATTGCCTTCTATCTTGTAGGCCAACCGTCTTTGACATGGTATAATTCTCTGCAGAGGAATTAGTCTATAAGGAGACATAATTCAATATTTTAATCCCATTAACTCCATCTCTGAACAATTGACCTAGACAGTAGTTATAAATGTAAGGAATATTGTTTTTTATTCTGGAGTTCTAATACAGACAATTTAAAATGAAAAATTGTGTTTTGAATAATCTCTAAATGTTTTTAAAATAGTAATACAGTGTTGTTATATTGATAAGAGTTATCTATTTCTCATTTTAATAGTGATAAACATTTGTTACTTCAGGGAATTTAATAAATTATATCCATAAAATTTTACTGATTGCATACCTTTCCTTAGTGTAATTGGGTTAATAGCACAAAGGTAAGCTATAACTTCTATATTTGAAGAGTTTACAATTAATTTAGGAAGGTAGTTAACAAGCAGCAATTACAAATAACATAAGGCAGTTGGTCCTTACAAACATTCATAGTTTATACACAAAACCCGATAAATTCAAAAGAAAGGGAGATCAGTGGGGATTATTGCTGGGGTCCAACCCCAGCAGGTCCAGGGGTCCCCAAAGGTGTGGACGGAATCGGCGAAGAAGGAATGACACGGAGACACCGTTCAGTTGATCAGCAGCCTAGCCAGGATCTCTAGCCAGGATCTCCAGCCAAGTTCTGGTCTGGATCTCCAGCGAAGTTCTGGTTAGGATCTCCAGCCAGGTTCTGTGTCCATGTTCTCTTGTTAGGTTCTCCAGGTTCTCCAGCCAGGTTCTGTAGCCATGTTCCCTCGCTAGGTTCTCCAGCCAGGTTCTGTCCAGGTTCTCCAGCCAGGTTCAGTCACCAGGTTCTAGTCAGGTTCTCTTGCCAATTTCTGTAGTCAGGTTCAGTCCAGGATCTTTTGCCATGTTCTCTCCAGCGAAGTTCTTCTGTCTCTAGGTTCTGTGTAGGTTCTGTCTTCTAAGTTCTGTCTTGTTACATCTGTATTTATACCAGTTGATTCCAATCCTATTAATCTCTATTCCAAAGGTTAGGGCGTTTCTTATCTCCATTCCAGGGAGTAAAGATTATGTAGCTTAAGCATGATTGTTCATAGTTAAAGTGATTAATTACCCGCCTGGCACTTAGTTAAGAGGTTTTATTCCCTCCCTAACTTCAGGGGAAAATCCCTACCTGGGGAAACACCCTTTCTCAGAGACCTTGGTTAAAACACATAGTGCCAAGAAGGTGAGCAAACATATTAAGAACAGTATGCCATATATGCCAGGTCTCTTGAAACAGCAAGCATGGACCGGCTCCCGGCAGATTATATTGATCAGAGCAAAATTGGTTAAAATACTAAAACACTAAACTGAAAGTTGTGCACTAAAGACCATTTAATTACAATAGGTGACAATAAGAAAAAATAATGGTGTAGAAAGATGAATGAAATCAAAGATGCAAGAGTGAACATGTTTCTCTTGAAACATGGGAGTGTGAAAATGGTGGCATGAGGGTTTGGTAGTGCCAAATGAGTACAAATATTCAAAATAGGTGAATGAATTAACAATAAAAATGAAATGTAGGGATTACTTCTAAATGTAGATTAAAAGTATCACTAAGCTAAATACACACTCTCTCACACACATACACATTGCAAAGTGAGTTTGAGAGAAATCAATAGTCATGACTCCTCCAATATCTCTCACTCCCTCTCCCCCGAACCCCAATTCTTTGGTGGGGAGTTGGTATCTAACTCTGCCTCTTTCCCATCATCTTTCTTCTTTCCCTTGGACACCCATCCAAGGCAAGCTATCTATGTATCTAAGAGGAAGGTCCAAACCATGTTTTAATGCTCTATTAGCTAGTAGGTTGAACTGTACATATATTCAATGGATGATTAGGTTTTAGAAAATACATTTCCATATGAATATTGCCTATTTTTCCAGGCTTCTCTCTTGCTAAAGAGGTCAAGAAAGGTAGCTTAATGTTGCCAAATGTATCCATTTTTTCCCCCAATTTCTGCTTTTGTGAAGCAAAAAGCTTCCTGGTTCCATCCTAGGAGTAGCTTCAAAGGGACTGAAATTAAGGACAATATTTGTGTGTTTAGTATTACATAAAATCACATTCACTAGTTCCATATGTGGAGCAAAAACTAATAAATGCAAATGATTTCTGTAATTGCTTTCTTTCTCTGGAAAACAAATCCCTAACAATATAAATCTGACTTTTGAGAATTACTTTCCCTAATCTCCTTTGTTTTACCCTCTTACTCCACTGATACCATCTGTTGGTTTTTTCCCTCCTTAGACTTTGTCTCTTTTATTAGAAATATGTTAAATTTTTTCTTGGGTATTCTTGCTAAGCCTCAATAAATAAAAGTAATGTTCTTTTGATATATTAAAATTCTATGAATATGAAATTTTGACCATAGTTTTTTTCCTTTTTCATGTCCTTGTGTACTCCCATTTTGATTGTGATTTTCAATATACTTAGTCTAACCTCACTAACTTTTAATAAAACTAGGACTAATAATCAAATCAGGACTAATATGCTAATGGGAAATAAAATTGTTTCAGGTAGTCTGAGGGTTGTAGAAGGAGCTTCAATGAATGGACTATGGCATCAACCCTAAGAGTAAATTGGTAATGCTTTTGGTCATTTTGCAAAGCATTCATTTTGGAATCAGTCCTAGAATACCCTTGTCAGTCTAGCTGCATTAGTTCAACCCTAGATTTGTTTAGTTTAAGCTGTCATGTACTTAAATAAAAACTTTAAAATTACATTTTAATGCCTTTGAGGGAGCATGTCTTTTATCAGCTCACTGGCATGCCTACTATTTATTGTTGCCCTACTCACTTGCCAGCCTGCTTCATTTATTTCAGATAGAAAGTACAAAACATTTAAGAAATAAAAGCAAATAATAAACTGAATAATTGAGCTTATAGTGCATGAAAACACTTAAAAACACAAATTCAAAATGCATTTTCTAAAAACACCTGGTCATCATAAATTATACTTTTTTATCTGTGTTACTATCACATCAAAGTAGCCAGTCAGTTTAGTTAAGCCTGCTATAAAATGACCAACTAGTTAATTTACCTTTTCTATTTGGCTTCATGTAAAACTAATTATAGATAAAGAATTTGGAAAATGTGTGATTTTTCTCAAACCTGGATTGATTATATAAAAAACAATGCGTTTAAGTTTATAAACCAATAAGGGTTTTGTATTTCTTTCTTTTCTTTTAGTGTCATCATACATTTTTAAAAGTTTATTTTTATTGTTTAAAGATTTATATTTCGTATGGCCATGCATAGATAATTTAAGCATCTTTATAGTTTGGAAATATATTACATTTATAACATGGGGTTATAAGGGCCCTGAAGGCTAGGGTACTTGGCAGATCATTTTTATGCAGCTCTTGGGGTTTAGAAGAACTAGATCAGAAGTTATTTTGGTGAAGAGACCCAAGTTGCCAATAAATATGATGAAATAAATTATTCCATCACAAGGATTGTTAGGAAATATCATTGACTAAAAGAAGAGAGGCTACAGTAATAGAATGATATGGAATGTCCTAGTTGAAATCTAGGAGAATTCAGATGCCATGATCCTTCCAGGTGCATTGTAGGTGACAGGGAAGTCACAGAGATGTGATTTCCTCAAAGAATATCCAGGTTCCATTAAGTCAAAGAAATAAGAAAAAGTCATTTGGCATCTACTGTATTTAGGCATAGTTTTAAAACCTCAGAATACTCAGATGACTGAGTCTCTCCTTTCCATGAACTTTATATAATTTAATGGAGAAAGAAACAAGAAAACAATCAGTAGAAAACGGAGGAATGCACAAATGAAATCAGAACACAGAAGAAGGAGCACTTAAAACTGGCTTATCAAGAATGATTGGGGTATTTTTTGTAAGAGACATATGAATATCACTTATTTGAAAGTTGAGATATGAATAAAATTTTTCCAGGTGGACTTTTCAGCTAAAGGGAGAGGATGGAGGGTGGTGGAAACATCATAGTAATTCATTCAGGCAAACAAAAAAGCATCGAGGTGTGTGAGCATGGTGTGTGAGGGAGCTAGTTTAGCATGGTTGAAAAATAAAATCCATAAGGTTTGGTGTTGAAGGAACTGGACAAGTAGGTTGACATAAGATCATGAAGGACAAAAAATTTAGGTTGATGCTATAGGCAATGAAAATCATTACAAATTTGGGGGGTGAATACCAACAATCTGACAAGTGGATTAGAAACCTCTTGTTGGCTACAAAGAGATGGCCAGACTGAAAAGGGAGAACTCAAGTTGTTGGATTATATGTTGCTGTGACTCCCATGAAAAGCTTGGAATAGAGTTTGATAATTTATTGGCGAAGGAGATAAAAAAAGGGGGACAGAGGGATAAATGAATTATTGGGGCAGGAGCTGTGGATGACTGTCAGTGATATTAATGCATCTGCATTCTTCTAGGTTTCTCTTAGGATGGTTCACACAACTCTAATACTGTAGCCTTTCTCATTTTTAGCCATGGCTATTTCCTGATAATCCTTGTGATGGACTAACTTATTTCATCACATTTATTGACAACTTGGATCTCTTCACCAAAACAACTTCTGCTCTAGTTTTTCTAAACCCCCAAAGCTGCAGAAAGATGATCTGCCAAGTAGCCTAGCCTCAGAGTGCTTATATCACCATATGCTACAAATGTAGTATATTTCTAAAATTTAAGATGCTCAAATTATTACATCGCCATAATATTGTTCTGAGTGTATTTTTGGTGATGTTGTTTCAAATACCATTTGGCTAGAGGCTGTCTTCTAGTGGTGCTGGAATATCCTTAATTGTGAATAATTTCTTCTTATGAACAGAGGACATTTGAAAGGAGAATAATATATAATGATGCTTTTATCTAAAGTTACTTGTTCTTCCTCACACTAGAGATTTTACTCCCTTTCAAACAATGAAAACATAGTTACACATGACTACTTTTTACTCCATCACAAATGAGATCATGACTATACAGACGGGTAGTGGATTGGTGAATGACATGTATTTCTGGGGTTATTGATTTACTAATAAAGATTCTCTATAGGATTGAGAATTGAGATTTATTTTCATTAACTAGCCTACTTTCCATATTAATACAAATGTATTTGTCAAATAAATATCTATTGCAGATTGTTTTCATCAATATAATGTTTTGTGACTATGTTTCAAAGACTTTCTTATGATTATAGCCTTTGCATATTAACCTCACCCTCAGTGAGAATTTATCAGTATTGCTCATATTATTATAGTATACTGCTTCTTTAATAATCTCCGCTTATACTCAAAGTAAACTTCAAAGTAAAAAAAAGTATAAGAAAATATAGTGGCACACGGGAATTATTGACTTGCATAACTTTAAGGTCTAGTGACAGTGATAGCTTTAGGTGGGTATTCATTCATTGATTCATATGCTAAGATCTGGGTATCCCTTCATTTCTCTACATAGTTGCATGGCAACCAGTTATTGTCAAAAGGGAGTTTTAATACACAATCTAATTCAGAGGAATAAAGAGACTCCTCAGCTCAGATCTTTCTTGAAAACTTAATAAACATCTCAACTTTCAAAAATTGGTTGGTTGATCATCCCCTCCTTGAATCTATAAATGAGGACTAGGGTGGGACAGATGGATAGGAAGTTTGAATTGTCACAATCCAATCAAGTCCCATCAAAACCAGTGAAGTCTCACCCAAATCTAAATAAAGCCAAGTGAAGAGGATTTATGCAGTGTCCTAAAAAAAATCCAGCCCTTACTTTGAAAAAGGAAAACATGGATTCCAAATAGTCACCAAAATCCAACCAAACAAAACTTCTCCATACAAGCTGAATACTAATATCTACAAAAGAAGTCCATGCATGTATATGAAAATTACTCTCTATATTTTTTATTCCTCTGGCCAGGAGTTTATTTGAGCTAAAATACGCTAGTGCTTTATTTATTCTTTAGACCAGGCAAATTCTGTGATTATTAGACAGTTATTTGCCAAGAAATAAGCTGTTCAGTCTGAAGCATAAAAGAAAGTCATTTCTACTTGATCCATGCTTCAAAGCTTCAATACTTCATGTGATTAAAAAAAAAGAGGTCCAAAGTTAATTGAGTCTTTAGAATTTAGCAGGTGTTAAATTTTACTAGATGTCAGTGGGCTACTCAATTAAAAAGAAACCTAAGAAACATGGCTCAAAAAAAAAGGAATGGACTTTGATTTACATCAAAGGTAGTATAAATTTTTTATAGCTAAGAACTAATGAAAAGTTCTCTGTTCAGTAAAATAGTTTGAAGTCAGGAACAGTTTTGAGATCATGAAGTAATAAGTTATCTGGCCTGAAAGACAAGTGGTTACAAGCATGGCTTTAGTCTTTTATTGACAAAGCTATAGAATAACCCATTTTCTATCTTTGGATTTATGCCATTATTTTCCAGGAAATTATATATTTATGGTAACTATACAAATTCAAAAGAGTAGTGAAGAACCTGGGAGTATATGGACTGTCCTGCAGATAATGATATATATTAAATCAATCTAAACTGAATCTACAACAAAATCATCCCATTGAATGAAATTTGGTTTATGAAAGATTAGATCACTAAATTGCTATTTCTGGATTCAATCCCATTGTTCTGATATTGCCTTATAATTATTTTAGTTCTGCTGTCACTAATTTGATTGTCTAAACTGGTGAGAGAAAAATGAGTCACAATGAAAAAAAAAAAGACAAACTTGCTTCTAGTATCACTGCAATGTTGATATATCAACAAGATGGGGGGATTCCCTCTTGTGTTGCCAATTATGATTTTGAATAAGTTGTCATCATGAAAGTTTGTCGCCGAGCAGTTGTAATGAACATGTGTGATATAAAAGTCAAGTCATTTTCTGTTGCTCACATAGGGTATGTTTTGCAAATATTCTATCACTTTTGGCAATGTAGAAGAATAAATGAACTAAGTGCTTTCCAGTACTTTGACAGTTAGCATATACTCCCACCTGTTCATGCTAGTGGAAAGTTAAGGAGGAAGACTTCGATTCATTTAAAATTAATTTAAAAAGTAATGTATGATGGTTATTTTTAAAAATTACAGAAAGGCAGAACTACCCTAAAGCAAAAGTTAATACCGCTGTGTTCATTGTCACCTTGTTCAATTGCAACTCCATGTCCCTAGTTAGAGGCTGTCAGTGTCAATAGTTTAGATATAAACTTATAGCCCTTATCTATCTATCTATCTATCTATCTATCTATCTATCTATCTATCTATCTATCTATCATCTGTCTGTCATCTCTCTATCTATCTATAATATTTTTTTTGGCCTGCAAAGTTATATGATGTTCACAAAAACCCTGTGTTTAATTGTATTAATTCTCTCCTCTTTAATGATATCAGCTCTAGTAGAAAATAAAAATGTTATTTTCTTTCTTTTTTAAATTCTAAAAAAATAATACTTGTCATGTCATTAACATTATCAGTGTTAACAGTGATTGGTTTAGAATTTAGTTTCTAATGCTTTAGGCAAATGACATGCATGTTCTTTAGTTCCATTTTTCTGTCTGTTTTAAAAGAAATCAAGTTACATGCTCACTCTCTCCTAAGAATATATGAGATAATGATTGATGAATGAAGATAACCATGGAAAAACCTGCCATATGGTAATCTAATGCCAATGTTAAATTAAATGTTAAAGAAGACCTTCCAGTTATTTTATTATAATAGGCATTATAATTATTCTTTGGCTTTAGTAGTTCTAATTTGCACTTTTAATACTAATTTTTATTATGAATATAACATATCTTGTCATAAGAACTTAATATCAAACAAATATAATATATAGGTAATGTAGATTTAGGTAATGTAAGATTCTAAAGAAAGATTAGGATTTGCCATCACAGAAGTTGTCAAAGCACCACTACTAAAAGACAGACGAGGCATGATAACCATTTTTAAAGTTTATTTGTAAAAATTAATTTAAATTAGCATCCTATATAACAAATAGAAAGGAGCTCCAAGGATCTGTAACACATGAAAGACTTTTATGGGCAGAATGGAGCAGGAGCAAGGAAGTTATATTTGGTAAAAAAAAAAAAGTGGGTTTGATTATTACTGTATGTTGGGCAGATTACTAACTAGTGTTGATCAGATCATTTCTTTTCTTTTTTTTTAATCCTCTCTTGAGGATATATATTTTTCCATTGACCTTCAGAGAGAGAGAGTGGAAGGGAGGGAGGAGAGGGAGTGAGAGCAAGAGAGAGAAACATTGATGTGAAAGAGACATATCCAACGCTTGCCTTCTGCAAGCTCGCAGCTGGGACCAGCATACCAGGGCCAAACCTGCAACCGAGGTATGTGCCCTTGACTGGGAATTGACCCTTGAATTTTAGGTCCTGGGGCGCACACTCTAACTGATCGAATCATTTCTGATGGACTGCTTTAAGATTATATTCATGGGAGACCCAAAATTATAGTTGTCTTAGTTTGGTGACGTGGAACTTAAGAGACTTTATTTGGGATCTGTTGTTTTATTTTAACACTACTAATATGATTTATTAAAGGTGGTTATTTTTGAAATCCTCACCTGAGGGTATGGATATGTTGATTGATTTAAGAAAGAGAGAAAGAAGGGCAGGGGAGGAGAGAGAGAGAAAGAGAGAGAGAAAGAAACATCAATTTGTTGCTTCCCATGTGCTCCCCAACCCTGGATGAAACTCACAATATAGTTATGTTCCTTGACTGATAATTGAACCCCTAATCTTATAATCAATCCCCTAATCTTTTTGTTGTAAGGGAGGAAGCTCCAACAAGCTGAGCCACCTGGCCAGAGCCAGGCTTTTTTTCTTTTCTGCTCCTCACATCTTTCTATGATGTCTTTTTGCTACTAAATAACTACATTTATCATCATTAGTATAAAACCCACATTTTGGTTCCACTTCTCCATGTGCTTCTAGCCAGCTACTCCTGTTCCTGAAGCCTTTCCCCTACCTAAGGCCTATTTATTTTATCCTCTGTTGTCAGCTGACAGCAAAAAGTGATAAAAGTGATTTCCTGACACAGCAGATGCTCAATAAATGTGATGGTAAGTGCTTTGTGAGCCAATCAGTATGTGTCTCTTAGTATATGCTGCTCATCTCAGTTACACTATTCCTTGTTAGACAATCCAACCTAGCTTGTGATTTCTTGTCTTTCGTAGTCATCCAGGCCATCCCTGTTTTTTCCTCATTATCTTAGATTTTATAGGCAATGCTGCATGCTCTCTTTTTGAACTAGCCAGTGATTTAGACTTTGCTTTAATATTACTACTAAACATGATGGAACACTCCTTTTTTAAAATTTTTTCACCTATTTATACCTAAATTGTTTCTGAATTTCAGAACCTTACCTAGGAATGTGGTTTGGAGTCTCACATTCTTTTGCCTGTGGGTTATTTGGAAGACCTCTGAGAACTACCTGAAGTATGGGGAGCATGCTCACGGCTTCAATAATTTATCCACATCTATAAAGGATAGGGATTTCTGCTGAAGGGGACACTGTCTGCTATCTTTATCCATGTGTTCCACACTCCTTCCCTCCCGCCCTTGCCCTTCTTCTCTTCAATTCCCTCTCCCCCTCTTTCTACCGAAAGAGTTTGGGGTTGAAACTAAACCAAGACACATATCGTCATTATATTTTCCCAAATAGCTATTTTAAATGATTCAGATATACACTTACTTCATGTTGATGATGCTCAGTATTCCCCCTTGGGCGAAACAGTCTGATGTATATTAAGACTGTCACTAAGAATTGTTCATGTATAATTTATAGTCACAATTAAAAAGCATTTTTAACCACGTGTCACAACAAAGTGACAACTAAATTAGACTGTGATTTACTTTCCCATGTGCTGCCTCTTGAGTTAGTGTCACTCTAGAGAAATTGACAAACAGCCGTGTAGAGTTAGACAGGGGTCTTAGTCAAGGTGTTCATTCTCCCTGTGTGAGTGAGGGGATAGGGAGCTGGTAAACATTTCTAACAGGAATACAATTTAAATTTTGAATATCTAGAACAATGGAAAAGTATCCCTTTCAGTAATCATGATTTTGATAGGCAGGGAAAATGATTTATTCACATTTACGGTATAGTTTCAAATTAAAATGAATAACTGTAGATATCCTCACACACAAATCCCTCTTTTAAATATGAAGAAACCAAAGCTCTTTGATTCAAGGGACAAACTTGGTACTGGATTACCAAAAATAAATTGAAGTGCACACACTGAATTAAACAATTTAATAAAACCCCATTCAAGTGAATTCAAAGGGGCACATTGTCAGACCACGGGGTGACAAAGTTCCAAGGGATTTGTGAGCTTATTTAGGGTGAATCTGCAAAACACTGATTTTTATCTTAGAAATTTCAACAATAAAACAAGGTATATAAAGTAATGGCCAATGATACAAGATATGGGAGTACAATAACTATCCCATAGAGATCATATGACTAGATAGAAAACAATAATATGAGTAGGGAGAAGAAATTGAGAGCAAGAGAGCAATATAAAAATGTTTAAAAGACTTTAAGGTTAATTAACTCGCATCAAAGGTGCCAACTTTCCTCAATATGGGTAGTTTTTTCAACAAATGGTGATTAGAAAACTGATATCCATATGAAAAATAAGGAACCTTACCTTTATCTTATTTATATATAAAAATTAACTTGAAATACATTGTAGAATAAAAAACTATAACTATAAAATTTCAAGAACACAGCAGTGGAAGAATCTTTGTGACATTGGGTTAGGCACGATTTCTTTGAACAAAACATAGACACACAACATAAAAGCAATTAATAAAAGGATTTTACCAGTTAAAATCTATTTTTCTTTGATAATTCACAGTTTAAGAAGTAAAAATGCAAGCCACAGACTAGGAAAACACATTAAAAATATATGACAAAAGACTTATTTCAAATATATAAATAAGACTTAAAACTCAACAATAAGAAGACAGATAACCCAATTAAGAAACTGGAAAGTTTTGAACAGATACTTCACAAAATGATATAGAAAAGCAAATAAACATCTGAAAAGCTGATCACCATCACTATTCATCAGTGAAATGCATTTTGTTTTTATAAATTTTATTTTATTGTTTAAAGTATTATAAATAATAGTACAAATGTCAGCTTTTTTCCCCCATTGACCTTCCTCCGGCCTCCCCTACCCCCGGACACATGCCCTCCTCCCTTCCCCACCCCCCCAGTGTCTTGAATCTATTAGTTATGCTTATATGCATACATACAAGGTCCTTTGGTTGATCTCTTACCTCCCCAGCCTTCCCGTTGTAGTCTGACAGTCTGTTCGATGTCTTTCTGCCTCTGTATCTATTTTTGTTCATCAGTTTATAATGGTCTTTATTATCCATTAATGAGTGATATCATATGGTATTTTTCTTTCACTGACTGGCTTATTTCACTTAGCATAATGCTCAGCCACTGTGGAAAACAGTATGGTGTTTCCTCAAAAAATAAAAAATGGAACTGCCATTTGACCCAGTAGTACCACTTCTAGAAATATATCCCAAGAAAACAGAAACACCAATCAGAAGGATATATGCACCCTATGTTCACAGCAGCACAATTTACAATAGCTAAGATTTGGAAACAGCCTAAATGCCCATCAGCAGATGAGTGGATTAGAAAACTGGTACATCTACACAATGGAATACTATGCTGCTGTAAAAAAGAAGGAATCCTTACCATTTGCAATGGCATGGATGGAACTGGAGAGCATTATGCTAAGTGAAATGCATTTTAAATTATAGTAACATATCCACTAGAATTGCTGAAATACAAAGACTTTACTAAGTTCTGGTGAGAATGTGGAGAAAATGGTATTCTCATGTTGCTGATAGGAATACAAAGTGAGACAGCCACATTGAAAAATTGTTTAGTACTTAAACATACACTTGCTATATGATCCAGCAATCCCACTCAAGGTATTCACCCAAGATAAATGAAAACATATATCTAGTGAAAGATGTTGTGCATATCCCTAGGACCATTATTCAGAGTAACTGACAACTAGAGACACAAATAGTCGTCAACCATTGAATGATAAGATGTTTTGGTTATATTTATATTATTGAATATTAATCAGCAATAAAAAGGAACAAAGTTTGGTACATGGACAACTTGCAGATTTCTCAAAAGCATTATCCTATGTAAAGTGAGAAGAAGAAAGACTAAATGCTCTGTTATCCCAAATGTATGACTTTTTAGAAAAGGCAAACGTATAAGTATAGAAATCAAGTCGACGGTTGTCTGGAGCTGGGTATTTAGAGAGGAAATTGAGTGCAAGATACACAAGGAAATTTTTGGGCTGCTAGAAATGTTCAATATCTTAATTATGATGGTAGTTATATAATATACAGTTACCAAAAATGTTCACTTAAAAGAGGAAATATTAGTGTATGTAAATTATATTATAACTAGAGCCCAGTGCACAGATTCGTGCACCAGTGGGGTCCCTCGGCATGGCTTTTGGGGATTGGGCCAAAACTGGCAGTCCAATGCTGCCTGCCACTCCTGCCGGGCTCTCCTGCTCATCTGGGCCCCACTGTGCCTGCTGCAGGCTCATGCCCAGTCAGTTCCGATCAGGAGAGGCTCGCACCATCGCATCAGCGCTCACCAGCCTTGAGCCCTGCATCTGGCGCCCATTGGTCAGCTGACCTGTGCTCCCTCTGTGGGAGCACACTGACCACCAGGGGGCAGCTCCTGCACATCATAGCAACCAGTCAACTGGTTGTTTGGTCATTCCGTCTTTTGGTCGCTTAGACTGTTTTATATATAGATATATCTATAAAAAATAAAAGGAAATTATAAAATAAATATGGCTGTTAAGAGAGAAAGTGATTAAATGGGTGCAGAATTTTTTTTCTTCACTGATAAAAGTAATTTATTGGAGCAACTGGAAAGAATGGTACTCATGCTATTCCTAGCCATGTAGAGTTCAGTTATGGAGCTGTTTTGTTGGTTTTTGTTTTTTCAATATGATCTCATTTTGTTGAAATATTTCTGCATTTATCATAATAATTTTAAAGGTTTTCAAATAAAGATATGTTTGACCTTAAAATATTACTAACAATGAATTGGCATCATGTACTTAGCTCTGAAATAAATGCATTCCTTCAGAATCTGTTCTGCACAACAGTCAAAATAGTACCAGTTCGAACTTGTATCAGCTGTGCATATGTGTATATATATAAATAACTGACAGCAGTATTATTAGTAAAGTGTTCCTGAATAACTGTTTTATGTTCAGGAACCTGTCGTAGTACAAAGAGGGCAAGCAATTAAGTCTCAATATACTTTTTTTTAAAGTCAAACAGTATAAATACAGTGACTATATTTAAGGAATTTATATTATTTTAATTTCTGATATTTTACAAAAGGAAATTGTATATTTTTTATTACTGGTATTTAAATATTTGAAATAAATATATTTTCATTTCATGATGAACACATGTTCAATCATTTAAGAAATGAATGATGTTTCAGTGGATTACACATCTCTTGAAACTGAATTCCAAGGTAATTATCAGGGAAAAGTGGCTCTTTTTATTACCCACAGCATTAGATACTAGTAAGAGTTGCCAACCTTCGTTACTCCTACAACGGGAAGCATTTTTAAAGCATGTTTCTGTCCTTACTCAACTTTTAAATCTTTTGGTGACGTTATGGCTCTGTGCGTTTATGGAGTCTTTCTTGTATCAGTGAACCAAAAACCCTACTTTCTATCAAAGAAGCTGTGGGTCTGGAAATAAAATTAGAAAACTAATAAAAGTGGAGATGTCAGGGCTCTTGCCATTTTCATAGCGGCAGGAAAATCCTTTATTTGATGTATCATAGTCTAGTACTGCTCTTATGAAAATAGATAGCAAAATTTATATTACAAATTCCATTTTGAGAAAACATAGCTTAGACACTTTTTTTTTTTAATTCACCAGTTAGAAATTAGCACATCAGGCTCTATTCATGTAATTAAGTCACATATTTGTGCATTACATACACACAGAGTGAAGAGGAAACACAGAATGTGAGGAATTTAAATTTGAGAACTCTATTATTCAGATAACATCTGCTAATATTTAGACATCGTCATATTCCAAAACTCAAAAAACCCATTATGAAAATATGAACAATTTATGCTAAATTCGTTTCATTTATTGCACCATCTTCATTAAGGTAATTATTTTGAGTGAATTTATTTTCCATAGAATTGCTTCAAGAATTTCTCTTCTCTCTTTTTACAAAAACTATTTTCTTCCACATCCCTATTCCTTCTTATGTTTTCATTATTTGATAAGGCAATGCCTGCTCTTGTCCCATGGATGCTTAAGTAGACCAGAAGAACCACTTAATTCTTGGACTAGTTCTCTGAATGTATAAGGTATTTCTATAACCTTATTGGGCTAAATGAAGGTTATGGAATATAGTGTCACCATAACATTATTGAATGAATTGAATATTTTCATTCCTCCAACCAAATGCTTATGTAATAGAATTCTATAATAAAAAAGGAATGCAGTTTATCATTTGAGTTTAGTTTGAAGTGCACTGTCCTTGCTCAGAAGTTTCTTCACGCATACGTAATACCTGCTAAAACTTTCACTTATTGAAAACTCTTCCTCAAGTCTCATGCTAGGTGCTATTCTAAAACATTTAACACATATTCTCTTTTTTGAGATATAGGACATATGTATGAAAATAATTAGGTTATTATTAGAGTTCTTTTTCCCATCTTGCAAGATGGCAGGTGAAAAGAAAACTGAGAAGCCGGATGCTAAGGAGAAGAAACCTGAAGCCAAGAAGAAGGCTGATGCTGGCGGCAGGGTTAAGGCGCCTAAGAAGGGGAAGCCCCACTGCAGCCAAAACTCAGTCCTCATCCAAGGAATTGGCAGATATTCCTAATCGGCTATGTATTTGCAAAAGGCCATGTACAAGAGGAAGTATTTGGCAGCTAAATCCAGGATTGTAAAGAAAAAGAAGGAGAAAGTTCCTGCTACTGTCACAAAACCAGTTGGTGGCGACAAGAATGGCGGTACCTGAGTAGTTAAACTCGCAAAATGCCTAGATATTATCTTACTGAAGATGTGCCTCGAAAGCTGCTGAGCCAGGCAAGAAACCCTTCAGTGAGCATGTGAGGGGATTGCGGGCCAGTATCACTCCTGGGACCATTCTGATCACCCTCACTGGGCGCCACAGAGGCAAGAGGGTGGTTTTCCTGAAGCAGCCGAGCAGTGGCTTGCTACTTGTGACTGGACTTCTGCCCCTCAATCGAGTGCCTCTTCGTAGAACACACCAGAAATTTGTCATCGCCACCTCCACCAAAATTGATACCAGTGGTGTGAAAATTCCCAAACATCTCACTGATGTTTACTTCAAGAAGAAGCTGTGCAAGCCCAGACACCAGGAAGGTGAGAAGTTCAACACAGAGAAAGAGAAATACGAGATTACAGAACAGCTCAAGGTTGACCAGAAAGTTGTGGACTCACAAATTCTGCCAAAAATCAAAGCTGTTCCTCAGCTCCAGGGCTACCTTCGCTCTCACCAATGGACTTTATCCTCACAAACTTGTGTTTTGAATTTCTTATAAGAATCCGATTAAATAACTGATATGTTAAAAAAAAAAAAAGGTAAATACACCCTTTGGTTATACAAGCAAATAATCATTTGAGACTGGAAATTACAAAAAGTCTAGGAGTTTCAAAATATAGGAAGACTATCACATGGTGAGATGATCTCATATGAATTTCATATATTATATGATTTTTAAAAGGACTAATGATTAAAAAATTTGAATATGTTTTCAAAAGTATGAACTTGATTAAAGAAATAATAAAATAGGATTACATTTAATAACAAGGAATGTGAAATAATGGAACAGGATTTCAGAGAACAAAATGTCTGGAATAGGCTATAAAGATCAAAACAAAACAAAGGAAAGATAGAGGAATTCTGATACATTATTGTTTGAGAGTGCTATAACAATAGGTTGGCAATTATGGCTTAAATTTGGGCCAAGAGAATAACAACAACAACAAAAATTGGGGAACTAGTGATCGTACTGGGCCTACTAACAAGTGCTAGTATTCATCCTGCTTAAACCAACATATCCCACACCTTGTAGACTATATTTAGGAAAGCTGGGAAGAAGAGATAGGCAATGAAATTCTGTGGACAGGAAACTGCCAGATGCAGGAACAGGGGGCAAAAGCTAAGAAAAAGGGTTGGAGTACCGGTGTGTCATGGAGCTGGGAATTGTTGGCCTTGACCAAGGCCTTCTGAAGAATGCACGTATACTCCTCCAGGGCCATTAACTGGATTTCCTCCTCAAAAGAACATCTGTACCCTGAGAAGCTGGCCAGAGTATCCATTAAACCAGCAGAGAGATGATACAAACTGAAGTTAATTACAGAAATACTTTTCTTTCTTTCTTTCCCATGACCCCTCCAATATAATCAGAGCTGTTATTCCTGGAGAATAGAGGAGAGCAGTGGGTAGCTGAGGACCAGATCACATACATCTCTTATTGAATTTTTCAGATGCTAGAGTGGGAGACCACAGAATAAACGGACTACTTCAGATCTCTGGAGCTCCAAACCTAATCAATGATGGTGGAGACGGTCCTCCTTAAATTAGAATTTATTTTGCAATTCTAAACTGGTATACATCTGAGATATTTAAGATATCTGCAAACTAGCAGAGAAGAGAGATTTGAGGTATCAATATGGAAATTATGTTTGGGAAGAAGAAAGTTAATATTGTCCAACACAAAGTTTTATAGTCTTTAACAAAATTATTACTCTTGGGGTGGGGTGGGAGGGAGGTGCGGGG
This sequence comes from Myotis myotis, assembly GCF_014108235.1. Lineage (NCBI taxonomy): Eukaryota > Metazoa > Chordata > Mammalia > Chiroptera > Vespertilionidae > Myotis > Myotis myotis. Next base: position 70,836,435 of record NW_023416368.1, read on the forward strand.
GGAGATCCAAGTGCATGGCTGGATTTTGAATATAGAATAGAGCACAACTGAAACATGCTGACAAATTTATCATTATTGCTCTCTAAGATTGTCTTGCTATAGAATAATTAGACAGGTAAAAGAGAAATGATCAGTTCAATTTTAAGTTTGAAGACATGGAGTGAACTTCAGGGGCAGTGTTATACAGACAGCAGGAAATATATAAATCAAAACAGAGAGGTCTTGGCTGGAGATCTAGTTTCCATGGTCTAAGAAGCTAAAGAAGACTGAGCAATGTGAGGTAAAAAATACAGAGAATGATAAGGAATGTGTGTGTGTGTGTGGGTGTGTGTGTGTGTGTGTGTGTGTGTGTGTGAACACTTTCTTTTTTTAAGATATATTTTTATTTATTTCAGAGAGAAAGGAAGGGGATGGAGGAAGGGAGGGAGGGAGGGAGGGAGGGAGGGAGAGAGAGAGAGAGAGAGAGAGAGAGAGAGAGAGAGAAAGAAGAAGAAGAAGAAGAAGAAGAAGAAGAAGAAGAGGAGGAGGAGGAGGAGGAGGAGGAGGAGGAGGAGGAGGAGGAGGAGGAGGAGGAAGAAAAACATCAATGATGAGACATAATCATTGATTGGCTTCCTCCTATATACCCCCCAATGGGGACTGAGCCCACAACCCAGGCATATACCCTGGCAGGGAATTGAACCATGACCTCATGGTCCACAGGTCGATGCTCAACCACTGAGCAACACCAGCCAGACAAGAGCCCTTTATTATTCAGGAGACAAAAAATAGAGGCATATGGGGAGGGCATATTATCACAGATAATAAGTGGAGAGTGTTACAAATTCAGGTGTCTATAAATTTGGGAGTGCAGTAAAAGTCAAGAAGAATGATGAATGCTGGATTTCGTCACCTTGAAGAGTGGCTTCATTATATGAAGGAGACAAGAATCAACATTGATGATTTGATGACTGGTGAGGACATGCAGTAATTTCATCGAGGAGGTTGAATCTGAAAGCAAGAATAAATAACTAGAGTGTTTTGAAGGGACTCAAGAATCAAAACAGATGATGTGTGGTGAGAGTGAAATGAAACAGACAAGCTGGCAGCTGCAGTTATAGCAACTGAGCTAAGATGTAACAAGGAATAGAAGTAGGCAGGTTGGTCATTGAAGGGCCAAGAGGACACTATAGGATATAAGCTTTTAGTTCCAGCATATACTCCATTATAGGACTACTAGAGGCCCAATGCACAAAATTTGCAAAAGAGTAGGCCCTCACAGCCATGGCTGCCTTGGCCTTCACAGCCCCAGCTTCGTCTGGAAGGTCTTCCGGATGGTTGTTCCGCTGTTTGGCTGTTCGGTTGATTTGCATATTATGCTTTTATAGACTAGAGGCCCGGTGCACAAAAATTTGTGCACTCAGGAGGGTCCCTCAGCCCGGCCTGTGCCCTCTCGCAATATGGGACCCCTCGGCGAATGACCACCTGCTGACTTAGGCCCGCTCCCCGAAGGATTGGGCCTAAGCTTGCAGTCAGACATCTTTCTGGCAGCCCAGAAGCCCTTGGGGGATAGCCACTTGCCAGCGGGGAGCAGGCCTAGCTGCAGTCGGACATCCTTAGCACTGCTGAGGAGGTTGGAGAGGCTCCCACCACCACCGCTGTACTGGAAGCCGTGAGCCTGGCTTGTGGCTGAGCAGAGCTCCCCCTTTGGGAGTGCACTGACCACCAGAGTGCAGCTCTTGCATTGAGCGTGGTCAGTGTGTGTCATAGTGACCAGTGATTCCCAGTCGCTCTGCTGTTAGGGTCAATTTGCATATTACCCTTTTATTATATAGTATAGAGGCCTGGTACATGGGTGGGGGCCGGCTGGTTTGCCCTGAAGGGTGTCCTGGATCAGGGTGGGGGTCCCACTGGGGTGCGTGGCCAGCCTGGGTGAGGGACTGAGGGCTGTTTTCAGGCTGGCCACACCCCCTTCAGGGAGGGGGGTCCTGCTGGGGTGCGTGGCCAGCCTGGGTGAGTGGCTGATGGCTGTTTGCAGGCTGGCCACAGCCCCTTCAGGGTGAGGGTCCCTGCTGGGGTGCCTGGCCAACCTGGGTGAGGGGCTGATGGCTGTTTGCAGGCTGGCCAAGCCCCCCAGCGGGGACCCTTACCCCATGAGGGTATGGCCATCCTGGGCGAGGGGCTGATGGCTGTTGCAGGCTGGCCACAGCCCCCAGCCACCCAGGCTCCCAGTGGAGGCTGGCTGGAAGCAGGTATCTGGGATTTATTTAACTTCTATAATTAAAACTTTGTTGACTTTTGCAGAGGCCACAGCTGCCCGGGCAGGCAGGAAGCTTGGCTTCCTCCATCGCCGGGGCAACCAAACCTCCTGCTTGCTCCACCTCCGTGGCTGTGGCCGCCATCTTGGTTGGGTTAATTTGCATATAGTAGCTCTGATTGGCTGATGGGCGTGACTTGGGCATAGCGAAGGTACAGTCAATTAGCATCTTTGTCTTTTATTAGTGTAGATTATTCAGAAGTGCTACAGCAGGAAAGGCATGGATAATATGACTAATCTAATCTAGAAGTGTTCATGAATTTGGTTATTTTATTTTAATTATTTTTTTATATTTTATTTTATTTAAAATAAATTTTTACAGTGAAGATTTTATTTTAAAATTTTTTTATTGATTAAGGTATTATAAATGTGTCTTTATCCACCCATTGTCCCCTCATCCCCCCAGTCTTGCCCTCACCCTCACCCCCTGTTGTCTGCATCCATCACTATGCTTATATGCATGCATACAAGTCCTTTGGTTGATCTCTACCCCTTACCCCCACCCTCCCCTACCTTCTCTCTGAGGTTTGAGCATCTGATCTATGCTTCTCTTTCTCTAGATCTGTTTTTGTTCATTGGTTTATGTTTTTCATTATAGTCCACAAATGAGTGGGATCTTGTGATATTTATCTTTCTCTGACTGACTTATTTCACTTAGCATAATGCTTTCCAGCTCCATCCAGCTGTTGCAAATGATAGAAGTTCCTTCGTTTTTACTGCAGCATAGTATTCCATTGCATAGATGTGCCAAAGTTTTTTAATCCACTCATCTGCTGATGGGCACTTATGCATGCATACAAGTTCATTGGTTGATCTCTTACTCCCTCCCCCCTCCTGCCTTCCCTCTGAAGTTTGATGGTCTGTTCAGTGCTTATCTGTTTCTGGATCTATTTTTGTTCATCAGTTTATGTAATTCAGTATATTCCACAAATGAGTGAGATCATGTGATATTTATCTTTCCCCAAGTAGCTTATTTTGCTTAGCTTAATGCTCTCCATATCCATCCATGCTGTTGGGAATGGTAAGAGTTCTTTCTTTTTTATAGCAGGGTAGTATTCCATTGTGTAGATGTACCACTGTTTTTCAATCTACTCCTATGCTGACGGGCACTTAAGCTATTTCCAAATCTTAGCTATTGTGAATTGTGCTGCTATGAACATAAGGTTGCATATGTCCTTTCAGATTAGTGTTTCTGATTTCTTGGGATATAGTCCTAGAAGTGGGATTACTAGACCAAATGGGAGTTCCATTTTTAATTTTTTGAGGAAACTCCATACTCTTTTCCACAGTGGTTGCACCAGTCTGCATTCCCACCAGCAGTACACAAGAGTTCATTTTCTCTACATCCTGGCCAGCACTTGCCTTTTGTTGATTTGTTGATGATAGCCATTCTGACAGGTGTGGGATGGCATCTCATTGTCGTTTTGATTTGCATCTCTCAGATGATTAGTGATTTTGAGCATGTTTTCATATGTCTCTTGGCCTTCTGTGTCCATTTTCAAAAAGTGTCTATTTAGGTCCTTTGCCCATTTTTTTATTGGATTGTTTATCTTACTTTTGTTGAGATGTATGAGTTCCTTATAAATATTGAAGATTAGGCCACTATCTGATATAACATTGGAAAATATGTTCTCCCATGCAGTGTGCTTTCTTGTTATTTTGTTGGTGGTTTCTTTTGCTCTTCAGAAGCTTTTTATTTTGATGTAGTCCCTTTTGTTTATTTTCTCCTTCGTTTCCATTGCCCAAAGAGCTGTATCAGTAAAGATATTGCTACAACATATGTTTGATATTTTGCTGCCTATGGATTCTTCCAAGATTTTTATGGTTTCCCATTTTAGATTTAAGGCCTTTATCCGTTTTGAGTTTATTTTGTATAAGGTGTAAGTTGATGGTCTAGTTCCATTTTTTGGAATGTATCTGTCCAATTTTCCCAACACCATTTATTGAAGAGACTGTCTTGACTGCTCTTGCCTCCTTTGTCAAATATTAATTGAGCATAATGACTTGAGTCGATTTATGGGTTCTCTGTTCTGTTTCATTGGTCTATATGTCTGTTCTTGTGCCAGTACCAGGCAGTTTTGAGCACAGTGGCTTTGTAATATAGCTTGATATCTGGTATTCTGATCCTTCCAACTTTGTTCTTTTTTCTCAAAATTGGTGCTGCTATTTGGGGTCTTTTCTTCATTCTATATGAATTTTTGGAGAGGTTGTTCTAGGTCTGTGAAATATGCTATCGGTATTTTAATGGGGAGTGCATTACATCTATAGATTGCTTTAGGTAGTATGGACATTTTAACGGTGTTGATTCTACCAATCCATGAGAATGATATATTCTTCCATTTGTTTATGTCTTCCTCTATCTCTTTTTTTAATGTCTTGTAGTTTTCTGAGTTCAGGTCTTTTACCTCCTTAGTTAAATTTATTCCCAGGTATCTTAATTTTTTGGTGCGATGGTAAATGGGATTGTCTTTTTAGTTTCTCTTTCTATGAGTGCATTATTGGCGTATAAAAAAGCCATAGATTTCTGGGTCTTAATTTTGTATCCTGCTACATTGCCGAATTCATTTATTGAGTCTAGTAGGTTTTTGATGGAGTCTCTAGGGTTTTCTATATACAATATCATATCATCTGTAAACAATGACAGTTTTACTTCTTCTTTTCCAAATTGGATGCCTTTTATTTCTTCTTCTTGTCTGATCACTTTGGCTAGAACTTCCAGTGCTATTTCAAACAGGAGTGGTGAGAGTAGGCATTTCTGTCTTGTTCCTAGTCTTAGGGAAAATGGTTATAGTTTTTGCCCATTGAGTATGATGTTGGCTGTGGGTTTGTCATATATGGCTTTTATTATGTTGAGGTATGATCCCTCTATTCCCAGTTTGTTGAGAGTTTTTATCTAGAAAGGGTGTTGGATTTTGTCAAATGCTTTTTCTGCATCGATTTATATGATTATGGGATTTGTGTCTCTATTTGTTTATGTGATGTATCATGTTTATTGATTTGTGGATATTGTACCATCCTTGCATCCCTGGAATAAATCCCACTTGGTCATTTTATATGATGTTTCTAATGTAATGCTGGACCCGATTTGCTAGGATTCTCTTGAGGATTTTAGCATCTATGTTCATTAGAGATATTGGCCTGTAATTCTCTTTTTTGTAGTCTCTTTATCTGGTATTGGAATTAGGGTAATGCTGGCTTCATTGAAAGAGCTTGGAAGTGTTCCTTCCTCTTGAATTTTTTTGGAATAGCTTGAGGAAGATAGGTTTTGGTTCTTCTTTGAATGATTGGTAAAAAGTCCTCTATGGAGCCATCTGGCACAGGGCTTTTGTTTGCTGGAAGTTTTTTTATTACTGCTTCAATTTCCTCCATTGTTATCAGCCTGTTCAGATTTTTTTTTATTCTTCCTGGTTGAGTTTTGGAATGTCATATTGTTCTAGGAATACTTCCATTTCTTCTAGGTTGACCAGTTTGTTGGAATAGAGTTGTTTATTGTATCTTTTTACAATTCTTTGTATTTTTGTGAGTCCTGTTGTTATTCTGCCTCTTTCATTTCTGATTTTATTTGTTTGGGTCCTCTCTCTTTGTTTCTCAGTAGCCTGGCTAGAGGTTCAACAATATTGTTTATCCTTTCAAAGAACCAGCTCTTGGTTTTATTGATCTTTTGTATTGTTGGTTTTTTTTTCTCTATGTCCTTTATTTCTTCTATGATCTTTATTATTTCCTTCTTTCTGCTCACTCTGGGCTTTTCTTGTTGCTCTCTTTCTCATTCTTTAAGTTGTAGAGTTAGATAATTTGTTACCAGTATTTCCTGTTTTTTGAGGTAGCTCTATAATGCTATGAACTTTCCTCTCAGGACTGCTGTCACTGTGTCCCATAGATATTGAATTGTTGTGTTTTCATTGTCATTTGCTTACAGGATGTTTTTTATTTCCTCTTTGATATCTTTGGTAACTCAATCATCCTATATAATAAAAGCCCAGTGACTGTTACAGCGTAACAACCAGAATGACTGCCAGCCAGACGACCAACCGGTAGCTATGACGAGCACTAACCCAGACCTTGCTGTCGTTGTTGCCCTGACAGCCCCAAATCCTGTTCACCTGCACGCTGGATCCTGACAGGAGGGAGAAGGGAGCCGGATACCCACATTCCAAACCCTGACAACAGGGAGGCAGGAGCCCTATTTCTCTCGGAATCGGCCAATCCCATTCACCCACACCCTGGACCCTGACAGGAGGGAGGAGGAAGTTGGATACCTGCACTCCGGACCCTGATGGCAGGGAGATGGCAGCCCCATTCTTCACAGGACCGGCTGTTGGTCAGCTTGCTGTCCACACCCTGACAGCCCAGATTCCTGTTCACCCGCACCCTGAGCCATGTTTGAGTGTGCATCTGATGCAGACAATTTATGCAATGAGAATAAATATCATTTTATTGAAGATTTTTTAAAAATTACATTGAAGAGAAGGTGCCTGTGTGAAGTGTGACATGCATGCCCTTAATGAAATTCAAGAAGTATTCACGTTGCATGGAATGAAATGTTCACATTTCAGTCTTCCAGACTATCGTACGAGTGACAACTGGCAGAGGTTTTCATAAATTTTCTGAATGATGAACAGTTGGCAGCCTTTCAGACTATAACTTCTGCCATCGAAGATCAAACTGCACACCTCAAATGCTTTTTCTTGGATGGTCCAGGCAGTAGTGGAAAAATATATCTTTATAAAGTTTTAATACATTATATTAGAGGTCATGGTGGTACTGTTTTACCCACAGTGTCTTTTGGGATTGCTGCAAATTTACTTCTTGGTGGAAGAACCTTTTATTCTCAATATAAATTACCAATTCCATTAAATGAAACTTAAATTTCTAGACTCAATATAAAGAATGAGGTTGCTAAAACCATTAAAAAGGCCCAACTTCTCATTATTGATGAATGCACAATGGCATCCAGTCATGCTATAAATGCCATAGATAGATTACTAAGAGAAATTATGGTGGGAAAGTTCTTCTTCTTGGAGGGGATTTTTGACAATGTCTCAGTGTTGTGCCATATGCTATGTGTTCAGCCATAGTACAAATGAGTTTAAAGTACTGTAGTGTTTGGGGATGTTTCAGAAAATTGTCTCTTAAAACAAATATGAGATCAGAGGATTCTGTTTCTAGTTAATGGTTAGTGAAACTTGGAGATGGCAAACTTGATAGCAGTTTTTATTTAGGAATGAATATTATTGAAACCCCCAGTGAAACGATTTGTAATGGATCTATTATTGAAGCTACCTTTGGAACTAGTATATCTATAGATAATATTAAAAATATATCTAAACAATGCAGTTCTTTGTCCTAAAAATGAGCACATTCATAAATTAAATGAAGAAATTTTGGATATACTCGATGGAGATTTTCACACATATTTGAGTGATGATTCCATCGATTCAACGGATGATGCCGAAAAGGAAAATTTTCCCATAGAATTTCTTAATAGTATTACTCCTTTAGGAATGCCATGTCATAAATTAAAATTGAAAGTAGGTGCAATCATCATGCTACTGAGAAATATTAACAGTAAATGGGGTCTTTGTAATGGTTGTAGATTTATTATCAAAGCTGAAGTATTAACAGGATTTGTGGAAGGAGAGGTTGTTCTGATTCTAAGAATTGATTTGTCCCTGTCTGACACTGGCCTCCCATTTAAATTAATTCGAAGACAGTTTCCCATGATGCCAGCATTTGCAATGACAATTAATAAATCACAAGGACAAACTCTAGACAGAGTAGTAATATTCTTACCTGAACCCATTTTCGGACATGGTCAGTTATATGTTGCTTTCTCTCAAGTTCAAAGAGTGTGTGACATTAAAGTTAAAGTTGTAAATACTTCATCACAAGGGAAATTAGTCAAGCACTCTGAAAATGTTTTTACTCCTAATGTAGTATACAGGGAGATATTAGAATATGTTTAATCAATTTATTAGTCATTGTTTGTATCAATGTTGTTTTTATATCATGTTTTTGTTGTTATATCATGTTAATATTGTTTATTAATGAATTTATATATTATTTTCATATACATTTTACTAATTTTCTTTAATCTCTGACACTTCTATTATAGAGAAAGGGCAAATAGCGATATTAAAATATTTTTTCTAATTAATTACCTTTCAGTATGCACGAATTCGTGCACCAGTCTGCTAGTTGTTTAATAATATGCTATTTACCTGCAAGTGTTTGGATTTTTTTTTATTATTTTTATTGTAGTTTATTTCTAATAGTATGCCACTCTGATTTGAGAAGATGCTTGATATGCTTTCAGTCTTCTTGAATTTGAGAAACTTTGCCTGTGTCCCAATATGTGGTCTATCTTTTAAAATGGCCCATGTGCACTTGAGAAGAATGTATATTCTGAAGCTTTGGAGTGAAAAGTTCTGAAAATGTTGATTAAGTCCATCTGATCTAGTGTGTCATTTAGGATTGCTATTTCGTTGCTGATTTTTTGTTTAAAGGATTTATTCAGTGATGTCAATGGGGTATTAAAGTCCTCTACTATGATTGTATTGCTGTTGATCTCTCCCTTGCTATCTTCCAGAAGTTTTTTATTTATTTGGGTGTTCCTCCATTGGGTTCATATATGTGTACCAGAGTTATATCTTCTTGTTGTATTGATCCCTTTACTATGATTAAGTGGCCTTCCTTATCTCTTGCTATGGTCTTCACTTTGAGGTCTATTTTGTCAGATATAAGTATTGCTACCCCAGCTTTTTTTTCCATTTCCATTTGCCTAAAAGATATTTTTTCCATCCCTTCACTTTCAGTCTCTGTGAGTCCCTTGTTCTGAGGTGGATTTCTGGTAGACAGCATATATATGGGTCATGTTTTCTTACCCATTCAGCCACTCTATTTCTTTTGGTTAGAGGATTTAGTCCATTTACATTTAATTTTATTATTGACTAGAGGCCCAGTGCACAAAATTCGTGCCCAGGGGTGTTGTCCCTCAGCCTAGCCTGCACACTCTCCAATCAGGGACCCCTCGGGGGTTGTCCGACTGCTGGTTTAGGCGATCTGCTCTGAGTTTTATCCCCTTCTTCCACGGATCTGTTCCATCAGTTGTCTGCTTCAGATGTGTCAATTAGCATATTCCCTCTTTATTAGATAGAAAAGGTCTTGTTTGTAGCCATTTCTGTTCTTTATGCCTGTGTTCCTTTTTCCCTTTTTATTCCTTCTTGTTACAATAGTCCCTTTAGCATGTCTTGCATTGTTGGCTTGTTAGTGATAAACTCCCTTAGCCTTTTTTTGTCTGCAAAGCTCCTGATTTCACCTTTAATTTTCAATGATAGCCTTGCTGGGTAGAGTATTCTTGGATTCATTCTCTTGCTTCACATCACTTTGTATACTTCATTCCATTCCCTTCTGGCCTGCTGTGTTTCTGATGAGAAACCATTTGATAATCTAATGGGAGATCCTTTGTAGGTAACTCTCTGTCTTTCTCTTGCAACCTTTAAGATACTCTCTTTGTCGTTAATATTTGCCATTGTAATTATGACATATCCTGGTGTGGGTCTTTTTGTGTTCATCTTTTCTGGGACTCTCTGTGTTGTGTGACCTTTTTCTTCCCCAAATCAGGTAAGTTTTTTGTCATTATTCCTTCAAATAATTTTTCTAAAGCTTGCTCCTCTTCTTTTCCTTATGGCATCCCTATTATACATATTTAACTTCATTTTATGTCATCCCAAAGATCCCTTAGGCTTTCCTCCTACTTCCTAATTTTTTTCAATTGCTCTTCAGATTGAGTGTGTTTTTCTGCACTCTTTTGTAACTCACCAGTTCAGTCCTCCACTTCTTCTAGTGGACTATTGAAACCTTCCATCATGTCTTTTTTTTATTGTAGCTATATCATTTTTTATTTCCTCTTGATTTGTACATAAGTTGCTGATTTTCTCATCCATCTAGTTTATGAACTGTATGACCCTTACTCTGAATTATTTTTTCTGACTTACTGCATGCCTCTGTTTCATTTCGTTCCTTTGTGTGTGTGTGTGTGGGGGGGGGTCCTTTCTTTTCTTTTGAATGGGGGTTGTTTGTTTGTCTCCCCGTTTTCCTGTCTCTTTCTGACCCTGGGCACCCTGCTTGGGCTTTAAGAGGTTGAAGACCCTATCAGGGCAATGGTACAGAAATCATTAGCCTATAGGCTGGGTCTGCCTTGAGTCTCAAGCCTTTATTGTTTCTGCTCTGAGTTTTATCCCCTTCTTCCACGTATCTTGTCCATCAGTTGTCTGCTTCAGATGCTTGGGATGTTGGGAGCGCATGCACAGTTCCTTTGATGTGCAATTCCCTGTGAGGACCCAGAGACCTCTGGCATGCAATTTTCTGTGCAGCCCCAGTACCCTTGGCGGGGTGGCACCCTAGGTCCCTCTGGCAGCTCACTTGCAGCGTGATCCTGTGGTCCCTGGCTGGGCACACAGGCTTGCTCCAGGTCGCCCCGAGAGTGCTTTCCTATTGCCTGGAGTGAGGCGTATGCTGGGTTTCTCCGGGTGGCTCCTGCAAGGCTGTCCCAGGGCCCAGGGAGAAGTGGCTGTATGTTGCTCTGGGTTTCACAGTCCCCACTTTCTTGTATCCCTCAGTAAGATGCATGCTAGGTTGCTCCAGTTCACCCATCCTCAGTGTGGAACGAGGACAAGTTGCCCTGGGTCACTCAGTCCATACTCTCCTGTCACCCAGAGTGAGGTGTCCATTGGGTTGCTCTGTATGGCCTTGGAAGGACTTCCCGGGAGCTAGGGTGGAGTGGGCGTGGGTTGCTTTGGGTTACACAATCAGAGCACCCCAGTGGCATGCTCTGGGTTGCTCCGGGTTGCCCTGGAAGCATGTCCCAGTGCTGGGGGTTGAGTGGGTGTTGGGTGGCTTTGGGTCAGGCTAGCAGCACGGTTCTGTGGTCGGGGGCAGGGTGGTGTACAGAGTTCTCCCTGGCTTGCACTCAATGAGGGGTCTGGGATCCTATGACACTGAGTCCCAGTGGACTAGTAAGCAGGCCTGGTGAGGGAGCTCACTCTGGTGGTGCACGCTCCCTGCAGACGTCTAGGAGACTGCCAGGAGGTACTGCGCCACTTACTGCTGGGGCACAGTGGTGATTCTATGCGGGTTATGGCTGGCAAGCTGTGTTCTCTATGCATCCGCTGCCCTTCCTTATTGAAATTGTCTCCTCAGCTATGTCTAATTTGTTAATTTGGGGTGGATGTTCTCTGATTTAGTTGCTCTTCTGGCCTGGCCCTAGGAGGAGGTTCATGACACTGCTGCCTATTTAGCCGCCATTTTCTCTTCTTCTTCAAATTAGGTTATTTTAGAGGAACAAAGGGGAAAGGACACCTAACATATGATATATAAGATAGTTTTAAAATAATTGCTTCTGGCACCTTATGATATATATATATACACACACACATATATATAATAACCATTTTTGTTCTGAATTATATATTTTCCTATTATGGGGAAGAGGGAATTCAGGAAAGTGAACTATATTATTTCATTCTTCATTACAATCATTATAGCTGTCCATACAATCAAAGGTGAGTGGAAGCCTAATACAATAAAAAAAATCTCTTATTATTCTAACCAAAGTAGAAATAGTTAAAAACTTAGATATCCTTGTCTCCTGGAGAGTGAGAGGTGAAGACTAAGAACCACAATTTTGCCAAAGGTCTAGAATTATTTTAAAATGACTATAATCACATTTTGAAAAAGTTTAAAAAGGATAAAAATTATACTTTGAAACTACTACATCTTGTTTAAATGATAGATGACTCAATTTTAAAAGGATAAAAAATCATAAACTGGATCTTTTGATAAAATATTCTATAATTTTATGCTGGCTTTCAACTTGAAATATGATCTGTGAAAAATCATATTTTCTATTTTCATGGCTTCATCCAATATAAAAAGTAAACATAGTGAGTTACTTGCTATAAGCTCTTGCACATGATGTTGCAAACATAGTAAGTAAATTGTTGTTAAAGCATTTTTCACATTCCAAATGCCTAATGTAACTGATGACAGAGAAATGTTGGGAAGCACACGAGACTTGGTTGGAAAGTTTGTAAGGAGGACATTCTGAGAAAAGGGAAGTGTGTGGAAGGCCACCTGTTCTGTTTATCAGAATTCCAACACAGGGGAGACTTAGGGGAGTGTCCAAGGCAGCGCCCCTAATTATTCCTTGACCTTTCCAAACAAGTCTGTGCATGTGCAGACCCCCAGGTGTTTACTGGAATCCTTATGCCTAATCTTTGTGTGCACTTGCCTTGAGGACAATGCAAACACATGCATCCTCCCAAGATTATTTACCCTACTGATTACATCTAAAAGATAAAGCTACAACAAAAGCCTAACGAGGCAGGCAATAGAGGCTGGTCCCTTTGGCCAGGCTGTCCCTTAGCCTCTCTTTCACAGCAAACATTGTGTCAGAGTAATCCATTGCTCAGGGTCTGCTGGCCACCCCTAACCCATGAATAGAAAGCTTACCAATATTATTTTACAAATATTTAACTTGAAGGTTTGAATTAGAAAATTTGGAATGGAAAAGAGCAGGATAGCAATTAATTAGAAATAGGCTCTTTTGAAAGGTCTTAACATGTATGAATTTATAATATGTATTATATTAAAATCTTTTCAATGTGTTAAATCTTTGATGAATATTGATTGTGTTATAAACTACATTATAATGTTTGTATATTGTTTTGAAGCAGACTATTGTTTGCTGCAGATTAAAAGGGTAGCTAAAACATCAAAGACAAAGAGTTTGACTGTTTTGTCTATTTCTTAATGATTTTGAAATATTGGCAATGGCTTTGATTTGTGGAATATTGACAATAATTATGATGAATTCTTAACATATCAATATAAAACCAAGAAATATGAATACATAAATAACATCTTCTAGAAACTTTATTATATATCAACTAGAGCAGTGATGGTGAACCTTTTGAGCTCGGCGTGTCAGCATTTTGAAAAACTCTAACTTAACTCTGGTGCCATGTCACATATAGAAATTTTTTGATCTTTGCAACCATAGTAAAACAAAGACTTATATTTTTGATATTTATTTTATATACTTAAATTCCATTTAACAAAGAAAAATCAACCAAAAAAAATGAGTTCACGTGTCACCTCTGACACACATGTCATAGGTTCACCATCACTGAACTGAGGCTCAGTGCATGAATTCATGCACAGGTGGGGCCCAGCTGGCCCACCCAATCGGGGTGGATCAGGGCTGGACCAGCTGGTGGGAGGGGCCTTGTGCAATTGGCAGGCCAGCCCCGCCCCATGGTTGAACTCCCCGTGGAACTCCCAGTGGAACTCCTGGTCTAATTTGCATATAAGCCTTTTATTATATAGGATAATTCTGGTCTTTTTAAAATAACATTTCTCCCTAGAAATAATTGACTAGCATAAAGCTTTATAGTCATTTATAAAAATAAAGATACCAATTGTTTTGTTAAACCATTGCTCTTCCTTTTTCTATTTCTCTTTCCTTATGATTTTTATCTTCTTCCTTTTTTATATTCTGTTGTGCTCACTGTTAATTAATTTGCACAGATTTTTCAGTGTATTTTATAACTAGGATTTGTAAGTGGTAAATTAAAATGCAGACAAGGAAGTTGAAAGAAAAAATATGGTGACAAAAAGAATAGACAAAACAAAAATCATAACTACATAAGATACAAATATATTAACTTTGTTCTCTTATTGTGAATTTATGGGTTTTAAAATTTGAAATTAGCCTGGCCAGTGTGGCTCAATGGTTGAGCGTCCACCTATGAGTCAGGAGGTCAGGGTTCCATTCCTGGTAGGGGCATATGCCTAGATTGAGGCTCAGTCCCCAGCATGGGGCATGCAGGAGGCAGCAGATCAATGATTTTCTCTCATCATTGATGCTTCTATCTCTTTCTCTCTCTCCCTCTCACTTCCTTTCTGAAATCCATAAAAATATTTTTTAAAAAATATGTGAAATTTTATCTATCTGGAATGTCCTCTTTTTGATCATCAAAAGTATTTATTCAGTGATCACATGAACACATGATTAGCATGAAGCACCTTGCAAATTCAAATGGTAAAATCCAAATTTCAAATGACTAGAATTTACATTCTAAAACAAGTAACAACTACAAAAAACTCCACATGTATATAAATAAAAATGAATATATTCATTATTTTTATATTTTGATTGAACTAATAAGGCTGGTGCTTACAAACAATAAAAATTATTTAAACATCGAGGTTATATTTATACATATGTATGGTTAACAACAATCCATACTTCTAGTTGATCTCTTAATTAATTATAGCCATTTGAAATAACATTTAGATAACACCATGTTTTATTAGAAAGATTGCATTGTTTTTTCTTTAATCACCAGTTTGGCATTCATTCTTAATATTTCTATACTATGTTACTTTTTAAAAGACAGTGTTAGTACTAGAATTATTCAATGATTCACTTTTATGCAAATGCTATACACAATTTTAGTCATTCAAAATTTTCATTTAGCCATTCGTTGAGTTCTTGAGTCATACATGTTCCTTAACAAATAGTTCATAACATAGTCCACTAATGCAGATAATACAGGTGCAGTTTGAGTTCCCAGTGCTTCAATTAAATCATCATAGTTATTATAATTGTATCATTTAGTGACCAATGCCATTTTGATAAAACACCATTGATCATGAGAAGTAAATAACATATCAAGTCATCTGCAGTCTTACCAGGCGTCAGGAAGTAAGATTTCCTTCAGTTCTCATCCTGAAGAAATGAGACCCCAGAAGGAAAATTTCAATGAGAAATGGAGAAAAGAAGTAAGTTCTGAGTGTAGAGTTGGCTATATATGTGCTGATTCCAGTCTGGAAAATTATTTTGACATCCAGGGATATCTTGGGCAAAAAGGGATAAAGAAAGAGTTGGGAGGTATCTGAAATAGACTTTACTACTATCAGTATTAAGATCTATGTATATGCAATTTCATCATGGTATATAATGAGGAGTAATTTAAATTTAATTTAAATTTTATTTTTCATAGAGAATATGAAGGAGTTCTTTTTATAAAACAAAACTTGATTTTTGAAGCCTTTTCATTAGGATATTTTACTTGTTTTGTAGAGATTACTTTGATGATTGATATAAAAACCCATACATTTCAAAAAAGTTTTATGCTTTGATATTTTAAATTACTTATAGTTAAGAAGAGTAATGTATCATTTTAATTTAATTAGTCATCAAAGAATAGGTTCTTGATTAATCAAGCCCTTTGTTGATGGGAGTATTAATTCCACTTTGAATCCTTCTGCTTAATCATAAAAATATTAGACTTATGCATGTCTTTTTCATAAAAGTATGAAAAAATAAAATTCATCATGTCTTGTTTTATTAATAGGAGAAGAAACAACTATTTTCTTTCTAGGATGCTAAAACAAATATTTTGTATTAACAGACTAAGGTCCTAGAGGTGTTCTGAATTATGTCTCTTCTGGGACTAAAAGTAAAACAGCATTTGTCAAATTCATCTTTGTTATTTTTCTTGCAGTAGAAATGTGATTTTTCCCATCATTTTTCTATCTGAAAGGTTGCAGAATCTTTAGTAAGGCAAAAGGTGATATTTGACTTACATTCATGTCTCATGCACATTTTTCTTATTCTTATGATAAGAAACCATTCACAGACACAAGGTAAAGTTCAGAGGTAGATTAAAGTTAACTGTCAAGAACCCAGTGTATTTTCTTAAATGGAACTGAGACTGCTCAGATGGACAAAAAAGAGAAAGGGAAGAGGAACTTTCCATCCCAATATAACAGAAAGAAGCACTAATTGCAGGGCCTGACTTGGATAGTATAGGCAGTCTCTCGTAAATACGTATTATAATTATTTTCATAGTTCAGTTAGTGTCTTTTAGATCTGACAATGGTCTATAAGGCAAAAATATTCTAAACCATTGCCTCTCACAACTAGGATCTCCCTGTTTTGTTTTTTTTAAATATATTTTATTGATTTTTTACAGAGAGGAATGGAGAGAGATAGAGAGCTAGAAACATCGATGAGAGAGAAACATCGATCAGCTGCCTCCTGCACATCCCCTACTGGGGATATGCCCGCAACCCAGGTGCATGCCCTTGACCAGAATCGAACCTGGGACCTTTCAGTCTGCAGGCCGACGCTCTATCCACTGAGCCAAACCGGTTTCGGCGGATCTCCCTGTTTTACAAATGTATTTACATACTTCTAACTAATTAATGGTTATATAATTAATAACAAAGGCCACATTGAACACATTTGATTCACATGACTGATTTTTTCTAGAAATGTCTAAAGCAAACCATTTGTTATATAATTCTATATTGGTTCTTAAAAATGAAAATAAAGAGTAAAAATTAACAGTATAAAAAGAATGGGGGAAAGATTTAAACCACATCAAAAGACATAGATGAACTTTACTTTTCACAAACTTTACTATCACTGAAGCAGTGTCTTTTCAGAGATGGTGCGTGGTAATGAAAATTCTACATTTCCAGTTTATATGATTTCACTAATTAAATACTGCAGATTATATTTGAAAAAGTATGGTTTGAGCTTATTTAAAAAAACAAAAAACTAATGTTGGGACATGTCCTCTTCATCAGCAATTTCTTTTCAACACAATATTCAGAAATTATATTGCTGATTAAATGCTTCAACTTTTTTAACAGTTTGAAATTGAAATGTAAAAATATATATTAATTAATGTTCTTAAGTGATTAAAAGAACTGAAGCCATGTTTATTTTCCTTGGTATTCTTATAATGTACTTAAAGGTATATAAAATGAAAATCAAATAATAAAAAAATAACAAAATAAACCAAACATGAGCCTAATCATCAAAACACCATAGACCAGAAGATTGAAGTGGTAGTACACATGTGAAATAAGTAAATATAGATAGATATTTAAAAAGCACCGAGTGTGGTTAGTTAGGGATAATTGTACAAAATAATCTCCTTTTGAGATTTTCTGATAATTTATGTGAAATATCTGCCTCTTGGGGGAAAATAAAAACAGCTATATTCTACCTGTGGAGAAGAATAGCCAGTGTCAAATAACCATTAGCAATAAAAAAGGGAAAACTATTTAGTAGCATTCACAATGTAAACTGAAGATAATGAAATATTATTTGATAATAAAAAAGGAAACTTTCATATTCATGAACAAAGTAAAACTTAATACATAAACTGCTAGAAAAGTGGAATCGTGCTTTTAGAGATTCACCCAAGATTTTCACCGAAGACTTTAGACCAAGCATGTCAAACTCATGGCCCACAGGCCACATGCCTCATTTATTTGGCCTGTGTTAGCCTTTGAGTTTAACATGCTTGCTTTAGACTATTTTTACAGGATATGATAGTATCTTTTATTTAAAATGTGTAATATTAAATCTGGTCACTCTTGCAGATTATTTTGCTTCATTTAATACTTTTATACAATGACTATCTGTTTATATGCATATATATCAATTTATCTGGACATTTACGTATGCACTAGAGGCCTGGTGCACACATTTCGTGCACTGGGGGGGGGGGGGGTGGTGTCCCACAGCCCAGCCTGCACCTTCTCCCATCTGGGACCCCTCGGGGAAGTCTGACTGCCGCCGGCCCAATCACCCCCAACTGCCTTCCCCTGCAGGCCTGGATCCCCCAACTGCCCTCCTCTGCAGACCTGGTCGCCCCCAACTTCCCTCCCCTGTCAGCCATCTTGTGGTTGGCTGTGGGCACCACCATCTTTGAGGGGTGTGGCAGCCAATTAGCATATTCCCTCCTTATTGGCTGTGGGTGCTGCCATATTTGCGATGGTGTGAGGGTCAGTTAGCATGTTCCCTCTTTATTAGATAGGATATGTTCTTTTGCTGCAAAAAGTAACATTGACAGGATATCAATACAGATTTTAAAAAATAAAAAAAATTAAAAACTTTATAATTTAATATATTGTATAATGTAATCACTTTGAAATGAAATGGATTTTCCAATAAATTTATGCTCACACACCTTCTTACTCGTTACTGTAATTCATGGTACAGCACCATTTTACATAATATTTGAGCATTGGAAGACAAGAGGCTCTAGCTTTACTCATGCCTGGCATTGGTTAGATTTTACAACTAGGCATGGCTTATCAAGCACATAAATGAATACATGTATGCATAATTGTTTATAGTCCACCTCTTTAGGTGACCTCCTTCGATGTGTGCCTTCTTTAGATGACTGAGCAGGAATCTACCTGTGCATAGGGATAGAATGGGCCTCAGAATGGCCTGGCTTTTCTCTGACTACATGGCACTAAGAATACTAAAGAAAGGGACTGTGATTCTAAACAAAGTGCTTTTTATCTTTTATCTTTCACCTCAATTTTTAAATAAGCACTTCAGTGAAAACTAGATGATTTGTCTAATACCCAAGGGCTAGCAATAGTTTATAGCAAAGGACATTTTTCATTACACTTTTCTTCCCTGGTTGTATTATTTGACTGTTTCCGCACCTGTGCCACAAGATTGTGTGAAAGTGACTAAAGTGTTTTCAAAACAAAAGAATTTACATATTGCATTTCATCTTTTCTTAGTTTAGTGTCACAAAAAGTAACAAGATAATTTTTTTTTTTGTCATTGAAATTCCACAGATGAGAAAGGATCTGTTACAGTAGATTACTGAAAATGAGTGCTAAGAATCCCAGTTTCTGAGGTTTCCCAAGGTACTTGCACTTCTGAGTTTTCATGTAATTTTTCAGGAGAAAATAGAATTATAAAGAAAATGAATATTTTCTTCTCTTTAGAATAGGTTTTAAATTTAAAAATAATCTGGATACATACAAGTGCATTAAAAAGCAATCTCTTAAGAATTTTTCATTTATATTTTACATTAGAGATAATTACATTTTTTGAAAAAGGATTTTTTTTGTTGGTTATACATTAGCAAATGAATTAGTTTAGGGGTCTAAATATTTGTGAGAAATTATCAATAGTAATATTGAAATGAAACATTATACATATTTACATTTTTTATTTCTCAACTTTATACAGAAGCTGTCATATTTTTCTATTATAATAACAATGCTTCTCATGACATGAAAGAGACTCTCTTAGCATCATCTTTGAAAATGCTATTTGTGCAGAATATTAACTTCAAAGGCTTATATGTTCTTTCATCTGAAATGCACTGGAATCAATCATTCTCCTTGAATGATGAAAGTATCAAGAATATAGGAGTTTTAAGATGTGAGTTTGACATGTACTCTAACTTTTACCTTATTAAATCTTTGCTATGTTTTGTACTACTGCCCCCCTTTAATATTTTAGAACCAGAATTTAAAACTAAGTCAAAGTTGTAAGTTAATCTGTTCAACACTTGCACATTTGTATTTTGAAGGTATTTTTATTTCCAAACCTTTTACTTGAACATTACTTTAAGGGAAACAGTTTTAATTTTCTTTTCAATCTGCTCTGGATTCACAGTTCAGTTTCTCACTTTTCTGATGTAATGGTACCCTTGTACTGACCCAGAGACTCTCAATATTCCTTCTATATCCCAACCTGTCAGGTTTCCCAATGAACCTTAGGACAAACATTGTGTGAAAGAATGGAAGAAAGTCTTCTCTCTACACCACCCATCAGGAAGAGTTTAGGGATATCAGAGCCAGTATTGATGCGGGAGATAGATGATTAATGTGGGAGATCAGAGAAATTAGATCAATGGCCTTTCTACCCAGAAAATCTCAGTGGAGTCTTAGGGTCTTTACGTTTTTGTGATCCTCAAGATTGAGTTTATCACAGTTCCCACCTCAGAAGAAAATTCCTAAAAGAGAGTATGTAAAAAACATAATTGCCAATTCTATGCATACCATAATTATGGGCATATATGTTGCTCCTTTATTCTAGACATGACTGCATACCTCTCCCACCCTCCTACTTCTGTAGTTCTAGAAACTAACCAAAAACAATTAAAGAAAAACTTTGCAGGTAGCTCCCAACTGTCTTAAACTGTCTGCTAATTTGCCAAGGATTATAATGGAACTTTCAGATATAATTAAGGCTCCATAATAAGGCCTTAATTCAGAAATAATTAAGGCATTTTAATAGAGCAATTATATCAATAAAACTATGTGAATTAGATGAATTCCTTATTTGCCAAGAGTCATTTATTGGCTTGGGGAGTGTTAATATTTCATCTGGGTCGAATAATACAAATATACCAAAGTTAGGTTTAGATATTAGGAGAAAGCTATTACTTCTTTCTTTTTTTTTTTCTCTCCTAAAATATTACTAATCATTTGCTTTAATAATTAGCTTTCTACCA
The DNA here is from genome assembly GCF_014108235.1 of Myotis myotis. Lineage (NCBI taxonomy): Eukaryota > Metazoa > Chordata > Mammalia > Chiroptera > Vespertilionidae > Myotis > Myotis myotis. The sequence continues at coordinate 70,857,084 of NW_023416368.1, forward strand.
GGAACAGACTTATGTTTTCTGCATTTGAATATTAACCGAGTCCAGGAATCCTGAAAGTTTTTCTTTCTTATTTCTATGTTAAATAATATGTTTATAAATTCAACTTCTGGGCAGCCTAATTATAAATAGAAGTCTTCTTATGTGCTTATGTGCAGAAACAGTCAAACCAAGTGAAGTTTATTACATGCTTTTAATATATTAATAACATTATATTCAGTCAGTTTCACCCATATTCATAATAGAGCCATACCTGCTACCTGATAGCACTACTGATGCTTTATCCCAATGTTCCTCTCCTCAGAGAGTGCTTGCCTACTTCCTGTCAATATTTGCTTCTGTGGCACTTTTTCTTATGCAGCGATAGGCATCAATATCTTTTTTTTCCTTGATGATACATTATTTTGTCCCATATGTTTAACCTTCTGTCAAGTCATAGCGGAGGCCACATGCCCTGGATCTAATAGTCCTTTCAGAAGAGTTTGCCTATATTGGTTTTGTGTATTGATGACATAAAAATTCTCAGACATGAGCCTTGTTTTTCTAATTTCCAACTTCATGGGCCCCGAATTGGGGAAAAAATATTTACATTGAATAGCATGAAAATGAAAACAACTTTGCATTTCTTTGACTACAACTTTGTATTTCTGTGATGTGTTTTGTAGTGACTGACAGGAATTCAACTCAAATTTACTTAAGAAGAAAAAAAGGCTTAATAATGTAAAGGAACTATGATAATTCTTCACACACTGAGATAAGATTCTAAAAATTATTACCAAACTCCAGCTCCTTCAGCTCCCTTCAGCTCTGATCTCCTTTGTTTGGTTTTAATCCCAAGCACTTCTTAAGTGAAAACAAGATGGTCACTCAACAAGCTCCAGACTTAGACATTCCAGCTTTGTATCTTAGCCACCTGAGAATAAAGTGCCTTTTTGTCATCACTTCCATCAGAAGTTTCAGGATTGACTCTTGATCATCCTGTGACACATGACCATTTCTAAAACATCACTTTATCCTGGCATTCTCAGGCTTTTAGCATGCATCAGCACCACCCATCAGTCTTGTTAAAAGACAACAACTTCTAGCCTAACTGGGATTTAATACACAGGTAGACTGAGGCCCAACAATTTGAATTTCATATAATTTCTCAGATGGTGCAGAAGTTGGGATGTGATAACCATACTTTGAGAACCACTTGGATGGAAGGTTACAAAGTACATACCTGGAGAGAGGGCTTCGGTCTCATCTAGATTACATGAACAGAACATGGGTGAAAGCCATCCTCCAAAACTCTAGCCCAGCTGGTATGTCTCAGTTTGTTGGGCTTTGTCCATGCACCAAAACATTCTTGGTTCAATTCAGGTCAGGGCACATGCCTGGGTGTGGGTTCGATCCCCAGTAGGAGGCATGCAGGAGGTAGCCAACTGATGTTTGTCTCTCATTGATGCTTATATCTCTCTCGCCATCTTTCCTCTCCCTCTAAAAATCAATAAAAACATTTAAAAAAATCAAAAACTAAAACACTCTGCTGGTACTCTCTTGAAATATAAGCCTCCCTGAAGTTTCAAGGTTATTTATTTAGAAAACACATGGGAGAAATAAAGGCGGGGAGTTGGGAGGAGACTTGTGCTTGTTTTCCTTCAAAAAGAAAGCTAGATTAAAATTCTGCATAATTATATAGTTTTCTAAAGGATTTTAATGGTTTAATTAATTTATTTAAAATATGTTTGTTTTTTTTATTTTAGAAAGAAAGGAAGGGAGAGGGAAAGAGAGAAAGAAACATCAATGTGAGAGAGAAACATCAATTTGCTGCCTCCTCCCTCCGTACACACACCAACGAGGGATCAAACTTGCAACCTGGGCATGTGCCCTGACCTGACGAATAAAACTGGTGACCTTTCAATGAATGAGACGACACTCAATCAAATGAGCTACACCAGTCAGGGCTATTTTTAGTGCTATAAAATTTAGTCTCCATGTCATTTACCTGACAGTGGCTTAATAGTTTCACAGTGTGTGTGTTGTGTGTGTGTGTGTATGTGTGTGTGTGTATTATGTGAAAATTAGATGTGGCATATTTATTTACACTGATTTTTCCCTTGTTCCCTCTCCTGGGGCTGGGCCAATAACTCTTAATGATTAGTTCAATAAATAAAAAATAAATTACTAGTAGTTACATGAAAAAAAATAATGACGAGATATTTTAGAAGAATTTGCTGAATTTAGTACATTTATCCTCCAGCAAACAAGTTTGTTACTCTTTGTAGTTTTCCCCATGAACGTTGTTAAAACTATATTGTTGATGCTTTTATCTGTTTGGAATGTAGTATAATCCAGAAATAAAAAACCCTGACTTGTCAGAAAAAAAAATAGAAATCCCTATTCCTAAATAAAACATAGTTAATATGTTGCCCTTGTATTACTGCTACTATGCCTAATAATCCTATCTAATAATATACAAACATGGTAATTGACCGTACCTTTGCTATGCCTCCCATTTGCTAATCAGCACAATATGCAAATTAACTGCCAACAAAGATGGTGGCTAATTTGCATACTGCAGGCAGGGCAGGCCAGCGCGAGCTTCCATCCGGGCCACTGTGTGTCGCCTAAGCCCCGCCGCCAGCTGGGACCCCTGTGTGCGGCCCTGGGTGGGCGGAACCCCCATGTGTGGCCCTGGGTGGCAGGACCCTTGTGTGCGGCCCTGGGCGGCGGGACTCCCGTGTGCAGCGCTGGGTGGTTGGGACCCCCATGTGCGATCCTGGGTGGGCGGGACCCCAGTGTGCGGCCCTCGGTGGCAGGGCTTGGTGGTGCAATCAGCCTAAGGAAGCCCTATTCTTGCACCCCAACCCCCTGATTGGCCCTGCCCTGTGCACAACTGGGGGTGGCACCCCAACCCCCCGATTGGCCCTGCCCTGTGTGCGACTGGGGGCAGCACGCCAACCCCCTGATTGGCCCTGCCCTGTGTGCAACTGGGGGCGGCACCCTAATCCCCCGATCGGCCCTGCCCTGTGCGTGACCGGGGGCGGTGCCCCAACCCCCCTATCGGCCCTGCCATATGCGCGATCCGGGGCAGAACCCCAACCCCCCAATCAGCCCTGCCCTGTGCACGACCAGGGGCAGCGCCCCAATCCCCCGATCGGCGTTGCCGTGTGCACGACCCGGGGAGCAGGCCTAAGCCAGCAGGTGGTTATCTCCCGAGGGGTCCCAGACTGTTAGAGGGCACAAGTGGGACTGAGGGACACCCCCACCCCCACCAGTGCACACATTTTTGTGCACCGGGCCTCTAGTAATAATAATAATAAACATAAACAATATGCACTTTAAATTTAATTACAGCTAACTTTTTGATAAGTTATTGTTCTACAATACTCCATCATTAAAACCCTCTATTGCTCTTGATTCTCTATAATCCTTTTCTGTATGTTTGGCAAAAAAATTTATCTTGTGTAATAAACTCCAGAATGTGAATCATTGCTACGAGTACTTCAGAACAATCTATTCCTCTTTTTAAAAATGCAGGTTGCAGAAACAAGAGCTAATAAATCGTTTATCACTAAGTCTATTGGATAAAGGATTCATGAAATAATGACACATTCCTTCTTAAGTCTATTTTTTCCACATTGCTCCTTTTAGAATAACCCATTAGTTGTGTTATATGTGTAATTATTAATTTTAATTGTGATTCTGAAGCCTCTTTCTTGGATTATTCCAGAATAATTTGGGGGTGGAGAGTGGAGGCGAGGGGAAGGGGGCAATGGACTAACAGCTCCTTCCACTGTGCACAGACCAGGCCTATGAGATTCCATTACACAGAGTTTGGTTCTTTAATCATGACCATTATTTGTATGATTTTATGATTTAGTTTCCTCAATTAAAATGTATTTTAATTAGCTGCTGATAGACATCTTTTTAAGTGCTATTAAGTTTTATAGCTTTTATTACAGTTAGCATGAGATATGATACTAGAGAAGACTTAGGAAAACCATATCTTGCCGGAGTCCAACCCCAGCAGGTCCAGGGGTCCCCAAAGGTGTGGATGGAGTCGGCGAAGAAGGAATGACACAGAGACAGCGTTCAGTTGATCAGCAGCCTAGCCAGGATCTCTAGCCAGGATCTCCAGCCAAGTTCTGGTCTGGATCTCCAGCGAAGTTCTGCTGTTTATTGTTTTGTTACATCCGTATTTATACCAGTTGATTTTAATCCTGTCAATTTCTAATACAAAGGTTAGGGTGTTTCTTATCTCCATTCCAGGGAGTAAAGATCATGTAGCTTAAGCATGATTGTTTGTAGTTAAAGTGATTAACTACCCGCCTGGCACTTAGTTAAGGAGTTTCATCCCCTCCCTAACTTCAGGGAAAAATCCCTACCTGGGGAAACAACCTTTCCTGGAGAGGTGACCTTGGTTAAAACACACAGCGCTAAGGGGAGCAAACATATTAAGAACAGTATGCTATATACGCCAGGTCCCTTGAAACATATGCTGTGCAGATGTTTCTTTCCTGCAGCGACTGTGTCAAGCAGCAAGGATGGACCGGCTTCCGGCAAATTCCCCCTTTTTTATTTTTTAAATGATAGCGCATGCAAATCAATGGCCACCTCTCAGATTGGGCCGTTTAAAACTCGGAAGAAGACTGGCAAGCAATGACAGTGAGCATAACTATAAACATAGTGGATGGAGTGCACAAGGAGCCCCATTCCTGTAGAAGGTTGCCGGCCTCTTCAGTCAAGGGATTACAGCTGTCCTCAAGTTGTTGGTTTGATTGTCTTTGTTGGTCTGGCTAGAGGGCGGCATCACTGGTGACGGGCTTCCCGAAGCGTCAGTGAGTTGAAGGGCTGCATCAAAGGGTCCATTAGGGCCGTGGTTGATGGTGGTGTCGGTGTCCGAGGAGGAGTAAGCTGTGCCCTCTGGGTCAGCTGATATGGAAGATGGAGGGTAGTAGAAAAAGAAGAGAAAGCAAAAGAACTACAAGGCATGGAAGTGTTTAGAAAAAAGAGGGAGAAGAAAGGGAAGAAGGCAGCATCCTGACACAGCCCTTTCCTTCAGCTGACCCTTTCCCCGTGGTCCAAGGTAGAAATGGGAAACAAGTCCTGTTTCAGTGAGAGGGCAGCTGCTGTCAGCCAGTCTCTGTCTTTACCTGGGTCCCGATCTGAGCTGGGCGTGGGAAGCGGGAAGCAGCCATGGGGACAGGAGACCTTCCTCAGAAGGGGGCGAGTGTTCAAGCCCCTGAACCATTGGGGGGGTGAGGATCTGTGCCCCACCTATGTTGCACCCCAAGTTTTCTCCTACTGGCCCCCGACTGTGCCTGTCTTAAGTTGCCCCACCCTGTGGGGTCTTACCCGTCTTTGACTACCAGCCATCTCTGGGCCAAGTAGGGTGATGTGAGGTTCAGTTCTGTCTCCTTGGTAGCCTATGTCCCTCTGGCCTCCATGCCCAGCAACTGCCTTGGGATCCCCTTGCCTGCTGGCGGGGCCCCGGCATTGATCACATATCTTGGGGAACCCAGGTTTCTTCTCCAGGGAGGGCCCAGCTCACGCTTTTGGGTGAGAGACAGATCCATGGTACCAGCCACCATGAGGCTTCAACCTCAGCATGAACAGAGAGCTCAGGCAACAGCTATGGGCAATTGGATTCTAAGAAGAGGGTCCCTCTTGACACAAGGGTAAGAGGGGCCAATACAGGACAAAGGAGAGTCCCGGAACAGGGCTTTCTCAGCCCAGGATGTCAGGCTCTTGGCACAAGACAACTCCATGTATGGGGCATATACCAAACACCCCTAGTCACGGCATAAAAGGGAGGTGCCCTTCCTGGAACAGTAGGGTAGGGAGATTCTAGAAAACGCTGTGTTCAGGAAAGAAGGAGAAAGGCCAAAGAACCAGCAAACAAGTAGTTAGATTTTAAAAAAAGGAAAAAGGAAAGGAGATGTGGGGCAAAGCTGGGACATGTGGAAAGACAAAAAGGAGGCACATGTGATCCTCCCAATGGACAGATTGTTCCAGCTCAGGGCTGCACATCTGCTGCAGACGGGCACTGGTCAGGTGTGCTATGATGAGGCAAAGATGGCGGGCAGTGAGACATAAGGTCGGACTAGACGGTCTGGAATCCACACAGGTGAGTCTGCGTCCTGTGGAAATATACAAGCATATCCTCTCCCCTGGGTTAAAAGTACATCAGGTCCCTTCCAGGCTCCTGTAAGCAAGTCTCTCCATTTGACGAGGGCTTTAGGTTTAGTTAGATCAGGGTTCCAATGCGTGTACATCGGGGAATTTCCCTCAGAATCTACATTTAGTATATTAATTACAAATTGAGCATGTTGTAGAACATGATGAGGAGAGGAATATTTAAACTCATTTTCTTGTAATTTTTTAATTTGTGTTTTTAAAGTTTGGTGAGCCCTTTCTACTATTGCTTGGCCTTGAGGATTGTAGGGTATTCCTGTAGTATGTGCGATGCCGAATGTAGAGCATAAGTTTTTAAAAGCTCTAGAGGTATAGGCAGGCCCATTGTCAGTTTTAAGTGCCCTTGGTATTCCTAGGTAGGAAAAGCATTGGAATAGATGTTGACTTACATCTTTAAAGGCTTCTCCTGTACGTGCAGAAGCAAGGATAACATGAGAAAAGGTATCAATACAAACATGCACATAGTAAAGTTTGCCAAAAGATGGGACATGAGTAATATCCATCTGCCATAAGTCACAGGGTCTAAGTCCTCTTGGATTAACTCCAGTAGCAGGGCTAGGAAAATGAGTAGGACAATGGCCGCAGTCACGCACAATACTTCGAGCAGCTTCTCTAGATATGCGATAATATAGACGGAGAGCAGAAGCATTTTGATGGTGAATGGCATGAGACTGCCGGGCTTCTTCTAGAGCTGTGCAAACTACTGGGCGAGTTAGTAAATCCGCCTGATAATTTCCTTCGCTTAAGGGTCCTGGTAGGCAGGAATGAGCTCTAATATGTCCAATATAGAAAGCCTTTTCTCGTTTGTGAATGCAAGTTTGTAGCTGAGTTAACAAAGAGAAAATGGCTGTTCTTCCTTGTGGGAGAGAGGCGGTCTCAATATGAGGAAATAATTTAACTATATATTGAGAGTCAGTGTACAAGTTAAAGGGAACCTGTTGCAATTGTTCAAAAGCATAAATGACTGCAAAAGCTCTGTTCTCTGAGCTGACGTCTCTAGAGTTTGTTGAACATGGGTTATTGAGTCAATGATTGTTACTGCCCTACCATTAGAGGAACCATCTGTGAATACTAAGGAGGCAGGAGGTGATAATGGTTCTTTTGAACATTTAATAGGAAATATAAATGGATGTAGGGAGAGAAATTGCAATATAGGTGATCTTGGCAAATGATGTAAAATTTGTCCTGGGAAGTTACCTATAGCTATTTGCCACTCTTCTTCAAATTGTAATAGTGTGTCTAATTGTTCTCTTTTATAAGGTATTATTATCTCAGTAACTTCTCTTCCAAAGAGTTCGATACTGCGTCGTCTACCTTTGATAATGAGAGTGGCCACTAGGGAGGGATAGGGTGGTACAATCTTCCTAGGAGTGACAGGTAAATGTATCCATTCTAATGGTCCTTCCTGCCACAAGCATCCTGTAGGAGTATATTTAGTGGCTAGAATAATTAAGGCCCAAGATTTGGAATAATCTAGATACTGTAGTTGCTGTTTATTGATGGCCTGTTCTATTTTTGCTATAGCCTTTTCTCCTTCTACAGTTAATTGTCGGGGAGACTTAGGGTTAGAATCTCCCTTTAAAATGTCAAATAGAGGTTTTAAGTCAAGAGTGGTTATTTTTAGATATGGCCTGACACAGTTGATATCACCTAATAGTTTCTGATAATCATTCAATGTGTTTAAATGATCTTTTCTTAATTGTAGAGGCTGATGGGTGATAGTAGAGGTATGTAATATTCTGCCTAAGTATGAAAAAGAAGGTTCAGTCTGAATCTTTTCTGGGGCTATTTTTAGACCATGTTCTTCTAAAGCAAGGATGGTCTGAGTAAGAATTTCCTGTAAAGTAGCCCGATCTTTATGAGCTAGTAAAATATCATCCATATAATGAATAAGATATAGATGTGAAAATTTCTTTCTAATAACTTGCAATGCCTGATCTACAAACTTTTGACATAATGTAGGACTATTTTTCATCCCTTGTGGGAGAACCTTCCATTGGTATCTCTGATAAGGCTGTTTAAAGTTTTCTGATGGTATGCTGAATGCGAATCTTTGACAATCAGCTGGGTGAAGAGGTATAGTGAAAAAACAATCCTGTAAGTCAATAACAACAACACAATACTCCTGTGGAATTGCCACAGGGGAGGGCAATCCAGGTTGTAAGGAGCCCATATCTTCCATGGTGGCATTTATGGCTCTTAGATCTTGCAAAAGTCTCCACTTGCCTGATTTCTTTCTTATTACAAATATGGGTGTGTTCCAGGGACTATTTGATGGCTCTATATGTCCCTCTGCTAATTGCTGATCAATTAATTGTCGGGCTGCTGATATTTTCTCAGATGTTAAGGGCCATTGCTCAACCCATACTGGTTGTGACGATTTCCAGACTATGGGATCAGCAGTCCTAAGGGCAATGGCCCCAATTACAGATCCTGTCGAGGAGTGTGAGGTATTACTTTCCTTTCCTAATCCCTTTCCTGGATTAAATCTCGTGTCTAGCATCTGTGATGTTACTCTATCACTGGGGCTATATAATACAACTCCCATTTGAGACAAGATATCTCTTCCCCATAATGTAAAGGGGATAGTCGTAATTACATAGGGACAGAATGTTCCTGAATGGTGATCTTCATCAGCCCAAGTTAGAATCTGAGAACTCTTTTTTACATTAGATGCCTTGCCTAGTCCTACTAGGGAAGTGGAGGTGGTGTGCGTGGGCCATGAAGAGGGCCAATCCTTCCCTGCTATGCAGGAAACATCTGCTCCTGTATCCAATAGACCTTCAATTGGTTTTCCCTGAATTTGTAAAATTTTTGTAGGTCTAGTAGCATGGATTTCTTGTATCCAAAATGCTGCATCACTAGATCCAAAGCCTCCGGCCCCTCTAGCTTCCTGGGTAACAGCTGTCCCTATTTTATGTATTGGTAACAGGATTAATTGGGCAATTCTCTGGTTGGGCTGAATCTGTATAGTTGTGGTGGGTGGGGAAAGTAAAATCTGTATTTCTCCTGTGTAGTCTGCATCAACAACTCCTGGGATGACTAAGATCCCCTGTGACGAGGTGGAGCTCCGTCCTAATATTAAACCTACGGTTCCCTCAGGCAGCGGCCCAGACACTCCTGTAGGAATGGCTGCTACTGGCGAGTCTGGGGTTAGTATTGCGTGGGTGGTTGAGTGGAGGTCCAATCCTGCACTGCCTGGGGTTGCCCTGAAGAGGTCACTGACTGATTGAAATTTGCAAAGGGGTTGAGGGTTGATGCCCCTATTATTGCAGGGGCCTGGGGCTGGCCCCTTCTCAAGTTTCCCAATTGAGGTGATGGTATATAACCTCCTTGGGAGCTATTTGTAGAGTTTAAAGGCCGACCATTTTTATGGTATCTTGATCTACATTCCTTTGCCCAATGGAATCCTTTCTGACATCGGGGACAAACGGTTTTGGGAGGATTAATATTATTCCCTAATGTATTTCCAGGCTGTCGAGGAGCTTGCCATCTGGCCTGAGTATTATTATTTTTATTTGGGCATTCTCTGCTAAAGTGCCCAGATAAGCCACAAGAGTAGCAGTTCATATTTCTTTTATTACCTGTATTATTGCTGGCTTGTCCTATAGCCTGTACATATTGAGGGTATATCTCCCCTTTGAGAGCTGCAGCTATAGCTACACCCTGTATAAATGCTGGACTTACATCAGCACACTGTTTTATAAAATCATTTATAGTTCCTGTTCTGAGAATCGGCCTTAATAAAGCCTGACAGGTATTATTAGCATATTCAAAAGCCAGTTGTTTGATTAGGATATCGGCTGCCTCTTTGTTATTGATTACTCTCTTGACTGCCTGCATGAGGCGAGAAAGGAAATCCTGATATGGTTCCTCGACCTCTGTTTAACCTCTATAAGGGTGGTTGTTTTTCCTGCTGTATAAGGTAGGGATTTCCAGGCACTTACTGCACAACTGGTTACTTTGGTAAGTGCCTCTGTGGGCATATTCATTTGCTCCTCAGCCGTGTTAAAATCACCTTCTCCTAATATCATGTCTAGGGTTATTCCTTTTCTGGTTTTTTCGCTAGTGGCTACAGCTTTCTTAGCAAGATCTTCATATTCAGTTTTCCATAATAAGTAATCGCCTCCTGAGAGACAGGATTTACAAACCTGTGACCAATCATAAGGAGTCATCCATTTACTGGCTAGGGTTTCTACCAAGGTTTGTGTGTAAGGAGCTAGAGGTCCATATTCAGAGCAGGCCAATTTTAATTCTTTAAGTACTTTGTAAGGCATAGGCTCCAAGGTGGGGTTTCTATTCCCACCAGACTCATTCTCATATGTAACTGGGAAGCAGAGTGAGAATTCAAGATCTCCATTAGCTTCAGCTTCTCTTATCGCCCTTTGAAATTTAGACATGGAGCTCATAGGAGCCACAGGACCTGGTTTAGGCTTCCTTTCTAATTTGGGGAGCCTGTTTTGAATGGGAGGGCCATTCTCCTCTCTACTGACTGGAAAGGACCAATGGTCATGTTTATGATATTTATTCTCCTCCCGATCAGTAGGCATAGCTAAATTGCTTTTAGATTGAGCTGAAGACAAAGATGATGTATCCTCTCTGGGTGGAGCCGAGGGACTATTTCAATTTTGAGAAAGTTCAACCGTTTTTGCCTCTGGTGCCAAGGTGTCACAGATTGAATCCCAGAGGGAAAAGAAACATGGCAGGACCTTCTCAGATCCATGGTGTTTCTGTAATTGCTTTCCTACTTCAACCCAAGTTTTTAAATTAACAGTTCCATCCTCTGGAAGCCATTGACATACTTCTTCTATAAAACTTTCTGTCTGACTGGGAGTAACCTTAACTCCAATTCTGCTAGTAAGCATATGCGTTAAAAGATTAATACAGAGTCTTTTTTCTTTAGACTCAGTATGACCCATCTTGTCAATCTAAGTTCTGTACTAACTACCCGCTTACCCTACTTATCCTCTATAGGGAGGGTCTGAAGCACCCTACGGTGCAGTCCTATCCGTCCCAAGTACGGGGGGACTTACCTAAGGGAACCCTGTTCGGGCGCCAGATGCCGGAGTCCAACCCCAGCAGGTCCAGGGGTCCCCAAAGGTGTGGATGGAGTCGGCGAAGAAGGAATGACACAGAGACAGCGTTCAGTTGATCAGCAGCCTAGCCAGGATCTCTAGCCAGGATCTCCAGCCAAGTTCTGGTCTGGATCTCCAGCGAAGTTCTGCTGTTTATTGTTTTGTTACATCCGTATTTATACCAGTTGATTTTAATCCTGTCAATTTCTAATACAAAGGTTAGGGTGTTTCTTATCTCCATTCCAGGGAGTAAAGATCATGTAGCTTAAGCATGATTGTTTGTAGTTAAAGTGATTACCCGCCTGGCACTTAGTTAAGGAGTTTCATCCCCTCCCTAACTTCAGGGAAAAATCCCTACCTGGGGAAACAACCTTTCTTGGAGAGGTGACCTTGGTTAAAACACACAGCGCTAAGGGGAGCAAACATATTAAGAACAGTATGCTATATACGCCAGGTCCCTTGAAACATATGCTGTGCAGATGTTTCTTTCCTGCAGCGACTGTGTCAAGCAGCAAGGATGGACCGGCTTCCAGCAATATCTATTTAAAAAAAATTTTCTTCTCAGAACACATAATCATGCTTATTTACTTATTCAGCACTTAAGTTATTTTATCACTTAAGTTCTAAATATTGTTTAAAAATCTTTAAGACCTAATAGCATTAAGAGCATAAAGAAAGTACACAAATATAAAAAGTATCTATATAGAGAGAAGATTGGAAGGCAAGTAGAGGGAATATCGGTCAATTAACATGTGGATATGGAGAAACACCAAGTTTAAAATGTTGGTGATGAAAACAGTCTTTGAAAGCAGGTTGCTTTCCCCCCTGTTCATGGGCAGTGCTTTGTAGTAATTATTGTTCTTGGCTACTAGCTAGTTGACTTGCAGTTCTGAAGAGTGTACTATGGCACCATATCAGTAAAATAGTCTTGTTACAGTGTTGCACAATGTAAGAAAAGGCTTGGTTTCACCTTGATATCATAACCACTGAGCTGTGTTTCTGATGTCCCTGACATTTTATAAGGCTGACTAGAAGTTATAACTCACTAGCTATTTGCAACCTTTCTGCCTTAAGCCAGCAGGGAAATATTATGTCTCCTTTTACTTTCTTTAAGCTACTTTTGCTTACAATGAAGTTTCACAAATAATGATGGTTTAAGAATTAGTTTACTCAAATTCATTTTAAGTACCGAGGGTATCCCATCTCAGAAACAGGACACTGCAATGAGGTGATGTGAATCCACGCAATACTGGAAAGAGTTCATTTAACTAGGATAATTGTTTTAACACAACAAAAGTATTAGTTGAAAATAACTCATATTTTTAACATATTTGTGCCAGAAATTATTGTAGGTACTCTGGTACTATGGATGTAACAGTAGACAAAATAGAAATGGTACCTTACCTTTATTTGCCTCTGGAAAATACATGAAATAAACAGAAATGAGTTAAATTATAGATATATAGATATATAGATATGTAGATATGTAGATATAGATACACACACACACACACACACACACACACACACATACATAGTTTGTGAGGTGATGATGAGTGCTATAAAAAATACAGCAGGGAAGCAGGGAAGAGGAATGAAAATGTTCAAAGGGCCAGGGTGGGACAAGTATGGACTCACATAGGGTGATCAATGAAGGATTAGCTGAGATGGTGACATTTGTCCAAACCCTTCAGAATACAGGGGACTCAGCTACATGGCAAATGCGCATATCTGAGGTGGGAGCAGGATGGGTACATTCAGGGAAGAGCAGAGACCTGGGTGCCGTAAGTAAAGGGTTTAGATAAATACAGATCATGTAGAAAAGTTTTGGTCCCACATCACATCTATCTATATATATAAGAAGCCAGCAACTGGAACGCCAGAACAACCAGAACAACCAGAATGACCAATCACTATGATGCCCACTGCGGCTGACCAACCGGCCTGATCAGGGGCAAGGCTGGCTGGCCAACTTCCTGTGGCCCCTCCCCCTGGCCAGCTCCACCCCTGATCAGCCCCCCTAACCCTATCATGGGTGGGGCCGGCTGGCCAAACTCCCACGTCCCCTTACCTCCACCAGCCGGCCCCGATCGGCCCCCTACCCATGCACGAATTTGTGCACCGGGCCTCTAGTTGTATTATAATCATTTATGTATTCACTCTCTCCCCTTTTCACTCTTGAGTTCTGGAAAGGCATAACTGAGTAGTATTAAAGTTTGTAACACCAGAGCATGATACCATGTCCGTTATATGAAAAGTATTGACTTCAAGTGAGACTTGGATCTTGAAAAAATCCCAAATGGCAATTCTTAGTGGAACATAGACATAGAGCGATGCTAGTCTCTAAGGACTCAGCTTTGGTGGGTGGGCTCACTGTATTAGTTTCCTATGGCTGCTGTAACAAATTGCCACAAAATGGATGGCTTAAAACAAACAAAATGTACTCTCTTCCAATTCTGCAGCCCAGAAGTCTGAAATCAAGGTATTAGCAGGGCTGTACTCCCTCTGAAGGCTCTACTGGTGACTCCACCCCTTGCTTCTTTCACCTTCTGGTAGCTCCAGGTTTTGCTTGATATGAGGTCACATCACTCCAATTTCTACCTCCAAGTTTACATTAATTCTTCTCTGTGTCTCTCCTCAGTGTGTCACTGTGTTCCAAAACTCCCTATGTCTATCACTCATAAGGATACATGTGATAGCAAAGCCAATCTGAAAAATCCAGGATAAGGTCCTCCACTCAAGATCCTTAACCTAATCTAATCTTTAAAAAAACGTTTTTATTGATTTTAGAGAGAGAGGAAGGAAGATGGGTAGAGAGATCGAAACATGGATCAGCTGTCTCCCTGCATGCTCCCCTTCTGGGGATTGAGCCTGCAATCCAGGCATGTGCCCTGGCTTGGAATTGAACCTGTGACCTCTTGGTGCATGGGACACCATTCACCACACTGTCCAGGGCTAGACACAATTATTATTTTTTCCTTTTAAGATATGGAAGCATTAAGGTCATGGAGTTTAAAAATTTACCCCTGGTCACTTAACAAGTAATAATGAAGTCACTTACATGCAGTGGAATCCCTGTGTTCTGGTTACAGTACCCACAGGTAAGGACACAGAAAGAGAGGTCTTAACAATGATTACTAGGTTTCAATCTAGGAAATAAAATTAGAAAACATCTGGAAAATGTTAAGACAGGAAGGCTATGAAGAAAAAATGAATGTATATGTATGCCCTTATGTATGACAACTAGCTTTTTCATATTCCTTTAACTTTCTACCTTTATATTTAATTTATAAAAGAGAAGTAACATGAAAAATTACATCTAAGGAAATACATCATTAATGTGCTCTACAGTTCATAGTCTTCATAAAAATCACTATCACAGAATACATAATTTTCCATCTTATTTTATACTTAAAATGTTAGAAAATAGTTGAAGAATTAAGATTTCTTCTGTGTATTTGATATGAAAGTTATCTTATGGGGCATAATAACTCTGATTCTCTATTTTCACTAGTCTCAGTTCCATAGATAATGACTTTTATTTCTGCCTATTTCAGCTGCACCAAATAATCCAATGTATCCAGACAAATAATTTCTCTCTGGTATTATGCTTCCCTTGCAGATCATTAAAACCCTCTTATTGGGAGCCATCACTGCCTGACTATCCTTGTTCCCATTTATTCCCCAGAGCTCATTTCTTCTCTATATTCAACCCATTTTATTTACTGTTCCAGAAACTTACCTTCCACATTTTAACCTCTGTGCCTTCACTCAAATCTTTTTTTGTCTCATCGGAATGGCTTTTGCCATTCTACTTCCCTTGCAATTATTCAATTCCTATCAGTCTTTAAAAATGTAACTCACATCCCAAATCTCTTCCATGATGACTCCGTTTACTCTGTATAAAAAGATAATACAACCACTTACAAAAGTATAAATGAAAGAACTGACATGCATTTAACAAAGTACCAGCAGCCTGCCAGAAAATGTCCTTTACTTTGTAAGTGATTACTCACATTACCTAATGGCTTTGTCTGTCTAATATCACTCATCGAATTGAATCACCAGCAAAATCATACTAGCCAAGAATCTTGACTGAAAGCACTTTATTATACCAGAGGGAGGTGGGATATTTGATTGATAAAAATTTCTAATAAACAACCTGTTGTTTCTCACTGTAGTTTCCAAATTTGGTCTTCTACTACTATCTCTAAATGTAAACTAAGCCTTCTCCACTAGCTTCTTTGGATGGGAAAATACATTGCTGATTTTGCTGACACTTCCCACTTTTCCCCACACACATATTTTTGAAGTCCCTAAATGCAAGCCTATGGCAGAGACTGTTTCTCTCATGTCTCGTTATAGCATTTGGTCTTCTTCCTGCTGTTATTTGTACTAAATTGCAAGCAAATATCTGTCCTCTTATATCATTATATTCAGAGGCAGTATAATATGTGGAAGCAGATAATCTGAGTAAGTTATGGTCATGAGATTTTAGCCTCATTTTTCTTATCTACAAATAATATATATATATTTGTATTGGGCTCCCAATGAAATAAATACATAAAAGTACTTTATAAAATATGAAAAATATTGAAATGTTAACCAATTTGAAAGGTTAATAAATCTGTCTTCTCTTGAAAAATCTGCACTGCAGCACAACCTTCCCTGATTTTGGTTCTTTTCACTTGTAAATAATTTTATGTGCCTCTTTGACACAATAGTGTATATAGATTAGATACTTTTTACACCAAAAAAGAGAAACATGCAGTTAACACAAAATTAGATGTGAAACTTTGCCTGGTGCCAGCCTTTGATTTGGTCCAGGGAGGTTTTTTTTTTCCTCGGTGCTTGTCAACATTTCTTGCGGCAATGTTTCTGCTGGTGTCTTTAGTGAAAAAGACTCTTGAGAAGGGCACATCCCAATGGTGTGCTTGCTCTTATCCCCCCCCCCTCCCCCCCGTGATCCCTGAGCAATGCCAGTTTGTCTGAATGGCTAGTAGATTGTGCTCACAGAGAATTTCTTAGTCCTGACTGTAGGTGGTTATTCAACTACATCTTGCCATTTAACAGTGACTGGACACCCAGCTAGCTTTAATTCTTAACGTGGGTCTAGCCCAGCAGAGTGTTATTGAATATCCTTGATTGCCTTCATGTAAGAAGGTATTCTAAAACATTCTGGTTGACAGCCCTACTATGACTTTACTAATAATTGGATTTATAGGTGAAGTTATAGATACCTCCTATGATAATCTCAGTCCTATTTACTGGTAATGTAATGCTGACTTCAAAACTATTTTAAAGTACCCAACTTTTACTGATTACAATTTCAATTGTATACCAGTAGATTAGTAGTAGGATTAAAGGTTACATTCATCATTATTTTCTATGTAAAAATGTCAGATATTTTGGTGTGTGTGTTTTTTTTTTTTTGAAGTTACTCAAATTTGAATCTCAACTGGACATAATAAAATGTGGAAAGGGGAAGGCTGAGGGGAATAATTGTGCTTTACCCATTCCTGATTACCTTCCCTGCCGTGTACAACATATTGTGGCTGCCATCTGTTCAGTGCATTATAGAAATAAGTATTAAGAATAAGTGTGCCCTTAGTGAATGAACCTGAAATAGTACATAGTGAATAAAACTGAACTATTCACAGTTGTATGTTGTTAGCTAATGAAATTTTTGTACAAAAAGCTCTATTTTAGAAAAGTCTATTTACATTCTTATTCTAAAATGCATCAGCTTTATTAATAAATGGAAAATGACAGCTGACAGGATATAATTGAATGCATTGGTTACAGGGTATCTTGTTTCATCTCGTGAGAATTATTTTCATAAATTGATTGCTCATAATAATATATTCTAGAGCCTTGTTTTCCCCTTAATAAGCTTGTTGCAGGACACAACATAGTGATAGTTTATGGAGGATACTTTAATACTATTGCCTGGGCGACTAAGTAATATTTAGGAAAAGTGTGGCTGCATGTGTGAAAACTATACCTACTTTCCTATCATATAAATACTGATATAGTACTTTTGATGGTATTCATGTTCTTTCACGTCACTACTGCTTGTCAAGGTTACTACACCAATTGAAAGCTCTGTAAATGAAGTTGCAATATACAGCATGGCACATTCCTCTTTTCCACACCAACAACCAAAAAGTGAATTGTGCTTGGTGGAAACCGGGTATTGTAAAAAAAATGTAGAGAGAGAGATTATTGACTCTGTTCATTATCATCGGTGAACAGCTGCAGAGGGAAGCTGAAAGCCACGGGCCTGCTGAGCCCCTCTCTGAGACTAAAGCCATTTGAAGCCAGGTTGGAAGCAGCTGGTGGCTAAGGTGTATTGTCCAGACAGCAGGGGTCTCCGCATAGCGCTTCAAGGAATGGGCAAAGGACTTGATAGAGAGAAAGTCCTTCCAGAGTTCTTGGCACCATTTCAAAGGCATATTCCCTTTGTATATATTATTTTAAAAACGAGGAAGGGGAAATAAGCAAGTGATGGAATGTGATGAAGTGCTATGCCCATCTAAGTTGAGAACGGCAAGAGATTTGGTGGCATACATCGAAGCCCTTGTTTTACAGCTTAGAGCACAGACATCCAGAGTGGCTGAATAAACTGCATCAGCTCATAGAGTTAGATCACCAGTGATCCATCCTTTGTATCCAGATTTCCAGGGTCCATATTCAGCATGTTTTCCAAGTGTATTAAATCCTTGCTACTCGAAATGTGGTCACCAGACCAGCAGCATCAACATCAACTGTGAATTTGCTAGAAATTTAAAATCTCAGATTCCCTTGTAGACATCAGAATTAGAAACTGCATTTTAGCAAGATTCCCCATGTGTAATGTATATGCTGTATTTAATCATTAAGCATATGCTTATGAGAGATTAATATGAGTGACAAAGATGGAAAATTGCATGATATATGTAATGAAAAAAATTCTTAGATCATTCAGCCATTTTAATATTCATCCCATTCTATTGTGAAAGATATCCATTTGTTTCATTTTAAAATAGTCCCATCTCTTAATGTAATAACTTAAATTTATGGATAAATAAAAATATTTCTGTGTTTTAATAAGTGTAATTTTAACTTGATAGAAATGATCTGGACACTGTCACAATTTTTAGTTTCTGATCCCTAAAATAATCTGATTTAGTGAAACATTTTAATGATTAGAATTCATAAGAGGAATATAAATAAAATGTTTATTTTTATTTCCTATTAAAATAAAGATTAAAATTACTGAAGTGTTTATAAATGGAAAAATAGTTATAATCAAATTTATCATTATTGACTGATTCAACAAGTAATAATAAAATCTTTATAAATCATTAGGCACTGCTCTAGACACTGAGTGTATTAGGGGTTAATTTAGACTATTTTATGTTGCACAAGATCTTACAAAATGAGACAAATTTGCATTGCATATTAGCCTTTTCAACTATGATAGTTAACAAATGATTATAATTGAAGATAAAATGCAAACATTACCTTGTGTATTTTTCAGATAATTTTTTCTAGCCACAGGATGTATAAACATCAAATTTGCAATGTTATCTCTTCATTATGTTTCTTGACACAGGACTTATGATTTTAGAGACAGTTTTTATTGACAGTTACTCAAGATTAGATAGCCAATTACATTTGAAAGATTCAGTTAATCTTTCAGTCATGCAATTTTTAAACACTTTAAAGATTATTTATTTAATATATTTTTAATCTCTTTAAAGAAGAGGTTTTCACATTTTTAATCACCAGGGAGCTTTTATCTTTTTACTAGGGGCCCAGTGCACGAATTTGTGCACCTTGAAAGGAACTGTGGGCCTCGAGGCTGCATTGGACACAGGGGTGGGTCTTGGCCCATCCTCAGCGCCCCCGCCGAGTCCCTCCTGCCACAGCTTCCGGTCCTCTGTCTGCCGGCAGCCCTGCTCCCACCACTTCTCGTACACACTGATGGCGCCAGCCCCTCTCACACCCGCTGATGGCGCGGAGCAATTAGGGCTGGCTCCAGCAGTGGGTGCAAGGGGGCCAGTGCCATCAGCAGGTGCGAGCTGCAGTTGCTGCCCCCATCGCCCCTCAGGAGCAGGGGCAGTTGGAGAGGCCCTGCTCACACCCGCTGACAGTGCCGAGTGATCAGGACTGGCGCCGGGCACCAGCAGGGGATGCGAGCAGCAGCTTCAGCACCAGCTGTGGTGCGAGTGGGGCCGGAACCAGCAGGAAATGCGAGCGGGGCTGGCACTGGCAGCAGGTACAAGTGCCCAGCGGGACTGCAGCACATGGGAACAAAGAATTTTCAGTAACCGCCAGAAGCTCGCCCCAATGACAGCGACTGGTGCCTTGGTCTGGCGCCCCCACTCACCTACTCCAGCATCCCACTGTGGCCGACACCTGCCATGTTTTGCACTCTGCCGCCTGCTGCTGATGCCCACCCTGTTTTGCGTGTGCCCCGTGTGGTCAGCACATATCATAGCAACCAGTTGTTCGGTTCTACTATTTGGCCTATTTGCATATTAGCCTTTTATTATATAGGATTATCATTTTTTCCTTTTTATTAACCAGGGAGCTTTTAAAACTATGCAGTCCTTTGCTATAGTTTAGATTAAAATTCTCTAAGTCTTCATTGGTTTACAAGAATCTGTATTTTAACAATCTCTTCAGTTTTTTCTATATCCTCTGAAGACGGAGATCCATTGGGATAAACAGAGTAGGACATGTCACTGGACTCCTTTAGTGCCTGTTGGTGAGACAAGGTGGATGGAAATGGAAAATAATTATAATCAAATTTATTATTATTGACTGATTTAACAAGTAATAATAAAATCTTTATAATACCTTAGGCATTGCTCTGACCATTGAAATGCTTAAATATTTATATAAAATTTTAGAGGATAACTAGAAAGGAATTTTAAAATGAACTAGAACAGTGAATGCACCATTCCCAGAAGACTTGAGACTAATGATACATTATCTTTTTTTTGGTGAAACTAAGAGGGGACTATGAGCAAAAAGTCCCTTCTTTTAGATCTTCACCCACAAAAAGAGTTCATTTATGAGCACTTAAAGGAAAAGACTATGAGACCAAGTTATGTTAATTTTTTTACTTTCCTTTGCCTATTCATAATAACCATTTTTTCTTTTTCCTATTCATAATAGCAAATTTCTTTATTTTTTCAACTATATTTCTTCATTTCTAATTTTTTTAAATTTTTTTTTCTCTTGAGAGTATCATTTATTTTTTCAGGTTTTTTTCTTTATTGATTAAGGTATTACATGTGTGTCCTTATCCCCCCATTGCTCCCCCCACTCATGCCCTCACCCCCCTTGGAGTCTGTGTTCATTGGTTAGGCTTATATGCATGTATACAAGTCCTTTGGTTGATCTCTACCCCTTACCCCCACCCTCCCCTACCTTCCCTCTGAGTTTTGATGGTGTGATTGATGAAATTTTAAAATTTATCTTTATTGTTGAAAGTATTACAGATGTCCCCTTTGTTATGTTTTTGGGATTTTTTTCCTCCATTAACCCCCTCCACCCCACACCTGTCCCTCCCAGGCCTTCACCACACTATTGTCTGTGTCCATGGAATATGCATATATGCATATAAGCTCCTAGGTTTATCACTCCCTACCCTTGTCCTTCCTAGCCCCACTTTCCCTCTGAAATTTGTGTCTGTTCCATGCTTCTATGTCTGGATCTATTTTGTTCATCAATTTATTTTGTTCATTACATTCCACACCAATTTCTTTTTTCTTTCTATCTCTATATATAAAAGCCTAATATGCAGTTGTCCCCATGGGAGTTCAACTGGGAGACCAGGAGTTTGATTGCTTGCTATGATGTGCGCTGACCACCAGGGGAGGTGCAAAATGAAGGAAGGCCCTGACCAGCAGCTGGCAGCCAGGGAAGGGAGACCCCAGCCAGCAGCCAGAAGGGCTCGATCAGTCCTGATCGCTGGCCAGGCCTAGGGACCCTACCCATGCACAGATTTCGTGCATTGGGCCTCTTGTTCATAATAACCAATTACCCTTTCAATCTTCCTGGTGGGAACTGTACAAAACTGTCATGTTGAAATTTGACTTATATTTTGTTTTCTCTATCTAAGATTTCTTCCCTAAACATGTCCATAGTATTGCTGTGCTCCCCCAACCTGGCAAACCCTGTTAAGCCCTGCAGCTGCCTCTGGTCCCCAAGTACTAAACAGCAATTGCTGTCATGTTCTTCCTTGCACGGGGCAGAAGATCCATGTCTTTTTTCTTCAGGCTGTAAGATGCCAATAACAAATGCAGTATGTTGTTTGGACAGTGTTGTGGAAAGTGCTGAAGAAGAGGTTCCAGGTTACATTTGTAACCCTGACTTTTATTGTCAAAATCATAGTGAGGCCAAACAAAGGAAGACTAGATATTTTTAAGCACAGTCCTAGGTGTTGTATTATCTAATTAAACCTTCTGGGTAGGTGTTGGGAATGGTAAAGAGGAGGAATGGCAGAGAATTCCAGAGGGTTAATGCAAACAGGCTGTTAGTGACTGATAAATAGAATCTTCAGTGTTATTTCAAATGAGATAATAAAACTACACTTACATGGGTGACTGATGAAATACACTACTTCTTTCTTTTTGATGATATTCTATTTTATGCATCACTATTTTGGAGAGAAACATAGTAGAATCCTGAATAAGTGTGCCTCCATAAGATTTGTGGTTTACTAGGTCAAAAATTCCTTGGCAGGTGTGTAGACAAAATTGTTAACAGTGTGTGGCTGCTTTATTATTTTGGTAAGTGAAAGTGAGGATTTTATTTTTATTTTTTTTACCAATACCTACTCAGGAGTAAAAAATGATAATGTCCATGCCAGACATGGGCTTTATCTCACAGAGTAAATGAAAGGGATAATATTAATATTAAAAAGGCTTTGCCACACCTAATGCCCAGGAACTGTTCCATCTGTAGATAATCTAGCATTTTTTAAAATTCTTTATTGCATAAGTCTCCTTTTTCCCCATTGACCTCTCCCCAGCAGTCCCCACCCCCAGCACATGCCCTCACTGCCCCCCCCCCCTGTCTGTATTCATTGGTTATGCTCATATGCATGCATGCAAGTCCTTTTGTTGATCTTTTACCCCCCTCACCCCTAGCCTTCCCTCATAGGTTGGACAGTCTGGTCGATGCTTCTATGACTCTGGTTCTATTTTTGTATTTCGCTTAGCCTAATGCTCTCCATGTCAATCCATGCTGTTGCAAATGGTAAGAATTCCTTCTTCTTTTTTTTTTTTTTTTTTTTTTTTACCGCAGCATAGTATTCCATTGTGTAGATGTACCACAGTTTTTTAATCTACTCATCTGCTGATGGGCACTTAGGCTGCTGCCAAATCTTAGTTATTGTAAATTGTGCTGCTATGAACATAGGGGTGCATATATCCTTTCTGAGTGGCGTTTCTGTTTTCCTGGGATATATTCCTAGAAGTGGGATCACTGGCTCAAATGGGAGTTCTATTTTTAATTTTTTAAGGAAACGCCATACTCTTTTCCACAGTGGCTGCACCAGTCTGCATTCCCACCAGCAGTGCAAGAGGGTTCCTTTTTCTCCACATCCTCTCTAGTACTTGTCATCTGTTGATTTGTTGATGATAGCCATTCAGATAGGTGTGAGATGGTACCTCATTGTTTTGATTTGCATCTCTAGGATGATTAGTGACTTTGAGCATGTTTTCATGTCTCTTGACCTTATTTCTGTATGTCCTCTTTCAAAAAGTGTCTATTTAGGTCCTTTGCCCATTTTTTTTTTATTGGATTGTTTATCTTCATTTTGCTAAGTTGTATGAGTTCCCTATAAATTTTGTAGATTAAACCCTTATTGGAGATAACATTGGCAAATATGTTCTCCCATGCAGTGGGCTTTCTTGTTATTTTGTTGCTGGTTTCTTTTGCTGTGCAGAAGTTGTTGTTTTTTATTTTGATGTAGTCCCATTTGTTTATTTTCTCCTTAGTTTCCATTGCCCTAGGAGCTGTATTGGTAAAGATATTTCTATGACAAATGTCTGCTATTTTGCTGCCTATGAGTTCTTCTAAAATTGTTATGGTTTCCTGTCTTACATTTAAGTTCTTTATCCATTTTGAGTTTGTTTTTGTGCATGATGTAAGTTGGTGGTCTAGTTCCATTATTTTGCATGTATCTGTCCAATTTTCCCAACAACATTTATTGAAGAGATTGTCTTGACTCCATTGTATGTTCCTGCCTCCTTTGTCGAATATTAATTGAGCATAGTGGCTTAGATTGATATATTGGGTTCTCTGTTCTGAAGTCTAGCATTTCGTATAGAAAAGTCAGAAAACATTGCTTATGACCTCTAGGTTCCAATTCCTGTTTCCTATATTAGTAAGGAGTATGCTTTTTGAAGTGACATGTATAGTAATGTGTCTCTTGGCCTTGGCATAATCAAATGTCCCTTTTCGATCAAAAGCTGTCATTTAATAGGAGTTTGAAGACAATTCAAGTACAATATAAATAGATCAATTGGGTACAAAAACCTGTTCAGTCCTTGGAAAAGGTGTGGAACAGCTGTTCAAAATGGAAAGCATTGGTTCACTGACTTAATTGTAGTTTGTCCTAGATGCTAAATTTTGTAATTTTTTCTGCTTCAACAGTGGATTTGTTTTTCCTCTCAGGTCATTATAATTAAAAAATGCAAAACTTGTGTGAACTTGACATTTTTTTTTAGGCAAATAACATTTTCGTAAGATGTGGATCATTTCCTTTTATGCCCAAAGAAAAAAAAATCGACACTGTTTTTAATACAAATCAATTAGTCTCAAGAAATTATTCTCGGGTATAGTAATAAATCACTATATGAAACATTCATTTATGCCTGTAAGTTAACAATACCATCCTTTGCATAAAAGGGCTATTATGACCTGAACTTGTTGGAAAGCCAGAACAATTATGTAGAAAATGACAGAAAATATTTAACACTGATAGCCACACAAAACCAAAATATATCATGGCAAGGCAGGCATTTAATGGATTCATCTACAGAACCAGTTTTAATTGAATTTGTGTTTCTTCACTTTTGCCCTTGAGAAGAAAGCATATTCCAATGATGATTAAAATAAACATCAAGCTTCTAATTTGCTAACACTGTTGAGGAAAATAATAAATACAATTGTGGAAGCACCCTATTGCAGGTAACACCACATCTCTAGCAGTGCTAGACGAACCATTGCACTTGACCCTCCACTATCACACTTCACAACACAAGTAGCTGATAAGACTATCAGAGATCAAGAGCACTCACTTGTTAGCTGTGGAGGAAAAATACTACTTCAGGTATTACTGGTGTTATAGTAATCATTATGGTACTTAATGTTAGGACCTTAGAATGTAAGACTTAAAGCATGTAACCCTGTGTGGACTGTTATAGTAATTATTATAGCACCTAATGTTAGATATAGGAATACTGTGTGAGACCCAAGAATGCACCCTTGTAACCCCATTAGTAGTGGTAACCAACCTATCTGATGGGAACGCCCAAAGCCTGTACACACCCATAGATTAGCAGATCCTGGGTGGATCACACATGGCAGCCGCTGATAACACACACACCAACGAAGACCACGTCTACAGAGGGGTATATAACCAGACAGTCTGATAGACCCAGCAGCGCATAGGTCTCCTGTCACCAGAGCGTGAGGACCTGTGTGTGCTCACGTCTCAGTTCCCAGCACGAAACTCTGCCCAATTAACTATTGATCGACGAAAGAGCCAGCAGCCAACAGCGCCGTCTACCTCTTTGTGTGTATCAGTGAGCATCGCCGGGTCCATCCTTCCCAGCATCTGAGATCCATCAGGAACTGGTAAATAAACCCCCTGTGTGCTTGCATCTAACCTGTTTGTGTGTAATTTCTCCGGCTTGGCTCAGATCTCGGTGCTGTCTCTGTGAAAGTGTCTGACCAGAAGGTATTGGCACAAGCCTCAAGCGGATGGTCCAGACCACCTGTGCCTGTCCCACTTAGGAGCAGCACCTATATGGGAACCCCCCGCACCTCAACATAGGTGACAGGCCTTAAATATATAAGAAATAGAAGCTATTTGGGACAACTGGGTAGGAAGAATTTCCTCTTCTCCATTATACTTCTGAGTCACACTTAAGAAGGGCCCTGGAGAAAACTTACCTCAAAGAGCATTTGCTAAATTATTAAAATTTAAGTTGATTTCTGGGGTAAGAATTCGACTTTAGGGAAAGCAATGCACTGTTAAAAAAACTAAGCACACTATGACATTGAATTTTTTATATGAATCACTATTGCTATTTTCCATAACATTTTAGAGTTAAATCCCAAAAATTTGTTGCTCACCTATTTTTTCCAGTTTAATAATTCTATATGACACAGCGTCTCATTTCTTAAAATATTTACCTAGTTAATACATATTTGCCTAGGTATAAATCAGGACCTCAGGACTTCATGAACTATTGACTTCTAGAATATGCAATCACAGAAGTTTGGTTGGTGTATGTGTACACCAGAATTACTCCTTCTTTTATGTATCTAGGGCCCTTGTTGTGCAAATTGGAGTTTTATAGAAAATCAAAATCTTGGTTCTCTTACTCAGTCTCATCCATCACTTTTGTCAGCCACCATCAAGTCAATAAATGAGAACTAGAGAATTACCTCTCAGGTGAAGCAGGGTCCTAACTTTTGATCAAAAAGTTTTCTGGGAAAATTCGGCTAAATAAAGAATGGATGCACGTGCACATGAAAAGAACAGTAAATGGGGTTTTGTTTCTATCCAATGACAAGTAGGAAGGGTCCCAATTTTAGTGTTTTCTTTTAGTTATTTTTTCATGACTAACTATAGGAAAATATTTTTATTTTTTATTTTTAATCTTTATTGTTAAAAGTATTAAATATGTCCTCCTTTTCCCCTGATTGATCCATTCTAGTCCGCCCCCCAGACTCTGCCCCAGGCCTTCACTGCCCTATTGTCTGTCCATGGGTTATGCATACATGCATACAAGTTCTTTGGTTGATCACTTCCATCCCACCCACCCATCACTTCCTTCCATCTGAGATTCATTGGATCTAGTGCTTTAATGATAAAACACTCAATAATTATTAAACAACAATATGTCTGAATCTAAAATAGATATATATTCATAGATAACTCTGGCAGGTGTTTTTTTTCTTCAGATACTTGTATTTTTCTCACTGTTCCATGTTTTAAAAAATTGAGTCACTTTTTTACCACGGAAAACTCAAAATGCAGCAAAGACTTTGAAAGAGGCTTTTGTGTGTGTGTGTTGCTCATGTGTGTGTTTTTGAGGCTTGTACATTTATTTTAATAACTAGTGAAGGTCAATGCTTTAGATATTCTCCAAAGCCTGCATAGTCATTCCTTGGTCACCAGTCCATGACAATGTGAGTGTGCAGTGTCGCAGGTTCCTCTTGTGCCACACCTCTGGCAGCAGCTGTTGAATTCAAACTTTCTGTAGTCTCTGCCTCATAACTTTGGAGTGCTGACGCTTGATCCAGCTTTTCTACTCACTTTAATATTACCCTTCACATCTGCTTGGCATTTCCTTGCCAAGCATTACTGAGTATTCCCTACTGCCCATGAGATTACTATATCCTATTTTTTGGATGAGAAGGCTAGGAAGGACCAGCTCAGATTTTTATCCAGGATGCTACTGTAAGGATATTGCTTTGGAATTCACAGAAGAAATCCTCTGTGTAGGTGTGAATTGGAAGCAATGTTGAATAAATACAACCTGCACATTACATTATAACTTAATTTCAAAAGTGAGAACTGAATTTGTGACTAAGCTGAATATAAGGTATGCTCTTTCTCTTAAGACTAGGGCTTAGATTCAATAACTGGGAAGTGGCAATACAATGAATCGCACAAATATTTTTAAGGCTGATCAGACTGAAAGGAGCTGAGGAGTTTTCTTTGTGGGAAAGCTGGGGCTGTCATTCTTTGTAATGAAAGTGGAAGCAGAAATTAAAATCATATACCTTTGAACATCCATGGTTTATGGATATGTAGGCTGCAGATTAGATACCAAAATGGGAATTGATAACATTTTTAAATATATGTTTTTATTTATTTGAGAGAGAGAGAGAGAGAGAGAGAGAGAGAGAGAGAGAGAGAGAGAGAGAGAGAGAGAGAGAGAGAGAGAGAGAGAGAGAGAGAGAGAGAAACATGGATTAGAGAGAAACATTGATCGGCTGCCTCCTGCACACCCCCTACCAGGGATTGAACCTGCAGCCTGGGCATATGCTCTGACCAGAAATCTAATGGACGATCTCTTGGTTCATGGGTCCACACTGAGCACACCATCTGGACTGATAAAATTTTAAATCAAGGTTTTACATCTTTATGTTCCTAAAGAAAGTTGGCTGATTTATAAAGATAAATAAGGTATTCCCATAGAAGGCTCTATTTCACAGTAGTATGGGGAGGGGTACCTTAATTTGACATTGACTTCAATTTCCCAGTTGGATCCCCATATAATTAACAATAAATATATACCAAATCACCAGATTCAACAAAAATTTGATAATCTGTGAACTCAACCTCAAACAAAAACTAGTTCTTATTTTTTTCCCTTTATGCAGGGAACAGATATTTGTAACAAAAAGGATTAAGAATTTAGCTCAACCCTATTATTCCAGTTGTGGTGGCTATTTGGCTTGCTTGGTTCTATAAAGTTCACTCATAATTAAATGTATATAATAAATGGTAATTTGGTATTATATTGTCAATAACTATTGATTCGTGCACTGATTATTTTGCTAAGTCCAAATAAATGTATTGTTTTTAGATGACTTACTAATAGCTTTTTTTCTGTAATAAAGAAATTGATCCATTAGAAAATAGCTGCTATTCTTGTCTATCAGAGGAGACCACATTTACTTTTATTACTCATTGCTATAATATACTAGCAAAACAAGTGAATTCATTACTTCATTTACATAAATATCTTTTTAGTTAGAATACTGAGTGAATCATGTAAAACACTGACAGATTCTATTTTCAAACTCATCAATTCTTATATACAGATTTCCTGTTTGTAAGACCCCAAATCATAAAACTGTGTTTAATTAACGCACCACTGAATTATTGAGATAAAAGAAGGAAATGGGACTGCATACGGTATAGATTTAGAATTACTATATTTTACTTTAAAAAGAAAACTGTTTAATTCATGAAAATATAAATATTTAATGGAAATATTATTTATTAAGATCTAAGCTAGATTGTGCCAGGCACAGATAAGTAGTAAGACTTTGTACATCTAAACAGGATGTAAATTAAAATGCATGAAACAATAAATAGGTGTGAATGACATATTTACTAGTAACAAGATGAATATGGGGACATCTAATAAGTTTTCAGTAGACAGCCAGTAAGGAAGCTGTGAATTTTAGACTTGTTCAATCACATATATGAGTCCTGGATTTGCTTTTTTACTCTCTTGTTTGACTTCAGAGAAGTCACTTTATATGTCTAAATTATTGTTTTTCTATCTATAAAATAGGGCAGATTTAATTTATCTTATATTTATTATTAAACTAGATAAAGAAATCGTGTGAAAAGCATAATTACTGATCACATACATTGTGTTTGGTAAACATGTGTCATTATTAACTGTGAATAAACATAGAGAAAACATCAAGCAGTGTCCTTGGGAAAGGCAGAAGGAAAGAAAGAACATGAAAGTAATTCCTAAAACTACTGATAGTCCAAGTGAGGGTAGATGCAGAGTGGGATGGAAATAAGAATATGGCATTAGGAACAACGTCCACATCTGACTCATCTTAGGAGCCTCACATTACATCATGGTAGATATTGTGGTTGTTGAATGAATGAGAAATAAATACATGAATCAGGAAAATAGTAGGCAATTATGTTGATCATATAAATTTAATTTCTAGAGGTGAAGCAATATTGCTATTAATAAGGCCTAGAAGGTCTATAAAGGTAAAATAAAAGAACCATCTGACAGGATTACACAGAACATATCAGAATAAGAGGAAAAGAGTCTAATAACCATAGCACAACCGCATAAAAGAAAAGAATTTATGTATGTGTTATAAGAAAATGTATAACCAATTAGAATATCATCCTATGGAATATAACAGGTTTTTAAAAATAACTGAAAGAAAGTTCGTAGCAATTGAAGATGGCAAAAATTAACAAGGAAAATTAAAGACTGGGGCAAAAAGGGAGAAATGGGGGACATCTGTAATACTGTCAACAATAAAAAATAAACTAATGCCAAAACATATGGAGTCACTATCAGGAGTCTTAATCTACAGTAATTCAGGATAAATTGCAATCCATATTTCATATTTTATAATAAGATAATTGATAATAAATACATTTGCATATAATCAGGAAACCAGTGTGGATTTGGCCAGAATTGCCAGAGGTAGTCATGTGGAACTGGCATGACCAGTAATCTATCTGCATTATGAATGAAGTATGGCTCTTTGTTGAAAGAGTTCACTATAGAACTCTTGGCCAAACAGGTGTTGCATATTGTTTCCTCAAAAGTACTATTTAATCTTCATTCTGTCTTTGAAATTTAGCATATGTGATACTAGGAAAACATTAACCTTGCAATAAAGCCAATTCTCTCCAGACATTCTTTCCTTGAAATATGATGTGTTTTCCCCCTTTATGACTACTGAGTTTTAATTTTCTATAAGATGCCAGATATATGGGGGGAAATATTGTTTTGGGTCATTGACAATGGGGACCACTTTAAAGACAAGAAGGCTTTGTATTGTTACTTTTGGGTGAATGCAAACTATACAGTTACCCCAGTTTGAATCTCCATGGCAGTTTAGAGGAAGTTCTATATTCCATTGATCTTTCAGATGGCAGGGCTACTTCTATTGTAGATTGACAAGTTTTTCTACCTTTGAAAATAAAACTTGATTCAACAGCCTCCCTCCCTACTCTCTCAAATGAATTCACTGACATTCTTACTTCAACCTGGCAGATATTTTTTCACTGTAGACCATTCCAAGCAAAGAGATATACATGGCTATTTTATTTGTGAGTTCATAAGAAAATCGTGTGAAACTTTTGCCACTGTTACTATTTAGTAAACATTCAGAAGGAAGGAGGCAGTTAATCAGGGAAAATTTAGGAAGAAGACATGTCTGGAACAGAGTTAGAAAAATAAAATTAACATATATTGAAAAATACACATTATCCAATATATAAGGCCTATATTCTAATCTTCCATAGTTATTAACTCTCATGCTAAAGCTATTCAGGGATTTGAACCCTTTAGTGTCATTTTATTTATTGACTTATGCTATAGCAATTTTAGCACACATATAGCAATAGAGTAGAAAATTTAAATAACTTGTAGAACTGTAAAGAGAGATAACCAGAGTAGGATGTACAATGTATACATAATAGGAAGCTTGCTGTCAGAAACTTGCATGGCATCTGTATGCCATGTCATCATATTGTGTAATTCTTTCATTTTTGTCACCAACCTAATAATTTCTACTCTGTCTTGGTCCTCAAAAAACCTTTTTGATATTTTTAAAATTATTATTACTGTGCTTAATTCTGGTGCAATAATGGTAACAAATAGAAACTGTAGGCCAGAATTCCTTGTTTGAAAAAAAAAAACAGTGCATCTGAAGTATTTTACTCGTAAGTCTGCTCATCTAAATTAGTTGCTAGAACGAGGATAGGATTCTTTGTTTGTTTTCACCTAAAATATATTTATCTCTAGAGGTGGGTAAGATACTGTTTCTAGAAGCCAGTGTTGAAGCTATTTGAGATCCCGAGGAAGTTTTCTGCATGCAGCCATCACAGGACCTATATCCCAGGCAGGATATATACTCTTATGCTCAAATATGAATGGATTAGTGACCACAAGTGTCCTTTGTAGTGGATATTTAGGAAGAATGCTCCAGACATTTCACCTTGACTTATTTCAGGATTCTTAGGACAGAGTAAGTCATAGGTCTGATGCTCAATCCATGGGATGGTCTAGTCCTCAGAACCAATATCCATATATAACTGGAGAAATACTGTCCTGGCCAGTTGGCTCAGTTGTTTGGAGTGTCGTCCTGTACACCTGAAAGTGGCAGGCTCGATTCCCAGTCAGGGCATATATCTGGGTTGCAGGTTTGATCCCTGGTCAGGATGCAGACAGGAGGCAACCCATCGATGCTTCTCTCTCACATTGATGATTCTCTCTCTCTCTTCTCTCCCTCTCTCTAAAGTCAATGAAAAGTATATGCTCAGATGAGGATTAAAACAATACAAAACAAAACAAAACTCCCCACTAAATGTGTTGTGAAAGCAGAGACTTGTAAAAGGTATGCATACCCCCCAAAAAAGATGTATTATTTTAAGTTGTCCATCACTTTATTTCTTCTACACTTGCTCTCAAAGAGGTAAGATATTTGTTTTATTATCAGGTGCTCTCCTTCAGAACTAGGAGGCAAAACAGCAGCAATGAAACACACAGACAAGGGACAAAATAAATAAATAGGAAACAATGGTATTATCTTCATTAAAGAGTTGCTTATGTTCTACAATGTCCTTTAATGTAGATTCTTATGCTGGAAAAATATAGTTACACTAGAGGCCCAGTGCACGAAAATCATGCACGGATAGGGTCACTGGCGGCTGCCTGCTGGGCCTCTCCATTCCCCGAGCCACCTGCCTGTCGGGGTCCAGCCCCACAAGGTCCAGGGGTCCCCAAAGGTGGGGGTGGAGTCGGCGAAGAAGGAATGACATGGGGACAGCGTTCAGTTTATCAGCAGCCTGGCCAGGTTCTCTTTTTTTATTCTCCTGTTACATCTGTATTTATACCATTTGATTTTAATCCTATCCATTCTATTCCAAAGGTTAGGGCTTTTGTTATCTCCATTCCAAGGTCACTACTCTACTCTTCTGTTAAGCTACAAGGAATTAACTGAAGGAGATTATCCTAAGTAAAGATTATGTAGCTTAAGCATGATTGTTCATAGTCAAGGTGATTAACTACCCACCTGGCACTTAGTTAAGGGGTTTTACTGCTTTATTCCCTTCCTTAGTCCTGTTAATCCCTAACTCCAGAGAAAAATCCCCACCTGGGGAAACAACCTTTCTCGGAGAGGTGACCTTGGTTAAAACACATAGCGCTAAGAAGGGGAGCAAACATATTAAGAACAGTATGCCATATACTCCAGGTCCCTTGAAACATATGCTGTGCAGATGTTTCTTCCCTGCAGCGACTGTGTCAAGCAGCAAGGATGGACCGGCTTCCGGCACCTGCCCCGTCGCCAATGCCCGCCATGTTCTGCACCACCCCCTGGTGGTCAGCGCACGTCTAACTCCTGATCTGTTGAACTCCAGCCCATAGGGACAATTTGCATATTAGCCTTTTATTATATAGGATTATTCTCAAGTACAACACTAAAACAGAATGTATTATCCATCAGGAATTGGATCTCATCTATAAGCATGAGGCTTAGGCAAACCGTTAGGACTGTTATACAGAAATAGGGGCTGACTTCACATGAGTTTATTTACTTCTGAGATTACCAAGTCAGAAGTGAAGTCTTATTTTTTACTCAATGAAACTCTTCTATAATGTTAATACAGCAAAATTTAACAACACTAGAAATTAAAATAGTCTTCTATTAGCACTTTTTAATAAATAGATGTCTATGTCTGTTTCATTCACTTACAGTGTGCAATCTAAATGAAGATATATTAGATCAATGAACTCTCAATTTCTTTTCTCCAAAGCAATGTAATTATAAAGAGACCTTTCAGAAATCCTCTGTAATGACTCTCTTTTTGATTTCATCTGAATTCCCTGATCTTCTTGCTCTCAATCTTTAATTTCTGCTTTCTCGGAAAAATAATCCAAGTGCTAAAACACAGAAGAGAATCACTCAATATTTATTTGAAGTTCAAGGATATATTTTTATTTTCCCTTAGAATTTATATAGATTTTCTTTCTACAGATAAGACTTTTTTTTATGGCAACTTTATAACTGTTTATCAGAAAAATGTTTCTACAACACGTTGTTTTTATTATCACTAAATTTCAATAGTGGTACAATTTTCTTTTCTTTATGTAGATCTGTTACTATGTCACCTTTCAACTCCAATTCCATATTTGAATATTATTTTTCTATAAATTACATAATCATATATTATAACCTAAAATGAATTATAATAGGACTCACTAGTAAATTGGAAATTCTTTTTTAAATCTATGTGTAATTTACAGGCAATGATACTGGCAATCAAATTATAAATAAAAATAAGTGCTTTTTTAATTATGAAAAATATTTTATTGTATTCAAACAGAAAACATCACTTCAAGGATGCATAATGTTTAATTTAAAATATGGAAGATATCCACAGATATTTAGAATTTGTAATTGTACCTCATTGCTAATTTTAGTTTTCTAAATTTTTAGAGAAAACATTCAGAAGAAATATATTAGAATTAGAATAAATTTACTTAAAAATATTGCTATACTTAGGATACTTTGCTAAAATATATGAAGAGAAAGAGCTCTATGTCAGAGTTTCAAAATCTAAAAGTCTTAAATGATATTAATTTAAGGTTTTCTTAGTTGATCTTCAGCAATACACTTGGTATGAGTCTCAGTATCCTTCACAATAAAATGAGAGTGTTAGACAAGGTGATTTTTAATGGTATATTCAGAGTAAAATTTATATTATTCGTTAATCCTGCAGCTTGGTCAAAAGTGCATGACCTTAAGATGTTATTAAATATATTGATTGATTCAATTTAAATCATAAATGCATTCTTAATCATTTTTAGACAGCTAGGAGACTTACATTTAAGTTTATTTTTTTGTGGGGATGTGTGAGAAGGAAATGTATCATCATATAGCTTTCTAACTATCCTTAATTCATCTCTTCACTAAGATGTAAGTCATAATCAATAAATTTTAACCCTCCAATGGAATTTAACCTTGCATTATACAAGGATATTCAGAAAACTGTAATCTCACTTGTGCCTAATAATTTGTCTTTTGTTGAAATTACTTGATAATTGTTATGTCTATTAAGTTCTTGGCCATCTAGTCTCTTAGAGTTTTTTATTTCTTTTATTTTCTTCACTACAGCCTGTCCAAAGTTTTATTTCAATCAGAAATACAAGAAGGGCTAGAAAATATTAGTGGTAGGACAATGTTTACTAAATCAAAAGTAATACCTGGGGAAATGCCTCTTGAGGAAATGGCAGAAATGAACTCTCTTATTCAGACTGTTAAATTTCACCAAGTAGCTGACATAAATGTTTATTTGAACAGAATGTTTAAAGAATATAAAATTTCCCCTTTACAACCAACTCTCCAGACACTTAATGTGTTGGTATTTAGATTCTAAAATTTATATCAAAAAGCATCATGGAAGCAGATGCTAGTAATATTATTGGCTAAGAATTTGCATTAAAGATGACTCTTGAGTGTGTACTCAGCATCCATATATCAAATAGAGATACTTGTGGGGGTAATATTATCTGCTTAGAATTCATATTTTTTTCTCTAAGGATTTAACATATAAAAGAAGAAGATTAATAGTTGCTAGATGAAACTGAAAAGAACAGCAGTGCACTAAAAGTACTGTGAAATATACAAACTTGATATAACTCCCAAGGTGAAAATAAAATCAAAGTTGAAAATCAGTGTCTACTGGTCCATGTATTCATTTCCATGTAGTCTCTATAAAGTACATAGATATTTATGTGAGTATTTTATTGGTACATATAACAGACAGACACTTTCCTTCTCTCTTGAGACTTTCTCTGTCCTTAAAGAACTTAAAATAATAGAATGACATATATAAAATGATACTTTTTCTAAATTTTGGGGAAGATATCATAGTATATACACATACTCTACAAACAGAATGAAAAGCACAATGAAAACAAAGAAATAATCCACATTCAAGTATTATATCTAGACAACTTATAAATTAGAATTAATGCCAGCCAGTGTTGCTCAATGGTTGAGTGTCAACCTATAAACCAAGAGGTCATGGTTTGATTCCCCAGTCAGGGCATATACATAGGTTGTAGGCTCGATCCTCAGTAGAGGGCATGCAGGAGGCAGCAGATAAATTATTCTCTTTCACCATTGATGTTTCTATCTCTCTTTCCATCTCCCTTTCTCTCTGCAATCTAATCTAATAGACAAACATGCTAATTGACCGTACCTTTGCTATGCCGCCCATTGGCTAATCAGCATGATATGCAAATTAACTGCCAACAAAGATGGCGGTTAATTTGCATACGTAGGCTCGAAGTGGTGGAGCAAGGTCTCACTTCTCCGGGGCTGGCAGAGCAGCGAGGCCTGACGTTTCTGGGGCCGGCGGAGCACCAAGGCTTCATGGCTCTGGGGCCGGCGTGGCAGCAAGGTCTGACGTTTCCAGGGCCGGTGGAGCAGCGAGGCCTCACGGCCCTGGGGCCAGCGGAGCAGCGAGGCCTCACAGCCCCGGGGGTGGCTCCGGCCAAAAGTCGGCCAGAGCAAAGGCCTGGGCCCCGGGTGCCAGAGGCAAACTGGTGCCAGCAGCCAGGGGAAAGGAAGGCCTATTGCACGAATCTCTTCATGCAACAGGCCTCTAGTATATGTAATAAAAGCCTAATACGCTGAGTGTCCGGTCAACCAATCAAAGCGTAATATGTTAATGATATGCTAAGACCACTCAACCACTTGCTATGATATGCCCTGATCACGAGGAGGCAGATGTTCTGACCGGTAGGTTAGCTTTCTGCTGGGGTTCGGCCTATCGGGACTGAACGAGATGGGCCGGACATGCCCTAGAGCCCTTCCGCGGTCCCTCCCCAGTCCCGATCTTGCACAGGTAGAGTCCCTTGGCCTGGCCTGCACTCTCTCGCAATCTGGGACCCCTCGGGGGATGTTGGAGAGCTTGTTTCGGCCCTATACTACTCAATGCGGGAGCTTCCCCTGGTGGTCAGTGTGCTCCCACTGGGGGAGCGCCACTCAGCTGGAAGCCTGGCTCATGGCTGGAGAGCACAGCGGCGGTGGCGGGAGCCTATCCCACCTCTGTGGCAGCACTAAGGATGTCTGACTGAAGGCTTAGGCCCGCTCCCTTAGGGAGCCTAAGCCTTCAGTCGGACATCCCCCAAGGGCTCCCAGACTGTGAGAGGGTGCAGGCTGGACTGAGGGACCTTCCCCCCCGAATTTTGTGCATCGGGCCTCTAGTATATATATAATTAACAAGTATAGAAATGTCAATATAAAATAGTGTAGTTCAAATAGAATTTCAGAGAATGTCAAAGCAGACCTAATATATACTATTTGATTCATAGAGATCAGAACTTCCATTATACCAAACCATGTATATTTATAAAATCAGAATGTCTTGAGCCTTGGCCAAGTAGCTCAGTTGGTTAGAGCATCGCTCTAATATGCCAAGTTCATGGGATCAATCTCAGGTCAAGACATATAAGAAGCAACCAATGAATGCATTAAGTGAAACAACAAATCGATGTCTCTCTCTCTCTTTCTCCTTCCACTCTCTCTAATATCAATGAAATATAAATTAATTAATTAAAATGTCACAAGTCACAAGAGATATTTTATTTCCTTTGTAAGAAAAATTTGAGAAATAAAACAAAAGTTAAATTGTACAATAATTAAACAAAAAGTATAAACAAAAATGGTTGTCTAGCTATTGCTTTTATAATTCCTGCATTATTTTTTCTTTTAAGCTCTATTGATAAAATTTTCTATTTCATCTTTCCTAGCAGAAAGGTGAAATAGAAAACTTTCTATCCTTAGCTCTAAGAATATGTGTTATACAGCAGACATTTAGGAGACCTGACAGAGCTCATATTCTCATGGGATAGGCAGAACCTGGTAGCAAGTGAGAGGAGAATAGCTTTTCAGATTGTAATGCAGGTGACAAGGGGAATAAATGGACTGAGAAGATAACCTACTTGGATAGTATGGTCACAAGACCTTTTCAATGTTGGGGGTTGGATGGGGCAGCTGGGCAAGAGTCATGAGAACGACTTTCATGGGAGGGGCAAGATTTCGTGTAGTCAGAGAACTTAGCATGTTTGAGGAACAGAAGAGGGGCTGTAGAGAGATGGTCTAGGACTGTGGTTGGCAAACTGCGGCTCGCAAGCCACATGCGGCTCTTTGGCCCCTTGAGTGTGGCTCTTCCTAAGCCTTAGGAGTGCCCTAATTAAGTTTATAACAATGTACCTACCTATATAGTTTAAGTTTAAG
This sequence comes from Myotis myotis, assembly GCF_014108235.1. Lineage (NCBI taxonomy): Eukaryota > Metazoa > Chordata > Mammalia > Chiroptera > Vespertilionidae > Myotis > Myotis myotis. Next base: position 70,894,613 of record NW_023416368.1, read on the forward strand.
AAATTTGGCTCTCAAAAGAAATTTCAATCATTGTACTGTTGATATTTGGCTCTGTTGACTAATGAGTTTGCCAAACACTGTTCTAGGATGACCATGGAGTTTCAGGCAGGGGAAACTCCTGAAAAGAAGGAGGACCTAGTAAGGAGTCAGCATGTTTCACTAAGTACAGGGGCACAAATGAAAACTCCTCCAAAGCAAGAGAATGAAAGGTCTCATTTGTGTTTTACAAATTGCTCTTGCTAGTATATGGAGAATGGATTAGATGTTGGGATATGGAAAAAGTGCACTTACAGAGAGTAACTGTCTATTGTCCCACCTTCTCTACTTTGGAATTGGCAATTTTAGTGACTATTTAAGATATATTCATGTGTAACCAACCTCCTCCTTTAAATTCTTATCCATTTTCTCTATTTTCATGTACATCCAAAAATATGCTCCTTTCTTTATTACCACTTAATGTCATCCACTGCCTGCTATCCTCCTTTTTTTTAACATGGTGATGCTAACACTCTTTTTGAAGAAAAAAGCCATATACCATCTGCTTGTACCTGACAGAGTTGAGACACTTCCTCTGGAGCAGAATATATGAATTATAGATTGTAAGTAAGGAAACATTTGCACTGAGCATGGTTAGGGTTAACTTAGTAATATGTGTAGGTCAGAGAAGAGTCAACTACTCCTTCCTCATATCAATCACCTCACTGCCTTCCTCATATCAAATACCTCACTCTCTTTCCTTTCAGATATATTGGTAAAGGACTTGAGTTATTCACATTAGACTGCTGAGAGCCATAGACTACCCAAACACCAGTACACAAAGAGTGAACTGAATATAGGAAGATGACTGCTTAAGTCACTGTCTTATCCCTTAGTCCTATTACAGAGATCCTAAAATTGTCATGGGAAGGGGAACAATTAATAGAAGATTCAGAATAAACCTCCTCTGATCCACATGACCTAGGTTCAGTTCTGTTACAATCCAGGGAGTAGGGATGGAGCAAACAGATGTTGTATTACTAGATCAGCTCCCCTTTACTATCAGCCTAATATGTGTCATGTGCTAGCTCCTCTCAGAGTACAGATGCTTCACACTACTGACTGAAGGGCATACAAATAGAGAATGTCTTAAAAATGTTGCTGGTAACCAATTTCAGTTGAACTGATTAATTCTGATTTTGTACATTCAACTCCGTAAGTTTGTCAACACATTAGATGCTTCTATTAACTGACTCTTGGGAAATTTTTATGTAATATTATATGTTTATACATGGCACCATTTTTTACCCATTTTATCAAAGTTCTAGACTTCATGTGTATAACAATGAGACATGGGGGGAACAAAGCAATATCATGTAATGTGTACACAACAGCAAGGAAGGCATGACATTTTGTTCCCTGTTTCATTTGTGAAGGAATTAGAATGAGAATCATCTTTAAAAGCCTGGCTGGTGTTTCTCAGTAGTTGAGCACCAAACTATGAACTGATTCCCTGTGAAGGCACATTCCTGGGTTGCAGGCCCCATCCCCAGTCAGGGGTGTACAGAAGGCAGTCAACCCATGATTTTCTCTCATCGTTGATGTTTCTATCTCTCGCTCTCCTTTCCTCTCTGAAATAAATAAAAATATATTTTAAAAAAAGAAAGAAAATGCAGTTTCTGGGTGTGTGTGAGCCAATGAATGGCATAGTCTGTCTATTTCTCTTGAAGCTGTCAAAGTCAAGAGAGGAAAACCACTTTGGGGTATCAGCCTCTAGTACTTGTCATAGAAGTGAAGGGACTCTATGAGGTTTTATTAACTCTGAAAATACGGGGAACTTCAATTCTAACCTGTAATCAGTACTATATAAAGTAATTTAGATATGCCAGTGGCTATAGGCCTGGCTATAAATTCATACTGTATGAGTAAAAAAAAAAAAACTGGGTTAAATTTGCCAGTGGTGAAACTTTTATATAAACTTGGGCTTTCATTAAATTATTTGAGTTTTTGAATATGAGTTGTGTATGTTTTAATACTCTGTATAAATAACTGTCTTCTTTAATTAATAATATTGTAAATAAATGCATACTAGTAAATATATATAATTGCCACACAAATCTATAAAATATTTAAATAACATTAAGTGATAACAGTTTGCTCTTATTAATTTGTTATTTAAGCTAGTATGATATTAAGCTAATAATATAAAACTTTCTCTCTCACCTTCAAAATTCTAAGTTTTGTCTTTTCCATGAATGCTTGTTTCCCTTTGATTATTTTTGAACTAGTGATATAAAATGTTAACACATTTTCTAAAAATATGCAGTATCTGAATACAATTTACTTTAGCAAATGATCTCCAGCAAATGATTTATTTGCATTTCACATGTGCCATTTACGAGAAGAAATTCAATTTCAGAATAAAGTGAAAAGTAGTTTTTCCAACATAAGGCAGACTAGAAAACCATTTATTTTGAAATAAATAAAAATACTAAATTTTGTGTTAGTAGTATATGTCTTAGCTGGCACGACAATATTTTTAAAAAATGTCCCAAGTCTGAAAATAACATGAGAACAAGTATCCAGAAAAGAGACCCAGTGAGCGTAGGCAGAAGTGGAGTAGTCAGCTAATCCCTGATGAACTTGACTTTCACTCTGATGACCTTGGGGAAAGCAGGGGACCATGCACAGTGGCTGGGCTATGTCTACAATGGTAGAAGAGGCCTACTGCCAAAGGGCTATGTCATCAATTGACTTTTAAGGTAAATTAAGAAAACAATAAATCTTAGGTAGAGATAACAAGGAATAATGCCTGTTCTAACTTTGGTTCTTGCTCGAGTGGCCCAGAAATGCTCAATTGAGAGATTAATGTTCTTAGTGTTAGTTACCAGGCCAGGGGAAGAAGTAAAAACAAATTCCCTCAGAAGCAAAGCAACTAAATTGCAGGCCTTGGAGATTTCCAACAGATAAGGTTTTTGTTTATAATTAACAATGGAAAAATCATAAAGTTCAAAAGAATGAAAAGCACAGTGCAGGGAAGGAGAGTAAGGGTGGCTGATGGAAGTTAGGTTGAGACTGAAAAAGTCCCAGATATTGTAATTCTCAGATACAAATTATAAAATAAGGAGGCTGATACACCTATGGACTAAAAGATGGTGTCAAAAGCAAGAGTAAGTAAAAAGGCTCTATAAAAATGGCAACAAAACAAATAATAATGAATGAAAAACAAAATGAGTGGGTTAAGTAGCTGACATAAATGTCTAAAGAGATATTGAGTCAAGTGAAGTAGAAATCTGAAGAAATTACCTGTAAGAAGTGTGTAGAGATGGAATACCTCTTTATGAAAGAGAGGCTAGGAGGTAAGGAGAGAAAACAAGGTGTAAGAAGAAATAAGACAGAAAGGAGCATCAGGGAGAGGCAATATTAAGAGAAAAGTGATGGTCCGGCCAGCATGGCTCAATGGTTGAGCTTCCAACTATGAACCAGCAGATCATGGTTTGATTCCCAGTTAGGGCTATGCCCGGATTGTAGGCTTGATCCCCAGTATGGGGTGTGCAGGAGGCAGCTGATCAATGATTCTTTGTCATCATTGGTGTTTCTATTTCTCTCTCCCTCTCCCCTCCTCTCTGAAATCAATAAAGTAAAAAGACATAAGTGATGGAAAAACAAACATCTATCAATTCAGAATAATTGCAAGTTGGAAAAATAAAATTAAATTTGGTAGAACTATCAGACTGACAGAGCAGAATAACAAAGATCTGAACAACAAACGGAGAGAAAATGCTATTTTCAAAGAAGCAATAATTACATTGAGAGATGATTTCATAATATTAAAGATAAAATGCCAAAAGATTTTGGAATATTTTCATCATAACTTTATTAATAACTGTCAATTTAGGATTCTGTAATTGTCAAAATATCTTTGAAATACAAATTCAACATAATCTTCAAAAAATACCTCAGAGAAACAAGAGACCTTCGTTGTTAATATTTATAAAAAAATATTTATGGAAGTAGGAAAATGAAGGTCTCAAATATGAGGAAAAATAGTGAACAAATAAATTGGTGAACATGGTTAAAAAGGAAAAAAAATCAATTGTATAAATTAATGATTATATGTACATTATAGGACTAATAAAGAACTGAAATTTCTATTAAAATTATTGGCATTTATAACATCTTAATGTCTTTCAGAAGTTTGAAGGTTCTTTATGGTATAGAAGCTGAGTTGGCAGTTGTTTTCTTTCAACTTTAGATGCCATTCCATAGCCTTTGATGTCCATCATATTTATGACATATCAACTCTCAGTCTTATTGCTGCACCAGTAATGGTGCATATCTTTTTTCTTGTTAAAGATTTTCCTTTTGTCTCCAATTTTTAGAAATTTTACCATAATAGTTAATTATACCATTGTTTAGCATAAGTACACAACACACATTGCTATTTTGATCCTGATGAACATAGCAATTTTGGAAAACTTTTTTTTTTTTTTTTGGTGGCAGTGGATGATTTTCAGCCTTTTAACTTTTTCCAACATTTGGAAAGTGTTCCTCTTTGGTTAAAAAAAAAAAAAAAACAAGCTCCATCTTTCTGAGAATTGAACAAAACTAGGCATTACCTTCTCTAATCTCCCTTGCAGCTAAATTGTAGGCATATTAACTCAGGCTTGACCCCACACTGAGTTTTTAATAAGGAGCTCAGCACAGAAACATAGGCAGTATAGGTGGCAGGTAGAGATGTCGGAGCAACAAATATTTTCATGAGCAGCTGCGCTTGTGCTGCTGTGGCTACATCCAGAGCCCACTGCTGATCATTCTGTAGAAAATAGTTCTGGTTTGGGATGCTGTTTCTAACTGCAATGCCTGAGCCATGTTTTTCAGATCTCACTGATTCTGTTGGTTTCTCATTAAAATTTCATATTCTATTTTCTGCTTAAATTAGCTACAGTAGGTTTCTATTGCTTGAAATTAAAAACTATCTTATACATCATCTCTGACATCTTCTCTCACATCCTTCATAACCAGTCAACCGTCTAATCCAATTTCAGTTATATTATCCAAATAAATGTTGAATTTTCCTCATCGTTGTAAAGCAGTTACAGTCTTCTGCGTGCTCTATTGAAGTAACCCTCCTTGATACCCTGCAAGCCACTCACATATAACACCATCAGTTATTTCAGTTGAGATCTCACACTTAAAGCCATCTATTACTTTCACATTGACATTAGGAGAAAATCTAAAACTGTCATTATGACTTTAAGACCCTCTAAGTTGTAAAATTTAACCTATTCTCAAGCTTTACCTCTGACCTCTCTTTTCAGTACTCTTTCTGCTTTTATCATCCTGGCTCTTCTTAGGTCTTTGAACGTGGCAAGCATCTAACTGCCTCTTAACTCAAGGACTTTGCACATGATGTTCTCACTACCTGAAATGCTCTATCTCCTACTGTGTTAATGTGCATTATAACTCCTGCTCATCTTTCATGTTTTCTCAGGAAAGACTTCTCAAAGGACATAAGGAGTTTACGCATTGGATAAGACCCACACTTTTATCTTTGTAACCTTAGGTCCTATTGTAGTGACAGACATATAAGAAATCAATAAATATTACTTGAAGTAATAAATGAATGAATAGTGGAATACACTATTGCTTTTACAATGTGGGTTTTCGATAAGCCATGTTAGTCAAAATAGTTATCTACCTGTCTATCTATCTGCTTATAACTTCGACTAGAGGCCCGGTGCACAAAAATTTGTGCACTCCGGGGGGAGGGGAGGGGTCCCTCAGCCCGGCCTGTGCCCTCTCGCAGACTGGGACCCCTCGGGAGATAACAACCTGCTGGCTTAGGCCTGCTCCCGGGTGGCAGAGGGCAGGCCCAATCCCTAGGTGCAGCCCCTGGTCGGACTCACAGCAGGGCCGATTGGGGAGTTGGAGCGCTGCCCCATGTCATGCACAGAGCAGGGCGATCGGGAGGTTGCGATGCCACCCTCAGTCACGCTCAGGGTAGCGCCGATTGGGGGGTTGGGGTGCTGCCCCCTGTCACACTCAAGGCAGGATCGATAGGGAGATTGCGGCGCCACCCCGTCACGCACAGAGCAGGGCCGATCAGGGGGTTGGGCTGCTGCCCCCTGTCACGCACAGAGCAGGGCCAATCAGGGGGTTGAGGTGCTCCCCCCTGTCACTCACAGAGTAGGGCCAATAGGGGAGTTGGGTCACCGCCCCCTGTCACACACAGAGCAGGGCGGATCAGGGGGTTGGGGCGCCGCCTCTCTCACACTCAGGGCAGGGCTGATGGGGAGGTTATGGCTCTACCCCGTCATACACAGAGCAGGACCCGTGTGTGGGGGGGTTGGGGCGCCACCCCCTGTCACACACAGAGCTGCAGGGAGATCAGGGGGTTGGGGAGCTTCCCCCTATCAGGCACAGAGCAGGGCTGATCAGGGGGTTGGGGCGCCTTCCCCTGTCATGAACAGAGCAGGGCAGAGAGGGAGGTTGTGGCCCCGCCCCCTGTCACACACAGAGCCACAGGGCGATCAGGGGGTTTGGTCGCTGCCCCCTATCACGCTGCTCCAGAATCCAGGAGGCCTCGCAGCTCCGCTGATCCCAGTGCTGGGAGGCCTCGCTGCTCCACTGATTCCGGTGCTGGGTGGCATATTACCCTTTTACTATATAGGATAGAGACCTGGTGCACGGGTGGGGGCTGGCTGGTTTGCCCCGAAGAGTGTCCTGGATCAGGGTGGGGTTCCCCGCTTGGGTGCCTGGCCAGCCTGGGTGAGGGGCTGATGGCTGTTTGCAGCTGGTTACACCCCCTTCAGGGTGGGGGTCCCCACTGGGGTGCCTGGCCAGTCTGGGTGAGAGGCTGAGGGCTGTTTTCAGGCTGGCAGGTGACTGAAGCTCCCAACCTGTCCTTTTTTTCTTTTTCTTTTTTATTCTGGGCCAGCTTTAGCTCTGAGGCTTGGCTCCAGCTCTGAGGCCTCGGCTGCTGAAAGCAGGTATCTGGTTTGTTTGGGTTCTATAATCGAAACACTGTTTCAACTCCAGCTCTGAGATTCTGGCTGGCTGAAAGCAGGGATCTGCGTTTGTTCTATAATTGAAACAATGTTGCGGTCCTGCTGGCTGAAGCCTGGCTGGCTGAAAGCAGGTTTCTGGGGTTTTGTTTAGCTTCTATATTTGTAACAATGTTTCTTAAACTTCAAGCTCAGAGGCCGGCAAGGCAGGCGGGGAACGTTGGAGTCCTCCGTCACTGAAGCAAGCAAGCCTCATGTTCGCTTCAAGCTGCCTGGCTGCCTGCCACCATCTTGGTTGGCAGTTAATTTGCATATTGCCCTGATTAGCCAGTGGGAAGGTAGCGGAGGTATGGCTAATTACCGTGTTTCTCTATTATTAGATAGGATAATAATAAAAGCATAATATGCTAATTAGACCGGACAGCCAAACGACCTTCCGTATGTCATTCCTGATGTCCTTCCAGATGAAGCCACAGCTGTGGGGGCTGTGGTAGAGGCGGTTAGGGGCGATCAGGCAGGTAGGTGAGCAGTTAGGGGCAATCATGCAGACAGGCAGACTGGTTATTAGTGATCAGTCAGGCAGGTGAGTGGTTAGTGGTGATGAGGCAGGCTGGCAAGTGGTTAGGGACGATCAGGCAGTCAGGCAGGTGAGCGGGTAGGAGCCAGTGATCTCAGATTGCGAGAGGGATGTCCAACTGCTGGTTTAGTCGGACATCCGCTGAAGGGTCCTGGATTGTGAGAGGGTGCAGGCTGGGCTGAGGGGATCCCTTGCCCTGTGCATGAATTTCATGCACCAGGCCTCTAGTATATTTATAAAACTTCTGTATTCCAGTCTGGAAATCTTTCAAACCCAGGGAAACATTACTCACTCTGTTAAAAACCATGCCCTGACACAGCCACTTGGCCTGGAGGTCAACCCTCCCTGGTATTAGCTACAACAATCAAGGCTTAACTACAAGACTGCGCACAAAGACCACTAGGGGGTGCACCAAGAAAGCATAACAAAATGCGGAGACAAAGAAACAGGACAAAATTGTCAATGGAAGATATAGAGTTCAGAACCACACTTTTAAGGTCTCTCAAGAACTGTTTAGAAGCCGCCGGTAAACTTAATGAGATCTACAAGAAAACTAATGAGACCCTCGATGTTATATTGAAGAACCAACTACAAATTAAGCATACACGGACTGAAATAACGAATATTATACAGACTCCCGACAGCAGACCAGAGGAGCGCAAAAATCAAGTCAATGATTTGAAATGCGAGGAAGCAAAAAACACCCAACCGGAAAAGCAAAATGAAAAAAGAATCCAAAAATGCGAGGATAGTGTAAGGAGCCTCTGGGACAGCTTCAAGCGTACCAACATCAGAATTATAGGGGTGCCAGAAGATGAGAGAGAGCAAGATATTGAAAACCTGTTTGAAGAAATAATGACAGAAAACTTCCCCCACCTGGTGAAAGAAATGGACTTACAGGTCCAAGAAGCGCGGAGAACCCCAAACAAAAGGAATCCAAAGAGGACCACACCAAGACACATCATAATTAAAATGCCAAGAGCAAAAGACAAAGAGAGAATCTTAAAAGCAGCAAGAGAAAGAAACTCAGTTACCTACAAGGGAATACCCATACGACTGTCAGCTGATTTCTCAACAGAAACTTTGCAGGCCAGAAGGGAGTGGCAAGAAATATTCAAAGTGATGAATACCAAGAACCTACAACCAAGATTACTTTATCCAGCAAAGCTATCATTCAGAATTGAAGGTCAGATAAAGAGCTTCACAGATAAGGAAAAGCTAAAGGAGTTCATCACCACCAAACCAGGATTATATGAAATGCTGAAAGGTATCCTTTAAGAAGAGGAAGAGGAAGAAAAAGGTAAAGATACAAATTATGAACAACAAATATGCATCTATCAACAAGTGAATCTAAGAATCAAGTGAATAAATAATCTGATGAACAGAATGAACTGGTGATTATAATAGAATCAGGGACATAGAAAGGGAATGGACTGACTATTCTTGGGGGGGAAAGGGGTGTGGGAGATGCGGGAAGAGACTGGACAAAAATCATGCACCTATGGATGAGGACAGTGGGTGGGGAGTGAGGGCGGAGGGTGGGGCGGGAACTAGGAGGAGGGGAGTTATGGGGGGAAAAAAGAGGAACAAATGTAATAATCTGAACAATAAAGATGTAATTAAAAAAAACAAAACAAAAAACCATGCCCTGTGTTTTAGTAACAAAAATGTATGGACAGCCAACTTTGGATGGTGACAACTATGAAACGAAGATGTAGTAGAAATAAGAAAGAATCATCTTGAGTAAATATGTGGAGGAATATTTGTTTACTTTTCTAATTTCTGCAAGTCTAACCAGAAAATTATTGTCTGATTATCAAAATACCTCTGCATTTCTACTAAAATGAATTACAACTTGTAACTCATAAATTTATCTTTCCCAACAATTTAATTGAGGTATAATTGACAATTAAAAATTGTATGTATTCATAATGTACAACTTGATGATTCAATATAGATATACATTGTGAAATACTCACCACAGACACGCTAATTGACATACAGTAGTAATCACTTCACATCATTACCAATTCTTTTCTTTTTTCTTTGCTTGGTGAAAACATTTAAGATCTCCCTTTGGAAATTTCAAATATACTTTCAATATTGTCAACTATTGTCATATTGTTGTACATCAGATCTCCAGACTTTATTTATATCAAAAGGCATCGGGATCTTTCTACCCATTGACCAACTTCTCCCTGTTTCCCACTCCCCTCAGCCCCCGCTAACCACCATTGTACTTTCTATTTTTATTATTTTAGATTCTAAAAATAAGTGAGATCATGCAACTTTATTTTAACCTCTGTCTGCATTAGTCTTTTCCGTCATCAGCTGAGGTTAAGTGACCTTCCTGACCTATGGGAAGTTGGTTGGTTAGACAACAGTACTGCAATCCTTAGGAAGAAAGTATTGTCCTGTTCAAATACCTTTGTAACCAAACTCACATATTTGGCAAAAAAACAATGGATTTCCTAGTGGGGGTTCTTACCTATGGTATGTTTTTATCTGGATGAGCTTACTAATAGTTGTGTTAGATTGTTTATGGTAACCAAACCAGGAGTCTATTGACAAAAAAAGATCATGTAAACAAATGAAACTATCTTGGTATAAAACGTTGCTGTTTTATGGTAGAAAAATCACTTTCAGTGTAAGTAATTTGATTCATACATCTCTAAGAGACACCACATATTAATTTGGGCCAGAGCATGTCCTAATTTTGCAAGAATGAAAATGTGGAAATAATGTTGGACCTCTCCCAAATTCACCTGTCCTAGAGATTATAAGGATCCTTAAAATAATTAGGGAAGCCTGAAACTGGCTAACATCACTCATTATCTTGAGTCTGATTTGGCAATATAATCCTTTGTGCAATATCCATATATATATCAAAACGATGATTGTGAGAACAAAAATGATATAATGCTGATAATCCCACGATGAAAGATACAAGCCTTTAAATAAATATGGGTGAGGAGGACTTTATTTGTATTAAAGTCATGGGGTATATCATCTGAAAACCAAGCTAATATTTTTAGACTAGGCAGAACATACATTGAGGATAAATTTTTATACGTCAGAAATTTTTTCTTGGTTTTTATAACCTGTATCAAAAATGTATGTTAAAAATAAGTACATACATGGGGCTATAGCTACAACAAAACACTGAAAGTAATGTCAGTTATAAAATATTATTGGATCAATTTTGTATAGTTTCAAAGGTCATTGTTCACTGCCAATGGCTAAATAGAAATATTTTTTATGCATTCTAGTGCTATATCCTGCATTACTCCCATTTCAACTACCATCTATCATAGTGCAGATAATCTACTATCTTTAGGTAGAAGCATAAATTCTAAGAACAAGGGTGAAAATTTGATACATTGATTTCAGTTTTTCACAGTGATTCTATAGTCCATTGTTCATATTTCTTTTATCCAAAGATATATTGTGGTTATATATTCAGGTTTTTTAAAATATATTTTATTGATTTTTTACAGAGAGGAAGGGAGAGAGATAGAGAGCTAGAAACATCGATGAGAGAGAAACATCGATCAGCTGCCTCCTGCACACTCCCTACTGGGGATGCGCCTGCAACCAAGGTACATGCCCTTGACCGGAATCAAACCTGGAACCTTTCAGTCTGCAGGCCGACGCTCTATCCACTGAGCCAAACCGGTTAGGGCTATATATATTCAGGTTTTGAAAGAAAATTCATTATCTTCAACATTTTAATAACTAGACAATATGCTAATTAAAGAAAATACTAAGAAGTATTTTATAACAAAGCCTTTTTGTTCTTTCATTAAGGAAACTTGTAATTTCTTCTTTCATCCACAGCTTCTAAAATAATTTTGGAAGAATGATTATTATAAAATATGCCTTAGCCTAAGAAATATATAATAATCAGGATATATGTGAGATTGTTTTTAACTTAATAGGTAGAAACTGTTATATTTGGATTGAAGAATATTTTCAAGATCAAACTTTATAATTAATGGCATATTAAGTATAACCAATTACACAGGGTATAACATCTGACAGAATTATAACGCAGTTAGAAATCATTACCTTATGTGAATACAAACGTTTTAGTGAATTAATATTTAGGCAATGTTCCCAAAGGTAAGATACTAAGTCTGAGCCATTAAATTTAAAAGATTTCATCATCAAATTGGTTGTTACAGAATAGTCTAATAACTATGTATGGTATCAGATGGGTACTAGATTTATTTGGATGATCACTTAGTATGTTATATGTCTAATCACTGGGTTGTACATATAAAACTAATATATCGTATATCAACTGTAATTGTAAAATAAAAAATGATTAAAAAATCTCATCATCTTAGACACTTACCAGCAACTAGAGCTGCTATTTTAAAATAAGAGTTCTATAAAATAATTCTACAATTTGTTGTGTTGTTTTGTTTCCCATTCAAGTTATACCACTTTATGAGGCATAACTTCTCAGAAGTAATATTTTTATGAGAACTGGAGTTGTCTCCTTTTATCATGTTTCTTTAAATATTTATCCATTTAAAGAAAAATGTAACATCAATGTGAGAGAGAAACATCAATCAGTTGCCTCTTATATCTACCCCAAGTAGGGATCGAGCCCGCAACCTAGGTGTATGCCCTGATCAGAAATCGAACCCTCAACCATTTGGTGTATGGGGTGACACACCAACCAGCTGAGCCACCCAGCCAGGGCTGTTTTAACTTTTTTTTTTTTTTTTTTTGCGCTAGTTTCAAAAGAACAGAAACCAAATACAGTAGTTTGGCTCTCTCCTCCCTCATCCTCTTATATTTCTTACCTTCTTTATGATAGGCTAAACTAAATAACATGGGGGTTTATTATTTTGTATATAAAGTAGTTCTGCAGTACCAGATTTTATGTAGGTGTCTTTCTTCAGTTGTCATAGCCTTGTCATCTGTATCCTCTATTTTTGAATTTGTTTACTCATTACAACACTGCTTTTAAACACCAGAGAAATAAAATTAGAACGAGCTTTTACTTTTTTTTTTATTACACGGGGGAATATGGGGAGGAGAATTGCTTTCCAATGAGAAAATTTAAGAGAACTACTTCTGTTTGAAAACAAATAAAACATATACTAAAATTTGAAAACTCACAGATGACTGCTTTTTCACATTGTAAAATGGAAAAAGACAATGTGTATAACAGCAGGCCTTTTAGAACCTCACTCCGGAAGGTGAATGATAGATCATCTCAGAGAAAGGCGGCATGTGCTGTTGCAGTATGTGAGCAATGAGAGCACGTAGGCTACAGATACATGATACTGTCAGCGTTAATCTAGTGGCTTTTGTCTCTTCCATTTTTATGAGAAATTACTCAGGGAAACAAAGTTGTGAGAGACAGTTGAGGATGTGTATAACTTTCAGTGAATTAAGTTTGGGAAAGATAATAGATATCAAAGAGACTAGACCTCGCATAATATCATGCTATAGTGTCCAATATGCCCAACATCATAGTAAGTGATGTAGCTAGGAATAAGTAGATCCAGGTACTAGGACTTTTTATTTTTTTCCCAATAAAGTGATAATTTACACAGGCTGTATATATACACTGAGATTATTTAAAAGGTCTGAACTTTCTCATTTACATTTTCAGAGTATAAAGAATATCATATATAAGTGATTTAAATAGTGCAATTTGCTTAGTCCCAAAAGGAAAGCAGGTTGTGGGGGGTTGGGGGGGCGGAATGTAAATGGAATAAATTGTTTATGTATACACACAGTTCACTTTATTGTATAAAGTCATTGTTAAGCTAATTATTTACGTGTGTGTGTGTGTGTGTGTGTGTGTGTGTGTGTGTGTATAAAATGTAAAAATTAGAGATACCCCTCAGTTGATCCTGAGGAGCAGTGCCAACCTAACCGTAAATTACTGTCAATCATTTCTTACTTGAACAGGATCTATTTCCATCTAATTGAGCCAACTTTGGCATCAACGATACTCAATAATCCATATTGACAGAAGGATATAAAATTGCTCATTCAGCATATTCCTATGTAGGAAGGAAATTCAACAGTATCTTTCTGTTGGGAGGAAACTCTCCATGGATTTCTGGTGTTTCTGTACCTCTTCAGAGCAGAGGCACTGAATAGCCTTCTTCTAGACCAGGGTTCCTCAAACTACGGCCTGCGGGCCACATGCAAATACAAATATTGTATTTGTTCCCATTTTGTTTTTTTACTTCAAAATAAGATATGTGCAGTCTGCGTAGGAATTTGTTCATAGTTTGTTTTTTTTTAAACTATAGTCCGGCCCTCCAACGGTCTGAGGGACAGTGAACTGGCCCCCTGTTTAAAAAGTTTGAGGACCCCTGTTCTAGACAATCTTCACAAAGATGTTCTATAGCAAATAGCAGAAGATAGAGATACCTTGGGTGTCTTGCTTCACTATAATAAAGAAAATGTCTCCCTCCAAGGCAAGGGAAGGTGGGATTATGCCTATTAGGAGAGAGTCAGATTTCCTAAACTTGGGTTTCCTCTCTTTACATGTAATTCCCTGCATGTTCTGGTGTCACTTTTCTCATTGCCCAGTGAGTTTAAGGTTCAGGAAACAGGCATAAATAATAATTCTGACTCGTCTTATTGTTGTGAACAATTAAGATTTTATTTTCTCTGACCCAGGTACTTCATGCTTTCTGCCAATGTCTGAGAAACTCTAATAGACTAATTTGTAAATTTGCAAGTCGAGTAAAATCTGAGACCCTTACAGTCATTAACATTACCACCCTTCCATTCCATGCAGTTAATTCTGTATACTTCTATCAGATTCATATTATAAAGCACATCACCCATTTTATCATATATCTATCAAAACTCTCCAGTGTTTTTCAATTAAGTTCAGATTATCAAAAGGAATTTATAGCCTTCTGTTACATGATTCCAATTTCCCTTTGTGTCCAATTCAATATAGACTCTGACCAAGAAATTAAAACTGTTTCATGCGGCACCGACCTGCCTTACCATTTTATTTCTCGTCCCCTGAACATATCTCATTTTCCCATCACCATGACCTCTCATCTTTTATTTCCTATATATGACCGTATTATCTTTTCTCTCATCGCTCTCATTATCTTTTAAGAACATTCTTAGGTGAAGTTTAACCACTGTGGTGGTGGGGCCAGGTAGCACTGTCCAGATCCCCTTTCAGGAGGGCGTGACTCATTCTCAGAGCCTCTGGATGTGGTGTCGGCAGACAGCCCTCAGCTCATTTCTGTTCTGGCCATTGCCCCTGGACATGCAAGGCTTTCATGCCCAAGATCATGCCTCCTTCCCAGAGGTAGCCCCTGTCAAAGGACTGACTATTGAAGGAATACTGAGGCTCAGTTCAAAATTGGGACCATTCTAAAGGCCATCCCAGCTTCCGCCCCGCCCCACTTGTTTGGGTGATGGGTTCTTGTGACTGCAGCATAGTCTTGCTTTTTTCCTTTTTCTTGTTAATAAACTTCCTGCACAAAAATCTCTGTGTCAGAGTCTGCTTCCTGCGAAGCCCAACCTGCAATAGTTATTATTTCGTGTAGAATGTAATCTTCCTGGGGAAAAAAAGACCTGCTGCTTCCTTTTTTGTTGTTGCTGTAATGATATCAGGCACTTCTGATCATAGCTGCTCGATAATATTTGTTGATTCTGATTAAGCTGGATGGAGTGGAGAAACAAACCTTGCATTTTTATCATTAGTGTCCAAAATAAATATAGAATGTTACTAGGTAGCATCTTCATAACAAAGTAGTGATTAAGAAGTAATAAATATATTTAAAAATCCAGGCTCAATTAAAAAGACCCTTCTACTCAAAAGAAGGGTCAAAGTGATACTCCCATTTGAATTACATCCAGAAAAAGCTGTCTGATTATTTAATGAATTTATCTTCCCTATCTAAAAGGAAATACAATTGTATATGTCTAAAATAAATTAAGTGAATATCATGCAGAAATAAATTCAGAGACAAAGAAGGAAAATTTTATTCGCATAATTTTTACTTTCATGAATGATATCAGTGGTTTAAACAGCAAAACAGAGAGGTAGAATTGATATGTATAGAGCCAAGTAAGAATGTTTTCAATGTGTCCCTTTTGGTCAGGACTACGGTAAGCTTCCACTCAAAAAAAAAAATCTTGAAAAACTGAAATTCTTCTTGAAAGTTTTAAGAAACTTCAAAACTATAGCCTATCCTAAGATATACCACATAGCTCTATGAAAATAAATGTTATAGCAATAATTTGCTAGTAGGATTTGAAAAAAAAAGAATGACAATGAGAAACAACCATTGTACCCACTTATATTTTCTCATTACTCTTTCAAGCACTAGAAACCTTTAGATAACTGATCCCATACTTGTAAAATGTGTTTTCAGCTTGATAAAATGCTACTAGATTATAAACGAGTGTGCTCTTGGGTATATTGAATGCTTGTTGAATGTCAACAGGTGTACTTGTTTCTTGTTTGGGCTTTGCAGTAAATTATGAATCATGCCCTTCCATTAAAAAGACTCCTTAATCTTTCGGCTTATCTATCATACATTCCCAGCTGAGTCTTTAAGTCATTGGCTCTTAACATCCAGAGTAACAGCTCTGTGAGTCTGATGGTAGTGTTTCCCTTAAGTATCCTTTTCTCAGATAGATTTCTTCTACTTGAAATGTCATCCTAGAGAAAATATGTTGAAAAAAGCCATACTTATTTGAAATGGTTGTTGTCTAATTATTATTCTGTCCATTTCCTATGTAAATCCTTTTTTGTTAGACACTAATTTGTTATGATTTGACTCTACTTGTGTGTCTATATTTTCATTGCAATTTGTTTATAGTGTAAAAACAAAAATAACATTTAATGTGAAAAGTGTTCTTTTCTAACATGATACTCTTTCTTATGGCATCTGAAATTCAGATTTTTTTTTTATCCTAGTAAGAGTAGCAAAAGGATAACATAAAAGCATGATACCTTTAATTACTCAAAGAAAGTATGCAATGTTTGATTCATTGCTCTTTTTTTTTCACTGTTTCTCATTGTAGGTAATATTGGGATTACAGATGAGACAACTCGTAGTTGTACAGAGCATTTCAACAAATGATCGGACAGTAGTATCCTGAGCCCTAGGCAGTAAAGGACTTAAGCATCCCCTAGTCACTATGACAACCAGAAGTGTTTCCACACATTTCTGGTTACCTCCCAGGGGAATACACTGCTCTGTTTTCTTACTACTTCTGATTCTCATCTTTATTACTAGCTAATATAGCAGTTTCTTCTACCAACCGTGTTTCCATCCACTTTCCACTCTCAGCATTCTAACCATATAAATCTTTTTAAATAACATAATTCCCCTGCTGAAAATAGTTCCAGGGTATCTATATTAATTTTCTCTGGCTGTCGTAACAGATTATTATAGACTTGATGGCTTAAAACAGCAGTGATTAGTTTTCTCCTAGTTCTGGACACCAACAAACCAAATTTGAGGATTTGGCAGGGCCAGTTCCTTCTGGAGGTTCTAAGGAAGAAAGCGCCCTTTTCTATTTTCCTAGTTTCTGGAGGCTGCTAACAATCCTCGGCATTCCTTGGCTTATAGATACACTAGAGGCCCAATGCATGAAATTAGTGCCAGAGGCTTGGCCCTCGCAGCCCCAGCTTTGTACAGAAGGTTGTGCAGAAGGACATCTGGTCTAATTATCATATTACGCTTTTATTATTATAGATCACTCCAGTCTCTGCCTCTCTCTTCACAGCACCTTCTTCTCTATGTTTCTTTGTTTTCTTATGTCACTTATAAGGACACTTTCATTAGATTTAGGGTCCGCCCTAATCCAATATGCTCTCATTTTATTCTTTACCTTAATTATGTCTTCAAATACCATATTTCCAAGTAAGGTCATGTTCTGGAGTTCCAGGTGGACATGCATTTTGGGGGACACTATTTAACTACTATAGCACCCGTTGTTCTTAAGTTGAAGTTCACAATTATCATCATGGTTTAAAAGGCTTCCTATGATCAGAAACTGCTTTGTTGTTGTTGTTTTTTCCAGATTCTTATCTTGCCAATGTCCTCTCTCAATCACTGAATTCTGAACTCTGGGCTCTGTCAGAGGTCTTTTAGTTATGATATTCCACCTTCAAAGGAAGTATCGCTTTACTTATGCCTGAAATGGTCTTCACGCTATCTTCCTCCTCCTTGACCCTTCCAGTTTTCTACATAAACATCCAGTTTGAGGTTAAATACCACTTTCTTAATTATTCTATAAGACTCTGTTTTGAGCAGTTGTCCCTGTAACTGTACTTTCAGAGTGCATAGCTTATAGCCTGTCACTGCTGGTCACTATGTCAAATACTAGGATATAATAGCAAATGAACTTGATTTGATTCTACAAAGGTCATGGCAAAGATTATATTACCATTTTAGACCATTATATGTATTCTGTGCTAATTAAGTAACTAGTTGAAGTTACTTCATAATGCCATGGGAAGTGTTTTTCCAATTTAATTGTACAGTTGCTGTAGTAATTCTACATTGAAATACTTGTTCTGTGTCTTTACTTTTTATTTTGTATTGCTTTTTTGAGAACATCTTATTACAAAAATAGCCATTTATTCTAAGAAATGCTATTAAAAATTGAGCCTATTAGGGACTACCATTGTCTTTGCCATACAAATATTAATATTACTTGGAATAAGCTTCAAACTTATAAAATTAAATGGAGACAAACATGGAATATATATAATAAAAATTCCCAACCACCTTAAAAGAATCAATGAAAATTGCTTATTCAATTTAGATTTGGATATAGATTGAGGGATGGAGTTTACCAAACATATTTCCTATTCCCATAGAATAGTCCCAAATTACCATATCAACTTTTGCAATGGCCAGGAGATTTGAAGATCCTATAAAAAAAAAAGAGAGAAAGTCTAAACTTGAGTTATTCCTAGTGTATATTTGTAATTGACCTTGTCTATCAGGATACTGCTATTTGAAGCTGCATCAAGTATTTTGTGAAAACTCTCCTTAATCAGATATCAGATATAAACACTTTATACCTTAGTGATGGCAGAACAGAGATTTAAAGGACTATATGTGATGGATCTCTGGAATATACTTAAATGTTCACTGAAAATATATACTAGAAATGTTGGTGCTATGAGCATATTGTCTTCTATGTATATTTCATGAATTTTTTTATGGCAGGTAAAATACTTTATTATAATCATTTTTGTGTTTCATGCTTTCTCAACAGCCTGTGACCTTCCTAAGGATAGGGTCTGTCTCTTTTCAGCTGCAAATATCTACAGCATTGCACAGTGTCTAACACACAACAAGCACAATAATTACTTGGCTGGAAAAATACATAACTGAATGAATAAACATTAAATACAGAAAAGCAATCACAGTCATTCACAAGATTCTACCAATTGTGCTGAACGTTATTTCATGAATTTTATATCAGTCCTCAAAATAAAATTTTTATTCTATTTTTAACTTAAAACAAGCTAACAGTGTGTGCTTTTTCAGTTTTGATCCAAGGGAATTGGATGTGTCCAAGACTTTATATGTTTTGTATGAGCTAGCCATCTTTTGCATATTTCATAATCAATTATAATATGCTTATAAAAAGGTTTTAATTTTTTAAAAAACTAAAAAAATGGCATATCAGTTTGGAACCAGCAAGAATTGTAGAAATGTTTACAAAATGTACAATAAGATTTTACTTATTGAAGTATAATCCTCAGGTTGGGGAAGATAAAAAGGGTTTAATACAGAGCAACAGTTTACAAAATAACATTTGTTGTTTTAAAGTCTGTCAGCTAATGATCAAAAGATCAACTACTTGTTGAAGTTAACATCTGTTTGAATTTTAGAGTTAATTCAACTGGTTAAAATTAAATTCAAGAAATTTGAAATCAAATTTTTACCTCGATTTTTAAAAAAATTATTTAAGGGTCCTTTGCGAAGGACTAAACTGAGGGCCAATGAATTGAAATAAGCTCCTGCATGGATGGGGTGGGGTTGTCTTAGGCTCTTATTTTCTAGTAGCAAAAGAATTACTTAATTAGGCTTCTGATATCTCAGGAGTGTAAACTGTGCTGGATCATGTGCAAAAGTCTCTAACATGTACCATTTCTATTTGGGAGAAATGGAAATGACATTTATTTTTGTGCTGGTCTCAGCCTATCAATAACCAATGTTGTGGCTGGAGCCAGCGCTTATGGTTCTCATGATTGCAAGATACCCTTCAGCAATAGTCATCAGGACACTGAAAACATATAGGTTTAGTAATTAGAAGACCTGGAATTTACACAGCACACCTGGGGCCACAAAGCAAGGAGCTGTGTAAAAAGAGAGAGCAAATGAACATGGGCCTGGGGTTCTGCCTTTATTGGGGATGAGGCCTAAGGAGCAGGATGGAGGGAGTCAAAGATGGGGAGAAAAGGGGACATTTGTAATACTTTAAATGATAAAGGTAAATTTTAAAAAACTAATTAATTACAATGGTATGAGTTATATAAACATAATATTTTATTATATTAAAATATTATTTCAAACTTGAGATGTTAAAAAGCAACACAGTAGAGGACAAATAGTTCAGTGGTTTGGATTTGGCTATATGTAGAATTGGGCTTACTTGCAGTATGAGTTCATACACTTAATTTCTCATAACTGAAAAATTATTTTCTATAAATTAGGCATGCTTGGCTGGACATTACTGTAAACTGTTCTAGAAATGCTCAAATTCATTTAATTCTGGATCCTCACTTTTTTTCATTCAGGGAAAATTAATGCTATTTTGTTGAAGTAATATTCTACTAAAGCTCCTTGGAGGATAGAATTTCTCTGATTTCAAAATAGAAAAATGGCATTATTAAACCTTGCTCTTAAAAGGGTTGAATTACTGGAATAATGAAACATACTATAAATTAATGGACTATAATGCTATTATTTAAAAATAATAAGAGACTATTTATACAAATATTAAAGAGTACTCTGTTTTCACCAAATGTTGTTTATAATTCAGTCTCTTTTCTCCCCCACCTCCAACTAGACACTTTTAATGAGTCTAGCCCATTTTACATTTTCAGCAGGAGAAAGGAAGTAGTATGTGTGAGGGGTAAAATCTGTAGTGTTGCTAAGTTTATCTTGCTATTGTTGTTGTTATTAATCCTCATCTGAGAATATTTTCCCATTGATTTTTA
Source organism: Myotis myotis (assembly GCF_014108235.1). NCBI lineage: Eukaryota > Metazoa > Chordata > Mammalia > Chiroptera > Vespertilionidae > Myotis > Myotis myotis. Next base: position 70,915,377 of record NW_023416368.1, read on the forward strand.
AAGGGACTGGAAGGGAGGGGGAGAGAAAGAGAGAGGAGGAAACATTGATGTGAGAGAGACACATGGCTTGGTTACCTCTAGCATGCGCCTTGGGGATGGGATCTAGCCTACAACCAAGGTACATGTCCTGGATGGGATCGAGCCTGGGACCCTTCAGTCCACTGGCTGAAGCTCTATCCACTGAGCAAAACTGGCTAGGGATCTTTTAAGTCTTAAATTTTTTCTGACATGTCTTTCAATTGGAGGAAAGAGGAACGAGATGTGTATTATTTGCCTAGGGCTGCCATAACAAAGTATTACAAACTAAAAGGTTTGAAATGATAGAACTTTAATCTCTCACAGTTTTGGAAGCTAGAAATCTAAAATAAAAAATGCTGGCAGGGCCAAACCTCTAGGGGAGGCTCCTTTCTTTGTCACTTGCAGCTTCTGGTAGGCCCAGGGGTTCCTTGGTTCGCGCCTCCATCTTCACATGGTCATCGCCTCTGTGCCTGTGTCCAAATGTTCTTTTTTCTTATAAGGATAGCAGTCATATTAGATCAGTTCCCACTGTAATCCAGAATGACCTTATCTTAGCCTATTTATATCTCCAAAGACCTTATTTTCAAATAAGGTTACATTCACAAGTACCAGGGGTTGGAAACCTCAGTTTGTCTTTTAAGGGAGGGGACATAGTTCAAACCATAACAGCACCTAGGGCAGTGATGGTGAACCTTTGAGCTCGGCGTGTGAGCATTTTGAAAAACCCTAATTTAACTCTGGTGCCGTGTCACATATATAAATTTTTTGATATTTGCAACCATAGTAAAACAAAGACTTATATTTTTGATATTTATTTAATATATTTAAATGCCATTTAACAAAGAAAAATCAACCAAAAAATGAGTTCACGTGTCACCTCTGACACGCATGTCATAGGTTCGCCATCACTGACCTAAGGGGAAAGTGGTAAAAGTTTTCAGTGCTATTGCTCTAATGAGTTGTTATAAATACAAAAAAATTAATATATTTTGTTTATGGTATAAATTATATCTTATAAATAGAAATTAGTATTATTACTATTATATGTAACATGTATATAGTGCCTATGATGTATCAGGTCCTACTTTAAATGTTTTACAAATATTAACCCATGTACTGACCTGAAATGAGACTCCATGAGTCTTATCCTGAGTGATGATATATGATAAGCAAATTCTGTTTTAGATTTTAAAACGGCATTCTTAAAATTAGACATTTTTTTGGTAATTGCATTTTTTTTTTGTTTACTTATGCCCTGCATCCTTAAAGTCTTCAATTCCTATGAAGTTTTGCCTTGCAAACATGCTAATAGTTTACAAATTTTTCAGTCTTTTTATTTAAACTTTTTTGTTTGCTTCTTATTAGGAATTGAACCAATTCCAGATACCATTACTAATGAAACCAGGCCTGCCACAGAAGCGGAAGGCTACCATTGATTACATACACCTCATTTGAGTCACTTATTAATGCTGACATCTGTTCAAGCCTTAATTACCACATTACCACAACTGGCCCCGTGCCTTATTGCCCTTAATTCACTGTGGCAAAGGCACAAATGTGAAAAATATAGGTAATGGCGAAGTTGTTTATAAATGAGATCCATATGAAGAATAATTTCCCTCATATTGGACACATACTGGTTATTTTTGAATTTTATTCTTACCTTTGGAAAAAATCTTTAAGACACTAAATTATAAACAGGTCTTTAAATGTTACTCATAAAACTAAAAGCATGCATTAATACCCAATTATAGGAAATAATTGTTTAAATATACATTTAAGTAATCTAATACAAATTTTATTAAGTGTGCTAGAGATAAATAACATTTTGAATTTTGTAATATTTTGAGCAAAGGGAAATTATATAATACTTATATAGTCATTAGTTCATGAATTTTATTAGGAACACATTGTACAAAATATTATGGTTTTAATAGTGACTTCCTCCATAATGCTTCCTTAATGACACTTTAAAAATTGCACTAATAGTTTCTGATTGCAAGGCTGCTGTGTACATTTTTGTAGGCTTTATAATATCACAGGAGTCTAGTATTATCATTGACATTTTCTTAGTGACCAATTAGATTGTTTATGTTTATAGAAATGGAATACTAAGTGTGAAATGCCAGTCAAAACCACTGATTCTGCCTGTAACTTTGATAACAACCACTTAGCTCTGTACTAAGTAATGTGCATATATTATTCCAATTCCATTTATGCTTTTCAATAAGACTTTATTATAGATATCAGCATTTTTGAGGGGACTGTGAGGCTCAGTAAATAATTTTCTAGGAGTCACACCACTGTTAGATGGTGGGGGTAGGAGTAACTCTCAAAGCATCTGACTATAGAATCTGTCCTTTTAACAATTATATTATACTATACTTATAATAATAGACAATTATTATGGGGCTACTATATACTCATCTCCAAGTCTATTACTGAATGAATGGCCTTAAAAAGAAAAGTAAAAGTTGGTGCCCTTTCCTTTAGGGAAAAGAAGACATACAGAAATGAAACTATTAAAATTAATCATATAAGCAATACACAAGAAAATATGCTGAATTTTATCCTGAAAATGTGTTAAAGAGACTGAGCTGAACTGTGGCCAGGTTTTCATTGAATTAGAACTTGAAAGATATTAAAGAAAAATAAGGGCATTCTGGGAGGACAAAAAAAGCAAGGGCCTGACCTGCAAAGAAGGAGGAAAGCATTTGAAAGTGTCAGTGAATGAAAGAAATACCGTATCTATCTTTCTATTTATCTATCTGTCTATCTATCTATCTATTATCTATCTATCTATCTATCTATCTATCTATCTATCTATCTATCTATCTATCATCTACTTTTTTTCAAAGAAGAAGGGAGAGGGAGAGAGAGATAGAAACGTCAATGATGAGAGAGAACCATTGATCAGCTACCTCCTGCACACCCCCTACTGGGGATCAAGCCTGCATATACTCTTGACTGGAATCGAACCAGGGACCCTTCAGTCTGCAGGCCAACACTCTATCCACTGAGCCAAATCGGCTAGGGCAAAAGAGATACCCTTTTAAAGAGGATTCACTCTATTTTAGGTAATATATTTGTCACTGTTCAATTTTGAAATATGAAAAATCCAACAATAGAAAATAAGTATTAGCAACTATAATTATGATGCCTCGGGTATTTTTGGAAAATAATTAAAATTTCAAAATTTTAAGTTCTTTGGAGACTGGAGGAATTTAATGAGCTGTCAGTTTACAATGTACACCATTGAGTTGAAATGTAGACAAGAAGTAAAATTTTACCACCTATAAAATGGACTTAATAGAAAATTAGTAACATTATGTAATTCTAATTTATGGACTGTCCACAGGAGATGTAAAAACAGAGACCAGAGCATATTCAGGGAAGTCAAATTTTACAAACCAGTATATTTTCCTAAATTTTGTATTGATCAGATGAGGCCAGATTTTGCTGCAATCAAATCATCAGGTTTTTTGCAAATAAAATGAATTTCTCATTCATTCGAAGTCATTTCCAAGCAATGACTCAAAGATCCAGGGTGTTTCTTGTTCCTCCACCATTATTACTCATTGCTCTGCTGTTCCTAAGAGGAGGTAAGGAAGGTTTGTGCATTCAATAGTAAATGATTTGGCCCAGAGGTGACCCACATCACATCTGTTCATATCCATTTTCCCAAAACTAGTCACCTAACTAGTGACTAAACTAGCCCTTCTTAATTGCAAGAGGGCTTATACGTGGAAGAATACATGGATATTCAGGAACCATTGACTATCTGTGCTACAGCATAGAGTGCTACTTCTATAAAGCATTAATAAAGGATAAGCATATGATGTCCCAGTACAAGATACATTTAGTGTAGGTGTTTAGAAATTAAATGCATCGCTGTACGATGGGTCTACTTAACCATTTTAATATGCCAACAAACATCGATGATGTGATGTTCACAAGAAGAGTATTTAACATGCAGCATTTCTCACACTTACTATACTGCACATGGTTTTGTTAGCAGGATACAGTGACTATACTGGGATCAGTCTGCCTGCGCTCTCAGGATTTTTGGGAGGCATGCAGCGTGTAGCTATTTTTATGAAATAGGTATCAGTTGTTTAGGACAGACTTCAACAGCATGAATCTGTGTGATGTGGACCACACACGAATCAAGGGCTTGGGAAATGGAATGTTTCATCCAGAACTTGAAAGTTGTTATAGGTGAAAGATTCCCAGGAACAAAAATCTCTAAAGAACACAAGAAAAATACTTATGAGAGAAACATCACTTTTAACCATCTCCCAGCCCCAAAGAGCCTGAAATCTAACCAACCAAGTCAGAAGTACTCTGCCATCTTACCACTCTTCCCATAATATTGAAAATCACAGCTAGAAACTAAGGAAATAGGTGAGATGGAGAGAGAGCAGAAGGCAGTGGAATTTTCTTTCCCTAATTAAGATAGCTGACAATCATGGCTCTGGGCATTCAGAAGAGGGAGGGGAAGTTTTACTTCAAATGGCAGTGGAAGCAGGTTGATAGTTATGTTGGATTTATTATTTAATCCAGAAATCCAGACTATGTTGTGACGTAAGGTATTTGTTGGACAATTTATTACTCAAGAATGAACAGAAAAGTTAATTATGTGCCCAATTTTTCATAGAATCATTACCATAAATGTACAAATATAAAATAGGGGAGGGGAATATATTAAGGGTCAGACTGCCATAATGAAATGCTACAGACTGGATTGCTTAAACAATGGAAATGTTTTCTCACAATTCTGGAGTTTAGAAGTCCAAGAGCAAGGTGTCAGTAGGACTCTCTCCATAGCTTATAGATGGCTCTCTTCTTCCTGTGTCTTCACATGGTCGTGTGTGTGTGTGTGTGTGTGTGTGTGTGTGTGTGTGTGTGTGTGTACATTAGTATGTGAAATCATTTCCTTTTCTTATAAAAGACACCAATCATACTGCATTAGGGCCCACCTAAATGACCTAATTTGAAATCAGTTACCTCTTTAAAGACACTATCTCCAAATACAGTTATATTTTGAGAACTGCACACTCAGTGTATAACAGGTAAAAAGTTGCAGTTTTATCATGAGTCATATTTAATGCATCTGTTGTAGATTGGTAAATTTTCTGATGTTAAACTACTTTTGATGTTCTGGAATAAATTCAGCTTTGTCTATTGTTTCATGTTTTGAATCTCTATTATGCTCACAAATCTGTGACCTCCAGTTAGAAAACCTAATGAAATTTGATTATTTTTATAGAAAAATATGCATTTAAACTTAATTAATATGGAACACTGGAAAATTATTACACGCCCAGTCCAAGTGGCTCAGTTAGTTGCGCATTGTACTGTGCACTGAAGGGTTGCTGGTTGGATTTCCAGTCAGGGCACATGCCTGGGTTGTGCGTTTCATCCCTGGTCAAGGCACTTATGGAAAGCAACCAATTAATGTTTCTCTCTCTCTCTCTCTCTCTCTCTCTCTCTCTCTCTCTCTCTCTCTCTCTCTCTCTCTCTCCTTTCTCTCACTGTCTCTTTTCTAAGCATGTACTTGGGTGTTGAAGCTAGGGGCCTACTGGGTCCTGGGGAAAAGAAAGTTTCAGCAACCAATGACTCAGCATTCAAGAATAACAGCATCTAGAACTAAACCCTATCTATCTGGAGACTCAAAGTCATGGTTACAACTAGAAAATAAAGCCACAAGCAGTTTCCCTGACCCTAAAGGAGTTTGAAAAGGCCACCACCTTGCCAGTGTGGATAGTGCCTCTGGGGTGGGAGGCTGCAGGTGCACCAGGAGGATTGGGAAGCTGCAAATGACAGCAGGAGGAGTAGGAGGCTACACCATGGACCCAGAGCAGAATGAGCCTACAACCTAAAACAGGGACAAGCAGAGCCTTGAGGCCAGGTTCTGGGACAAGCCTCCCTCTGAAGAATAACAAGATAAACTATGTTCATGAAATCACTATTTGATAGAATCCTCAATCTGTCAGTATAGTGGTAAATTCTAACTTTACACATGAGGAAAAGAAACCGTTCATTGGAAGAAACTATAGAACATCTAGATAGGAAGTGTTAAAGAGAGAGGGACAGCGTAAAGGAAAGGGAGAGAGAGAGGAATAAGGACAGGAAAATGCCTTCTCAAGAGAGTCTGCAAAATAAAACTCCAAAACAGATGAGGCAAGTAGGTAATTAGTCAGTTTATTAATTTAAGCAAAATTTTAAAAATAATAAATATTTATAAATTAGAGTGTTTATTTTCTGAACATGGATAAAATAATACTAGCCATGAAAAAGGAAATGAGCATTATGAAACAGATATAGTTACTGGTATAGGGGAAAAACACACAAAAATTACTTAAAAAATTAAAAATTCATTTAATTGGTAAACAGGCAAAGAAAATTTAAGTGGTAGAATACATACTAGAGAGAGCACAGCTTAAGGATAGCTGTGGTTAAGATAGCATTAAGAAATGTTCTCAGAAAGCAGCCTATAGAGAGAATTTAACATATTGAAAATGACATCAAGAATAAGATTAACCAACGAATATATATATATATATATATATATATATATATATATACATATAGCCCATGGACACAGACAATAGGATGGTATAGCCCTGGAGTGTAGAAGGCGCAGGCTAGAAGGGGTTAATGGGGGAAAAGGGATACATCTCTATTACTTCCAACAATAAAAATAAATTAAAAACAAGTAAAAAGAATAAGGTTAAAGATGAAATGGAGAAATAAAACAATCCAAAATTGATAATGGGTCTGACTTTTTTTAAATTGAAGTCACTGTGGAGTCTTTAGGTTGAAGTGTACAAAAGTCTCCAAATAAGATAAATACAGTGCAAGTAAATCTATATCTACTTATATCACTGTGAAATTGCAATATATAAAATCATCATCCTCATCATCTACCTTACAGAAAATACAAATAAATTACAAAGAAACAATGCAATCCTATATTCAATCTTTTTAAAAGTGAAAAAGACTCCTTTCTAATTGTTTTATATGCTATTTTTAATCTCCTTATTAGATTTTTAAAAACTATACATGCCCTCATTTTTAAACTTTTATTATCATCATGGTGAACATATTTATCTATTCAACCATTTTAAATTTGCATGTTTTTTTCTTCTGCTCTTATTTTGACTAATAAATGCTTGAGGTAGAATTTAAGTGTAGAAAGATCAATCATTCAAAAAATAAACAGTAACTCTTTTGAAAGATCCAGTGCCTCTTCCATATGAGCTCATTCAAGGGCCTCCACCCATATTCCCGCACCCAGCCTCCAGTAAATCAAGAATAACTGAGATAGGCTTCAACATTTTTCTTTCAAAGTTTGGGTAAGTCATACAATAAGCATTCAACTCCTGAAATCAGAAATATTTACAGTAATGAAAAGATTATGAATATGCTGAGACTTCTCTTTTGTTACATATTAATTGACAGACTCGCCATATAACATTCAGAAATGACTTCTTTGTTTTAAGCAATGGTATAAAAAATAACAGGAATTTTTTAATCTGTTACGTTTTATCTGATTTATAATACTGAAAATATTTACATCAGCTATAAGCCAAAGGTCATAATATGTAATGTGAAACAAATTAAAATAGTTGCGAAGATTTATCTCTGGCAATCAAATTATTATAGCAAACACATAGCTGTAATTATTGCTTAACATCAAGGATAAGAGAACTAGATATTTTTGCATATGTTTACAATGAAAGCATATGGTACAATAATGTGGTTCACCTAACAGGGGTGGGCAAACTTTTTGACTCGAGGGCCACAATGGGTTCTTAAACTGGACCGGAGGGCTGGAACAAAAGCATGGATGGAGTGTTTGTGTGAACTAATATAAATTCAAAGTAAACATCATTACATAAAAGGGTACGGTCTTTTTATTTTTTAGTTTTATTCATTTCAAACGGGCCGGATTCAGCCCGCGGGCCGTAGTTTGCCCATGGCTGACCTAGATAAATGAATCATGGGTTAATCTGCATTCAGACAAGGTAACATCAGAAAGATTAATTTCCTGAATTGAAAATGCATCAGTTTTAAATGACTCAGAAATGGTTTATTCAAGATATGTGTGATGTTACATTACCCTTTACTACCCCTCCTAACCCCTTCTCTTTGGTAACTACTATACTATTGTCTGCGTCTGTGTTTTTATTTGTTTGTTTGTCTTTGTTCATTTTCAATCTGACAGAAAAACTTAAGAACCCTACAAGTTCACTCATATGGATATAGAACTGAAAGCAACAAATGATTTGTCATTTTAATTTGGCATTTTATTTGTCTCCACACATGTCTGGTGTCACAAGTTAGCGTGAACTTCTGTTTTCAAAACTTGCTTAATAAATAGATGTTGCAAGTCCCAAGTTTTCAGTGGGCCTGAGTGATTTTAAATGAATTTTTAAAGAAAAAACATAAAGTTGGTGCTTAAAAAATATGTATCCCATTTACCTCAATTTTATGAAACCTCTAGGTTCCTATCTTCCCCTCACTCTCGATCATTTATCTTATCTGATACTTGACAATTATAAAGAAGGAGCCATCAGTAGAATGTAAATTAAATGTCTGCCACTAAATCTGCAGACCTCTCTAATTTTCCTCAATTTGTTCTTCTTTCCTGCTGTTTATGAATTCCTCCTTTTTCCCCTCTGGATCACATGCCCAACCACCTTTCAGAGTCCTTGCCTTACCCATGCTCTATCCTATATTTTCCATTTTCGGTCTAAAAGTTCTTTATCAGTATCATTTATGATCAAGTATCACCCATCTTAAAATTAAATAAAAATACATACCTTCATGGACTGTCCTGTCTTCCAAGATATGGATTAATTTATAAATGTGTCCCTTACATAACCATACTCCACGAATGAGTTGTTTCTGGCATCTGTCTCCTTAAAACAAGGTCACCAGAAATGGCTATATTTCATTGTTATCTTTAGAGGGTACTTTCTATCACTTATTTTTTATTCTCCTCTAATATAATATAACTTTTCTATATTTTATAACATGTCCACATAGCATTTAAATGTCTTACCCTGACTATATACTTAGTTGCCCTTTGTTTATAGTCTTCATGTGGTTTATTGGCCAACTTTTATTTAAAAATTAGCTAAAATTTCTTTAGCGCATACCATGTACTGGGCACTCTTCTAAGTACATATATTAACTCACGGAATCATTGCAGTACCCATTACAATTGAAATTTTTATTTTCCTCATTTTATAGATGAAGAAACAGAACTCAAGAGAAATTAAGTAATCTATGCAGTCATATAGATAATAAGAAGAACCAGTATTAGAACTCAAATACTAGTGTGTTTCAGAGCTGCACTCTTAATCTATTATTTTCCCACTTTGCCATCACTCTAATGTCTCATTAAAAAATGTAGAAAAAGAGAAAGCTACCCTAATTGTCTCGTGTTTAATTCAACCTAGAATCCTGTATTATACAAGTAAATTTAAAAGTAAAGAAAATTGCCTAGCCAGCATGGCTCAGTGATTGATCATTGACCTTTGAACCAGGAGGTTGAGGTTCAATTCCCAGTCAGGGCACATTCCTGGGTTGTCAGATGGATCCCCAGTATGGGGCATGCAGGAGGTAGCTGATCAATGATTCTCATCATTGATGTTTTTATCTTTCTCTCCTCCCTTCCTCTCAGAAATCAATATCCTATATAATAAAAGGGCAATATGCAAATTGACCCTAATGGCAGAATGATTGGTCGCTATGACATGCAATGACCACCAGTGCGCTCCCACTGGGGGAGTTCCGCTCAGCCACAAGCCAGACTGACGGCTGTGAGTGTAGCGGTGGTGGCGGGAGCCTCTCCCACCTCTTCGGCAGCACTAAGGATGTCCCAATAAATATAGCTATTTCTAGTGAGGCCTCCTGGGCTGCCAGAGAGATGTCTGACTGCCAGTTTAAGCCTGATACCCTGGGGAGGAGCCTAAGCTGGCAGGTGGACATCCCCTGAGGGGTCCTGGACTGCAAGAGGGCACAGGCAGGCTGAGGGACCCTCCCCCCCCCCACCGGGTGCACGAATTTTCATGCACCAGACACCTAGTATATATGTGTATATGTATATATATATATATATTTTTTTTTAATTAAGAACTTATTTAAATTATAAGCATTGGTACAAAAATTATAGGTAAGAAGGTGGAATACAATTATCATATACACAAAAAATCAAGGAATACAGTTCATAGGGGTCAAAGTTAAAAGAGAAAATTTTAAGGCAAATATGATAGCAAATGTCAAAAAGACAACAATTAAGCAGCTTCTGTTCAACATGCACTGGACGTCTTATTCTATGCAATACAAGAATGCAAAAAAGATGTATGAACTGGAATGGAAGCAGCACTATTTTTATCTTCCAACCCTGTGATTATCTGTGTAGAAAACCTAAAAGATATCTTTTGTACTCATAAAAATAAGATACTTGAGCAATGTTGCTATATATAAGGACCATATGCAAACATGAAAAAACTTCCTAAAGAGCAAGAAAAAGAATTTAGGTATAGAGTAGAAAGATTATTTCATGACAAAGTAACATAAACATTAGATATCCATAGACATTTAAGAAAAGATATGCAAGAACTGTGTGGATTACTAAAAAAAATAAAGAATACCCCCAAAAGTGAAAAGTATGAATGGGAAGATGTTGAACCAAAAATGTCAATTTTCCAAAATTTGTTCTTTAAATTATTTCTCAAAATATTCCCAAATCCCAATGCAGTGCCAATCAAATTCTTATCAGGATTTTTTTCTTTTATGATTTTTTTCAGAGTGGTTTTAAATGTCATCAACAAAGAGTAAGTATACAAAATAGTCAAAAGAAATCTCAGAAACAGGGAAATAAGCTTCTTTGTAAGACTTTCCTAAGTGAGAGAGTAGAGTGTTGGAAAAAGAAATTAAATAAGTAAATAGTGAGTGGGTCATCATTTAAAAGCGCAGGTGGAGACCTAGGAATAGAGTTGAAATTAGTATTTGAAGTTATTTGTATCTACTTCTGGACCAAAATTTGGATTTGATCTCTGTGTGTGTTTTTTTTCATTAATATTCACATTTGAGCAACTTTCCACTATAACTTATACTTTAGTGAATATTTGAGGGTGTTAGGAATTGAAAACCAATAAAATAGTAGTACAATCCTGTATCAATAAATAACTATGTAATTGGCAAGGGAAATTCTATTCATAAAAATAAACAGGCAAATATACAATTCTATGATACATCATCTGTATATGTATACTTGAAACATATAATTTTGTTTAAATCCTCACCCTAGAACATGTTCACTGATTTATATATAAAGAGAGAAAAACAGACATGTGAGAAAGAAACACTGATTGGTTGCCTCCCACAAGCATCCTGACTGGGGCCAGAGATCAAACCCACAACCTAGGTATGAGCTCTGACTGGAAATTGAACTGGCAACCATACTCTACTGACTGAGCCACACTGGCCAGGGTGAAACTTAAATAATTTTATTAACCATTGTGACCCCAATAAATTTAATTTTAAAAAGCAATTTAAAATTATAAATAAAATACAAATGATTAAATATATTTAAAAGGGGGGAAAACATTTAATATCAATTCATCCAAGGCAAACTCTTCAGTAGCTGAAGAAATGTGAAAAATCAACAATTATGACAAAGTATTTTTCTTTGGTAGGCAAGTATTATACATTTCCCATTATAGCTTTTTAGATCAGATATTACTGGCTCTGAAAGCAAATTTAATTCTCATTACAATTCATGACTTGGATATCTATCTAATGGAAAGCAGTGCATTGGCTGCCAGTTAAATTGATGCTATTTCAATCTGCATGCATGTTCCTGAAATAATCCTAAAAGGCCTCAATTCAACTTGCTAACAAAAGAACCTGATCCACAATGTTGGCTTTTAAAAATTATTATTCATTCTAAATTGTGTTCCCTAATCCTGAGTAGATTTTTTGACTAGGCATAGATTAAGATTTGCTCAGTCCCAAAGTACATAGGCTGTTCGGTTAATTATCCTCATGTTATCCATGAAACATATCCTTATATAAATGAAAGTCACTTTCCTTTAAAGTCCCAACTCACTAAACATATTAGGGGATCAATGCAGAATATATAACAGTAAGTATATTTGAATGCAATGCCCTGTTTAGAAGAAACTCTTGTTCTGTTTTAGGGCTGGTACAATTGACAATTGTTAAAGGGAGAAGTAGAATTCTGATTTAAGTATGTCGTGCAGATTTGCGCTTCTTGTAAGGTACTATAAAGATTTTTGAAAAGACAACTATTTTTTTTTCCAAACAAAATCTTGCTGAAAGTAAGTTACTGAAGGGAGTTTGCATCATATATATATATTTTTTAGAAAATCCACTTATTTTTTTAGAAACTGAAAGGGTATCATTTAGTAGCCAAAAGTTTCAGAGTATTAGTTGAAATTCATTTATGTAAATTTAAATGAACTTTTCTGATAGACTATGTTGGTGAATATCTCTGTTTTCAGGAGGGTCTTTAAAATTGATGGGTGACTAACAGTCCTATCCAACGCCTTCAGGCACTCATTTCTTTTAATTTTCATCTACTTCCTGACATGTCATTGCCCTGCCAAGCCTAAACTAAATTACATACAGTCACTTTGCTGTTTTATATTGTTCTGACCCATATAGTGTTTCTTTATATTCTACATTCCCTCTAAATTCACCTTAAAAGAATAATAATGTTTTATTTTTCTCCACCAACACCCCCAAACACAGATGACTTGTCATTTGAGGATGCATACTAGTAATTAATTGTATATTGCAGGACTCAAACCATGAAATGGGTAAACATCTATGGGCTGATGAGAGTCAAAGTAGGTGCATATGTAAGGAGAATAACTGTGGATGGTGTCAGAAAATGGAAAGCAAAAATCCCCCCAATACCTAAAGATTTGTCATGTAATAAAGTGGGTCAGGAGGTAGAATTGGAATATGTTGGCAACACTGGGAGCACACATTTTAGTTCAGTTGTATGGAGAACTTTAAAAAAAAACCTGTCTTGCAATAGAATGCATGGATTAAGTACACAGAGCTGTGTAATGCTAAGTAATCACTAAGTATTGTGAAATGTAACCTATTCTCAATGGGTACCTAAGAATCACAGAAGTAATTTGATGATAATAGATTAATTGTATCCATGCAGCTTTTACATTATCTAGTTAGATGGTTTATTAAGAATTCCTTTAGGGTTCATAGAACAATGAATTTAAGGTAGAGGTTTGGAAAATAGGAAAGGATATTTAGACTAGAAATGTATATGTGAATATTATCCACATAGGGGTTATAGCTAATATTACAAGAGAAAAGTGAATGGACTCTTATAAAATATATGAGGGCAAATAGAGAAGTGAAGAGAGGATAGAAAACTTGGGGAGATAAATAAATAATGTATGCACATATGTGTATATATACATACTTAATGTATATACTATTTATATATAATTATGTATATTACTTTATACAATTATATATGTATGTATTACATATAAATAATTTAATATAATACATAATTATATATAAAACAATAGGGGGAAAGAACACTAAAAAACATAGTATTAAATAAACTGAAACATTGTTACAATATATGAAAAAATTGTGCAATTTAAGCTTCATGAAATTTTGGAACTGACCAAGGTTGGAGGTTGCTAATGAGGTGACAAGATCAAGAAAGAAAGATAAATGATTTCTTTGTTCCTTTATGCTGCTATTCCATGGAACTTTCCTATGAATTTGAACAGAAGATGAAAATTGCACTGCCCCTTTATTTATCTCAATAGATTAAAACTGTATGATGATTAGAATCACTTGTGTCAATCAGAAGACGCTAGGATCCCCAGGTAACACACAACTGCAACAGGTCAGGAGTTTCACTCCACACCCAGGCTGATGGAGTGGCCACTCAAATATTTCAAGGTGCTGGGACAGAGAGCTATGAATGGAATTAATTGGCAAATAAATGAGCCAACCCAGAAATTACACAAATCATGTCAAATCCATTCAAAACCCCTTGGCCAGATAAATATTTAAGTGGTTATTTATCTCTGAGCAATGAGGGTCCTATCCATTCACTGGCTAGACTAAGGCTGCATCTTAATATACTGGGCAGTCCATAAGCATATTTCATAAAGCTTATTACTGTTTTATTTTATTGCTATTTTAACATAAATGGAGGAAAGGGAGACATAAATATCTAAATTAGTAATGAAAATGATGAATTCACAACTGAAGAATTCAGGAGTGCAGGAAAAGACAAAATATATAGGTGGAAGCCAATAAATTGGAATTAGAATTAGACAGAGTGAACAAAATTGCAATGGAGGAAAATAACACCAGCAATGAAATTGAAAACATAGTTGGAAAAAATGTTTTCAAAATAACAACCTAATTCATACAAAAAGTTGGCAACCTAAACAATCATTGAATTAAAAATTAAATGGCTAAAATGGCATAAAAATAATTCCACTCTCCAGAAAACACAAAGATTAAAAAAATTAAAAGACTAAGAATATATTTTTTTCCAAGTTAGTATCCTATATAATAAAGAGCTAATATGCTAATTAGACCAAACAGCCAAATGACCATCTGGATGTGGCTTTAAATGTTCTGACATAGAAAAACAATATATACCAATATTTGGAAAAGAGTATGGCAGTCTCATTTTCAGAAAGAATCTATTAGCATATGAATAGAGAAATACAGGAACATATACATTTTAGAATAGTTTCCTTTGGCAGGTACAATTATAAAGGGGTTTCAATTTGTTATTTTTTTAAAACTAGAGGCCCGATGTGTGAAAATTCATGCATATGGGGGGGGGGCCCTCAGCCCAGCCTTTGCCCTCTCACAGTCTGTGGGACCCTTCGGGGATGTCCACCTGCTGGCTTAAGCCTGCTTCCCGAGAACAGATGATCTAAAAGAAATAAACATATCCTTGGGTAAGGATTTTTTAAAAAGGTAATGGTCGCATGAAAATTCACTGCCGGCGGGGCTGAGGGTACTGAGGGACTCCAGCAGCAGGCACCCCCCAGAGGGGCTAAGAGGACTGGGCACCGCCATCTTGTGGCTGTGGGTGCTGCCATCTTGTGAGGGTGTGATGCTCAATTAGCATATTACCTCTTTATTGTATAGGTTGCTTCAGTATTAAATTACTCTCTATTAGTTATACAGTGAGAAAAAAATGGAGATAGAAAAATGGAAGCTAATAAACTCATTTAAAGTAGTAGGATACCAGTTTAGAAAAGTTATGTATCATGGCCTACATGTTCTATTTTCTAAGGCATCTTTAATAATGTTAGATTGATACTATAGCACTTATGACCATATGTTTTTCTTACAGGGGAAAAAAAAACCTAATACAACCAATAAAGGCATATTACCTGCAATTGGGGTATGAAATTTTCATTTTCTATTAAGATTCATTTCATATGAGTCCTTTAAATGGCCTCCTGCAAGCTCATTCCTGCTGTCATACTGCCCAGCTGGCTTACATAAACAGAAAATTAACAGCCCATATACTTGAATCAGTATTTTTAACATTTAGTGGGTGCTTCTCTGCTATAGTAATACAAACCTTTATTATGAACTATAAAGGTATTTATCATTTAATGTTATGCTTTACTTGGCATATGGAAAATTCTGTAAAGTGGAAGCAATTTCTAAATACATGCATTATTATCTGACGTGCACTTTAAAAAGAGTAGATCCATTCTTGGAGTTTTGAACCTGAGCAATAGTAATTTTGTTTGCCCTTGCTCTGCTTTACTTTGTATCAGTGTGATCTTTCATGGGCCATTATTCTATAAGCCAGATTCCCAACGTATTTAGGACCTAAGTTATGTTAGTTCTTTCACTCAACTACTGCTCACTTTTATTAATATGTGCGATATGTTCATTATAGATGTGCTAAAATTATAATTAAAAGAAAGGCAATGTGTGTACAAGAAAAGAATATTAAGAGAGATTATTACCTAGCCGATGTTGCTCCGTGGTTGAGAGTTGACCAATGAACCAAGAGCTCACAGTTTGATTTCCAGTCAGGGCACATGTGGGGATTGTGGACACAGTAGGGGGCATGCAGGAGGCAGCTTATCGATAATTCTTATCATTGATGTTTCTGTCTCTATCTTCCTTTCCTTCATCTTTGAAATTACTAAAATTATATTAAAACTAGAGGTCCGGTGCACAAAAATTTGTGCACTCGGGGGGAAAGGGGGGTCCCTCAGCATGGCCAGTGCCCTCTCGCAGTCTGGGACCCCTTGGGAGATAACAACCTGCTGGCTTAGGCCTGCTCCCGGGTGGCAGAGGGCAGGCCCAATCCCTAGGTGCAGCCCCTGGTCGGGCTCAGAGTAGGGCCGATTGGGGAGTTGGGGCACTGCCCCGTCATGCAGAGAGCAGGGCGGATTGGGAGGTTGCAATGCCACCCTCAGTCATGCTCAGGGTAGGGCCGATTGGGGGGTTGGGGCACCGCCCCCTGTCACACTCAAGGCAGGGTCGATGGGGAGGTTGCGGTGTCACCCCCTGTCACGCACAGAGCACGGACAATCAGGGGGTTGGGGCGCTGCCCCCTGTCACGCACAGAGCAGTGCCCATCAGGGGGTTGGGGCGCCACACCCTGTCACACACAGAGCCGCAGGGCGATCAGGGGGTTGGGGAGCTCCCCCCATCAGGCACAGAGCAGGGCTGATCAGGTAGTTGGGGCGCCTTCCCGTCACGAACAGAGCAGGGCAGATAGGGAGGTTGTGGCCCCACCCCCTGTCACACACAGAGCCACAGGGCAATCAGGGGGTTTGGGCGCTGCCCCCTGTCACGCTGATCCCGGTGCCGGGAGGCCTCACAGCTCCGCTGATCGCGGTGCTGGGAGGCATATTACCCTTTTACTATGTAGGATAGAGGCCTGGTGCACGGGTCGGGGCCAGCTGGTTTGCCCTGACGGTGGGGGCCAGCTGGTTTGGGTGTCCTGGATCAGGGTGGGGGTCCCCACGGGGGTGCCTGGCCAGTCTGGGTGAGGGTCTGAGGGCTGTTTTCAGGCTGGTGGGTGACTGAAGCTCCCAACTCCTCCTTTTTTTCTTTTTTTTTATTCTGGGCCAGCTTTAGCTCTGGCTCCAGCTCTGAGGCCTCTGCTGCTGAAAGCAGGTATCTGGTTTGTTTGGGTTCTATAATCAAAACACTGTATCAACTCCAGCTCTGAGATCCTGGCTGGCTGAAAGCAGGTTTCTGGGGTTTTGTTTAGCTTCTATATTTGTAACAATGTTTCAAACTGCAAGCTCAGAGGCCGGCAGTGGCAGGCGGGGAACGTTGGAGTCCTCCGTCACTGAAGCAAGCAAGCCTCATGTTCGCTTCAAGCTGCCTGGCTGCCGGCCGCCATCTTGCCTGGCAGTTAATTTGCATATCGCCCTGATTAGCCAATGGGAAGGGTAGGAGACGTATGGCTAATTACCATGTTTCTCTTTTATTAGATAGGATAATAATTTTAAAAAGAGGTATTAGTGCTACTGTTAGTATTATTAACAGTGTTTTATTATTATTATTGTATTCTTCAGTGTAATAGTAGTATTGTGTTTAATGAACATCTGGTTACATTGCTCTGTAATGGTTGTTAGTGCAGTTTATACAACTACAATTTGATTTGGAAACATGTCTCTGGGCAGACAGAAGCATAACAAGCATCATGCCTTGTGGCTCTAAGTAATTTCAGTTCTTTGGCTGTCCAAGGCTAGGATGGGAAAGGACAACAAAAACAAAGAGAGAGAGAGAGAGAGAGAGAGAGAGAGAGAGAGAGAGAGAGAGAGAGAGAGGGAGAGAGAGAGAGATTAGGGTTATTTTCCTAGGCTCTTAAGCATCATCAGAGGGCTGGGACATTAGTGAGAGAAAGTTAGAAAAATGTTTCCATATTGACATTAATTCTCATAGGACTATGAAGCGAAATCAGTGGTTCTCGTTAATTTATATGAGACTTGCATTTTGTTAATATTCCTTTAGGGGTGTTTTCTTGAGAAGTAAAAAGGCTGGCCACATCATAGTGTGACATGGGTTCTTTTCCCACATCCTTTCATGAGAGAGATGAGAGAGATTAAATGGACATCTTGCCCATTCTATCTATGAATGAATAGAAAAGAAAACAAAATGAATCTTGAAAAAGTTAGGCTTCAGTGTGACTGGTCATATGGTTGTAACATCAGTTTTTGCTTAGACACATTTAGAAATAAGTGTGATTTAGTTGATGTAACCAACAGGATATGTGTGTATGCATGTGTAGATAGATGATAGATAGATAGAGAGATAGATGATAGATAGATAGATGATAGATAGATAGATAGATAGATAGATAGATAGATAGATAGATAGATGGTAGATAGGTAGATGGTGGGTAGATACCTTTATTGAGAAAGAGAGAGTTATTTTAAGGAATTGATTCACATAATTGTGGAGGCTTGCAAAATCAAGATGCTGGCAAAGTTGGATTTCTCTGAAATCTTTCTCCCTGGATTGCAGATGTCCACTTGCTGCCTCTTTACATGACTCTCTCTCTGTGCACAAGTGTCCCTGTTAGTCTCTGTGTGTCCTAATCTCCTCTTATAAGAACATCATTTGGATTGGATTAGGGCCCACAGGGCCTCATTTCAGTTAAATTACCCTTTTAAAAGTCCTATCTCAAAATACAGCCACATTCTGAGGTACTGAGTGTTAGTAATTCAACCTATTACTTTGGCAGGTGGACTCAATTTGGCTCCTACCAGTCTGGTAGTAAAATAATTATGTTTCTCTATTTTAAGTTATTATTATTGAAATATTATTTTATAATGAATTTGGAGGTAATGCTGAAGCATCCAAAAAAAAAACACGTGTATCTGCCTGAACCACGAGTTAGAAAAACAAATACCGGAACAAACATACAAAAATCTTACAAACTTTTTAAAGCAAAACATGCCCCAGGTTCACAAAGTTGGAAAGCAGTTTTTAGGAAGATTTGGGGTTGGCTAAATCCATTGGCCCTGGCTCTGGTTCTCAGTGATTCTTTCATATCCGCCCTGTTACATGCAGCCTTTGTCCTAGGGCTGCCTCTTAAAACAGCTTAGCTGCAGCCTTATACTTTCAAGTGATATAATGTTCAGAGGAAAAAGCAAGTGTGCTTCCCCAAAGTTTGCTCTTAAAAATGAGGAAATTTGTCTCAGAAATCCTTAGGAAATGTCTGGGATTGTATTTGTCTTATTAAGGTCATATTGCCATTCCTGAAGCAACCTCATGCCCATCAATAAATTTAACTAGATTCCTGCATTATTTACTGGGCGAAGAAATGAGGGACTCATTGGAGATTAGCTCTGAAATGCAACCATGATGATTTCCCCAAAGTAAAAACGTAATGGTGAAGAGGTGGGATAGATTTGGGGGATACCACCATAATGACCCCTATAAGTGCCTGGGAAAAGGAAATGTAATTCACAGTCTATATTTGAGTTCAAGATTTAAATGAAGAATATTTTGCACAGTTCTCTGCAAATGCTTGCTATTTCTGGGGAAGTTGAAAAGACTGATATTGGATAGCTAATTTTTGTTTTGCTGTCCATGTTAAATTATAGTCCAGGGACTATAATGTCTTTAAACCACATGAAAATAAGTTGGTTAAATATCAGTTCCCTGTCCATGGAGTGTTTATTCATTGGGTATAGTGTTGCATTTTAACTGAGAGTAATGAGAGTTTAATTGCATTTCCAGTGCCTTGAAAATATCTAAAAACATTCATCCCTCTGCTGCTAGTATAAATTAAGAAACACTGACTCCTATTTCTGACAACATATATATTATTTTTATTTTTACTTTACAGGTTCTTACATGTCTGAAAAAAACATGACAGATTCTCAGAAAACGGAAAATTGTTTACAATACTAATAAGGTCCTTTTTAATTGTGCTGTGAATGTTTATAATTTTGGTAAATGTTTTTTGTAGTTTGAAGCAAATATTATAGCTCTTAATTTTGCATGTGAATATACCCTCAAAGGTCTCCAATTGGTAATATACCTTAACATTGAAATTCTTAATATGTAGTATATTTGTATTTTCATCATAATATAAACAATCTGCTTATTTGTTTATGGAATGTAATGAGGAAAAAAACCTTCTTTTTGGGCAATTATTTACTTGTGATGGTCTTGTAGTTATGGTAGCATCAGGATCTACAAAGCGTGAATGTATAGAGCGATGAATGTTTATGTCCTTGGGGAAAAGAGCAGAAAACAGCAACCAGGAAGAAATAACAGTATTCAGTGACTTAACCTGAACTTTAGAGTTCGATATATTCCTTGCAGAGCCATAGAATGGGAAAACAATTTTTTTGTACTCTTAATTATATGTAAAAAGATACCTACTCCAACAATTATGGCTAATTAGGTCTGGCAGTAAGGAAAATGAGTTGTTCTTGGTCAGAATCTTTAGTGCCCATTGATTCTACAAAGGAACAAACTCAGCATAAGCCTTGTCCTAGGTCTGGTATAAAAAAAAATTGTGCTCCTCTTCTACCCACCCAATCACTGTGACTTCTGGTTCCCATTTAGAATCTTCTTGCCCTGCTCCCTCAGCTGAGAGAATCATGGCTGACTAGACCTTCAACTACTAGTATTTTGCCACCTCCTCCAACTATCACCCAAATGATAATCTACTTAAGATTTATTGGATATCAAATAGAAGGAGTTCTATCTCAAAATAAGAAGAAACAGAGAGAGTTGTAAGGTTGGCATGTTTTTTGTTTATCTGTTGTTTTTTATGGTTTTTCTTGATTGTATTCACAAGTTCGTATTATTCTCAAGGAACTTGTAGTACTATAGTTCTTGTGCCCTTCTGTTGGCTTGGTCAAGTCCTAATATCCAGACATTTCCAGTCTTCATTTTCTCCTATGTCACCAGACCACCTACCTCTCTCCTTCCATCTTCATTTTCTATTTCTCCTTCTGAAACTCACATTCCAACTACAAAAACAAGTTCTGTTATGTTCTCAGACTTTTCACTAAACATCCCCCATACATTTTTGCTTTCACCAAATTTAGAAAATCCCTGCAGGTAGATCCCCAAGGCTTTCTTTATGTATAGAATGTTCATTTTCCCTCCACTCTCTGTTCTGTCACCTTTCTGCTGGCTGGGTTCAGCAATCACTGCTTCTGATGTGACCTCATAGGTAAGTAATATGTTTCCCTATCTTATCCTCTGATCTGGACTTCACAATTCATTCCTGTGAAGTTTAAATGCTCTTAGCCCATACAATATCATACATTTTGACTCTCTGGGGTACTTATTATATGTGAACAAATCATATACTTTGAGTAAATCTGGGATATACTTATGCCCATGGTTTCAGGTCACACAGCTCCTCACAGAGATTTCCATCCATTATGTCAATATGGTTGTAAAGTATATTTAAACTATTGATAATTAATACATTAAATCCTCACTATGAAAAGTGGATAATGTATATTAATATACTGTATTAATAAATTCACAAAAGGGAACCAGATGTTATATTGACTAAGATTGGAATCTTAATCAGCAAGTGAGTGAGACAGGCCTGAGTTTTTGAATGCCAGCCTTGTCTCTAGTTTTTTTTTTGTTGTGTTTTTAAAAATATATTTTATTGATTTTTTTTTTTTACAGAGAGGAAGGGAGAGAGATAGAGAGTCAGAAACATTGATGGGAGAGAAACATCAATCAGCCGCCTCCCACACACCCCCCACTGGGGATGCACCCGCAACCAAGGTACATGCCCCTGACCGGAATCGAACACAGGACCCCCCAGTCCGCAGGCTGACGCTCCATCCACTGAACCAAACCAGTCAGGACTCTAGTTTTACATCCTGTTATTTATAGTTCTTAGTTTGGATTCTCCTAAGAGAGGAAATTAATATAAAGATTTGTTATCAGTACTTGACTTAGGATATTATTTTCAAAAAGCAATGTGAGAGAGTAGGGAATTAAGGCAGGAGAGGAAGGGAAAATAATACAATAATCCTATATAATAAAAGCCTAATATGCTAGGTGTCCAGTCATCCGGTCCTCCGTTCAACCAATCAAAGTGTAATATGCTAATGATATGCTAAGGCCACTCAACTGCTTGCTATGATGTGCACTGATTACCAGGGGGCAGATGCTCCAACAGGTAGGTTAGCTTGCTGCTGGGGTCTGGTCGATCGGGACTGAGAGAGACAGGCCGGACACACCCTAGATCCTCCCAGAGTTCCTACCCAGCTGGAAACCTCCTGCATCCCTCCCCGGCCCTAATCATGCATTGGAGGGGTCCCTCAGCCTGGCCTGAGCCCTCTTGCAATCTGGGACCCCTCAGGGACGTCGGAGAGCCAGTTAGGACCAATCCCTCAGGCCAGGCTGAGGGACCTCACTGGTGCATGAATTTGTGCACCGGGCCTCTAGTTAATCTATAATAATAAAAGGGTAATATGCTAATTAGACTGGACATAATTCTGGACATCCTTCCTGATGAAGCCGGGGCCAGAGGGAAGCCAGCCTGGGTCCCGGGTACTGGAGGGAAGATGGTGCCGGCAGCCAGGGGAAGGAAGGCCTACTATTGAATGAATTTTTGTGCATCGGGCCTCTAGTATATAATAATACAAGAATAAACTGTTTCATGTACTCACAACTATAAACATAGTTTTGTCCTATCCTGTATTTCACTAATCTATTTTTCCCTAGAGTCTCAGTCAAAACTATTATTTCTTTTGTTCAAATCCAGTTAGAAAAAGAATTATTCTCCCAATGTCTCAGAAAAGGTCTCTGATCCCAATTGAATCATGTGCATATACCTAAAATAATCCCTGAGAAAATGCCATGCTTGGATTAACCTCCCATCTAAGCTGGAAGATAGCTCTCCTACAGAGCACATGATATGAGTAAGTAGCTCTTCATTGGAAATCTGGTCGCAAAAATAATAGATTCCTACTTATAAACTTGTAGTATAAACTAGGCAGTGAGGAAGAAAACCGAGAGTCTTGTTAGTCTAGAGCAGTGGTTCTCAACCTTCCTAATGCTGCAACCCTTTAATACAGTTCCTGGTGTTGTGGTGACCCCCAATTTCATTGTTACAAATTGAACATAATTAAAGCATAGGGATTAATCACAAAAACAATATGTAATTATATATGTGTTTTCCGATGGTCTTAGGCGACCCGTGTGAAAGGGTCGTTCGACCCCCAAAGGGGTCGCGACCCACAGGTTGAGAACCGCTGGTCTAGAGGTAACATAATAAAAGATGCCTCAAAATCTGTATCTCCATCAATTGTTGTTTTCTGGGACAACAAAAGGAATAGAACAAGGCAAGAAGAAGGCAAGGTGATGAGAGGGCTATTTCTCATAAGCATCTTTAAAGGTTTCCTTATTGCCTTTTCCAGCCACAGCTTTTGGTTTTCTGGTGACTCTTAGCAACTTTCACCTTGTTATTTGGACTAATATATCATTGTTTGAATAAAGAATAGACAAAACTTTGCACTTTCCTTAGCTGTTTGAAAACTCTCTTTACTGAAAAATATTTGAAATTATTAACATAATTGAATCATTACACAAACACACACACACACACATTTCTTCAGGGCATTCTGTATCTAGGTATGTAGGATTTTCTAAAGAGGAAAAAAAGAACAGCACACAATTATTTTAAATAATCTTTAAAGTACATTTATAATAGAATGATAATTTTGATTCTTTCATACATTTTATTGTATAATTTTTGTCCATTTCATGATTGCTGTAAGTCATAATGCCATCTCTCATATCTGCTCTTAATTATATTTTCTCCTGGTTATATTCATACATTTTTAATATTCTCTCAGTTTTAGTCAAGGGCAGTTTTATTTCTTAAGCCTTCATATATTCAAAAGCTACTGGTGTCATCAAAATAATACTCATTCAATCTTTAATCCAATTTTCTATGTCAGATAATTCTTTAAGACTTTATGGTTGATTGCTTCTATTTCATGCCCCCCCACCCTTTGAAAGATTAATTCAGTTCTGAAGTGGTTATATATGTCCTCAGTTAATATCATCAGTCATGGAGCCTTCAGCTCTCTTCCCAATTCTGGAGTTAAGGGATTTGTGCAATTTCTATCATATTGTTCGAGTTGTATATTTCTAACCAAGAGAAGGTCTAAGGTGCCTACTAACATTGGTGCCATATATACTTGCACAGAAAGAAAAATATAACCAAAACAATGTAAATTAGCACTTCTAATGGTAATGACTCCAGCATTGAATTTATTAGACTATCTTTGGTCAATTTCAGGCCTTTGAGTATAATTACTGCTAATGATCAGAAAGTAAGAATCCAGTTTTAATTAATTGTTATATCTTATGGAACACTTTCCAGAGCTAGCAGGATGAAAATGGTATTATTAAATATCATTAAAATGATGGGAATTCTAAAAATCTATTAGTTGCTGGCATTGCTATTTCTTGAGGAACTTTAAACAGCTTTATTTCTACCTTCCTGGATCCTCTCAAATTTTGCCAACTACATCACCTACCTTTGTTCCACTGGATGAAGCACTTTCTATTGAATTACTTGGTCAGCTCATTTATACTAATTTCTAGTTTTATTGAAGCAAAACAATGTTGGAAACATTTTTTAAGGTAATTCAGCAGACATAGAGCATGAGTGGGAAAATTAAATATAGCAGAGGAGCAGATATGTTCAGATTAATCTCTAAAATATGCTCTAATTGAATGTCCTAACAGGAGATTACAGTAAGAATGTCTAGTTAAAACTTAGGAGTAATGAAGAATTACCAACCATTTGGGGAGATATGAAAAGAAGTTCTTATGTCCAATAAGAAATTACTCAAACAGCCCTGGCTGGTGTGGCTGAGTTGGTTGGCATCCTCCTGTGCACCTAAGGGGGGCACCTAAGGGTTGCCAGAAGACTCTGTCTTCTTCAGAAATCACTCTCACCTGGCCAGTGTGGCCAGTGGGGGTGGTGGGAGCATCTTCCTGTGCACTGAAAGGTAGTGGGTTCAGGACACATACCTAGGTTGAAGGTTCAATCTTTTTTTTTTCATATATTTTTATTGATTTCAGAGAGGAAGGGAGAGGGAGAGATGGAAACATCAATGATGAGAGAATCACTGATGGCTGCCTCCTGCACGTCCCCTATGAGGGATTGAGTCACAACCAGGGCATGTGCCCTTGGCCAGAATCAAACCTGGGACCCTTCAGTCTGCAGGCCCACACTCTATCCACTGAGCCAAACAGGCTAGGGCATGCAGGTTCAATCTTTGATCCCAGTCGGGCACGTGCAGGAGGTGCAGGAGGCAACCAATCATGTTTCTCCCTCAAATCAATTTCTCTTTCTCTCTCTCTCTCTCTCTCTCTCTCTCTCTCTCTCTCTCTCTCTCTCAATGGAAACATGTCCTTGGGTGAGGATTAAAAATAAAAAAATAAATCATTCTCTTCTCCAAATATTTTTTACATTAAACTTTTTCATCAAATGCACTTAGTATTTTCTTGGACAAAATAATAATAAAACAGAAGAGAGTTTAGAAGCCTGAATTTAACTAATTTCTAGATAGCTAATTTATATTTGTAGTCAAATACATTTTTTGCATACATTGTCATAAATGTTTCACAAGACAATGTGACCAGTTGCATGATGCACCTGCTTTTGGTAAAGATTGCATTAAGAGGAGTATTTTAAAGGCAATAAACCATATGGGGCCTCTAGTCAAGGAATTACTAAAGAAGACAGAAATGCGATTGCCAGGAAGAGGAGAAATGATCACTTTTACAATAGGATCATTGTAAAATTAGAAAGAAAGTGGGGTTTAGTGAACCAGAGATTTCTGAAGGTGCAGAGGACAGAGTCTAAGAAACAGTTTAATAAAGAAAGTTAAGAGAGAAACCAAGATGGCAGCATAGGTAAACACCGGAGATTGCTGCCTCACACAACCACTTCGAAAATACAACTAAAAGACGGAATGGACATCACCCAGAACCACAGGAAGGCTGGCTGAGGGGAAATTCTACAACTAGAAGGAAAGAGAAAGGCATACCGAGACTCAGAGGAGGCACAGTGCGGAAAATACAAAGGTGCGGAAGTGCGTGCGGAGCGGGCTGGCAGCTGAGGGCACGGTTGTCTTTTTCAATCGGGAGGGAGTCTCAGGCTCTGACCTCCAGTTCCGGGCGAGCCTCTTAGGACCCAGACTCAAAGGGGAGAAGTGGGACTGTCTGGCATTGGTCGGAACTCGAGGGCAGCTTTCTCTCCGAGGTTTGCAGTGGTTGCTGGGACTCTGAGAGGCAGAGCCTCTGGGACGGACTGAGAGCAGCCATAAGTGCTCGCTCGGCCCGCCCTGTTGATCCCCTGGGACCTGCCCTGCCCAAGCCTTGCACAGAGGCATTTTCGGGATAGCCTTAGGCAAAGGCTAGATTAGCACCTCCCTAGAGGACAGAAGTTCTCCCATTGCAGACACAGATGGTTCTCATAGCCAGTTGGCCTGGAGGTCAAATCCCTCCCAGTATTACCTGCAACAATCAAGGCTTAGCTAGAACAAGACTGCGCACAAAGACCACAAGGGGGTGCACCAAGAAAGCATAAAAAATGCGGAGACAAAGAAACAGGACAAAACTGTCAGTGGAGGATATTGAGTTCAGAACCACACTTTTAAGGTCTCTCAAGAACTGTCTAGAAGCTGCCGATAAATTTAGTAAGGCCCTCGAAAAGATTGGTGAGACCACCGATAAATTTAGTAAGCCCCTCGAAAAGACTGGTGAGACCGCTGATAAATTTATTAAGGCCCTCGAAAAGACTGGTGAGACCGCAGATAAATATAGTGAGAT
This sequence comes from Myotis myotis, assembly GCF_014108235.1. Classification (NCBI taxonomy): domain Eukaryota; kingdom Metazoa; phylum Chordata; class Mammalia; order Chiroptera; family Vespertilionidae; genus Myotis; species Myotis myotis. The sequence goes on from NW_023416368.1 coordinate 70,942,287, forward strand.
CCTCAAGAAATCTAATGAGACCCTTGATGTTGTGATAAAGAACCAACTAGAAATTAAGCATATACTGACTGAAATAAAGAATATTATACAGACTCCCAACAGCAGACCAGAGGAGCGCAAGAATCAAGTCAAAGATTTGAAATGCAAAGAAGCAAAAAACACCCAACCGGAAAAGCAAAATGAAAAAAGAATCCGAAAAAACGAAGATAGTGTAAGGAGCCTCTGGGATAGCTTCAAGAGTACCAACATCCGAATTATAGGGGTGCCAGAAGATGAGAGAGAGAAAGATATTGAAAACCTATTTGAAGAAATAATGACAGAAAACTTCCCCTACCTGGTGAAAGAAATAGACTTACAAGTCCAGGAAGTGCAGAGAACCCCAAACAAAAGGAATCCAAAGAGGACCACACCAAGACACATCATAATTAAAATGCCAAGAGCAAAAGACAAAGAGAGAATCTTAAAAGCAGCAAGAGAAAGCAACTCAGTTACCTACAAGGGAATACCCATACGACTGTCAGCTGATTTCTCAACAGAAACTTTGCAGGCCAGAAGGGAGTGGCAAGAAATATTCAAAGTGATAAATAGCAAGAACCTACAACCAAGATTACTTTATCCAGCAAAGCTATTATTCAGAATTGAAGGTCAGATAAAGAGCTTCATAGATAAGAAAAAGCTAAAGGAGTTCATCACCACCAAACCAGTATTATATGAAATGCTGAAAGGTATCATTTAAGAAGAGGAAGAAGAAAAAAAAGGTAAAGATACAAATTATGAACAACAAATATGCATCTATCAACAAGTGAATCTAAGAATCAAGTGAATAATCTGATGAATGGAATGAACTGGTGATTATAATAGAATCAGGGACATAGAAAGGAAATGGACTGACTATTCTTGGGGGGGGAAAGGGGTGTGGGAGATGCGGGAAGAGACTGGACAAAAATCTTGCACCTATGGATGAGGACAGTGGGTGGGGAGTGAGGGCGGAGGGTGGGGAGGGAACTGGGAGGAGGGGAGTTATGGGGGGAAAAGAGAGGAACAAATGTAATAATCTGAACAATAAAGATTTAATTAAAAAAAAAGAAAGTTAATAAAGAAGAAAAGAAAGGTCTTCACATATGAAACAAACATTTGTACTAAGATTATTCTATGTGTTATAAAGTAATTATGTCAAACACAAATTGTAATTTTTAAAAATATATGTGTATGAAACAGGAAAATTGAACTGGAATGTGTGATGTTCCTCTGGGCAGGATGATCCCCATGTTCTTGTCCAGGTGGAGTTGAATAATGAAACCACGGACGAAAGGTGGTATAGTAAAAGGAGGTCATTTATTGAGAAACAAGCACAGACTCCCATGTGGGGAGGAGGAAAGAGTCCCACTGAGTCCCTTTTTTCCTTGGTTTATAAAGGCTGCAGTTCTTTGTGCCTTGACATCCCCTCTGATTGGTCATTATCCCCTCTGATTTGGTCACTATAGCAGCTCCAGAGCTCAAACTTCATGTGAGGTATGTGAGGTTAACTCTTCTTCTCCCTTATTGTTTTCCTAGCCCCTTTGGGATTTCCTCTTCTTTCTCTGAATGAGGAGCTTCCTTCTCTTTATTCTGTAAATGTATGCCTTCTCCAGCTCTCTTATTCTATGGAAATGTAGCTCTGTAGCCCTGTGCTTTTTTCATGGACCCTTTAACTCCTAAAATTTCCTGAACCTGCCTATTTCACCCCTAAAAACTCCTTTCATTTATTGATTTCAGAGAGGAAGGGAGAAGGATAGAGAGATAGAAACATCAATGATGAGGGAGAATCATTGATCAGCTGCCTCCTGCCTGCCCCCTATTGGGGATCAACCCCGCATCCTGTCATGTGCCCTGACTGGGTATCAGACTTTGACCTTCTGGTTCATAGGTTGACTCTCAACCACTGAAGTACACTGGCCAGGCCGGGCATTTACTTTTAACTTACTTTTCAGGTGGAATTCTTTCTTTCTGAACATTTTCAGAAATAGCTTTTCTTAAAAATCCTTCAAGGGACACTTTTAGGTAGAGATATTGAAAGAAAGAAATTAATAAGTTGTGATCAACCAAAGCCTACACTACAAAATTCATGAGATAGTGTTTACTAACACATGGTACAAACATATACCCACTCACAATATACCCCATTACACCTCATATCTATCTATATAAAAGCCTAAGTGACCATCGCAACTGAAATAACTGAACAGATGTCCCAACAGACTGTGTGGGACGACCAGGCCGGCAGGGGGGTTAGTGAGGGGCAACCAAATGACCAAACAGCAGGCTGCATGGGGCAAACAGGCCAGCAGGGGAGCCAGTTAGGGGTGACCAAACAACTGAACAGCAGGCTGCATGGAGCGACCAGGCCAGCAGGGGGGCAGTTGGGGGTAACCAGGCCAGTGGGGGTGGGGCAGTTGGGGGCTATCAGGCTGGCAGGCAGAGGCAGTTAGGGGTGATCAGGCTGGCAGGGGGCAATTAGGGGCAATCAGGCAGGCAGGCAGTTGAGCAGTTAGGAGCCAGCAGTCCAGGATTGTGAGAGGGATGTCCAACTGCCGGATTAGGCCCGATCCCCAAGATTGGGCCTAAACCAGCAGTAGGACATCCTCCAAGGGGTCCCGGATTGGAGAGGGTGCAGGCTGGGCTGAGGGGACCCCCCCTGCATAAATTTTGTGCACTGTGCCTCTAGTCTATATATATAAAAGCCAGGTGACTGGAACGGTGCAGTGACCAGAACAACCAGAACTACCAGTTGCTATGACACACACTGTGGTAGCAAACCAGCCTGATCGGGGCCCGGTAAGCCCCCTCCCCAACTGCCTGTGACCCCTCCCCCTTGCCAGCCTGGCCCCTGATCGCCCCCCCCCCCTCGAATGGGGGTGGGGCTAGCTGGCCAACTGCCCACAGCCCTTCCCCAGGCCAGCCCACCCCAATGGGGCCTGATCAGGGCTGGGCCAGCCGGACCCCAGCCCTGCACAAATTCGTGCACCAGGCCTCTAGTCTATTTAATAAAAGCCTAAGTGGCCATTATGCAGAACGACCAGAACAACTGGTCATTATGCCTCCATGGCAGCTCTAAGTAGCAGCGAGCCAAGCCGTAAGGAGCAATGAGCAGGCAGGTGGTAAGGAGCGAAGGGTCCTGGACTGTGAGAGGGTGCAGGCCAGCCTGAGGGCCCCCTCCCTCAGTGCACGAATTTCATGCACCAGGCCTCTAGTATATTATGAAATGCATGCACATATATATCTGATCGTATTTTTAAAATTCTCAAACAGGGAACATATTCTGACCTGAGACACCACAATATAGTGAAATCAATAAAATCTGTACTCTCCTAGGAAATGTAAAGAGGTAGGATGAGTAATAAGAAATAAAAAAACAGAAATTATATCTCTAGTGTTTTATTTAAATTCCTCTTCACTAGAGAATTACTCAAAGCTTTCACTTGAATGACTGTTGAAGGGCCATCAATGATCTGGTGTACCTTTTTTCATTATCGTAGCACTGTCTGCCACAGGACCCACATGTTCGAAATATACTGATTTGCTTTCACAAATCCTATTACCTTTCTATTATCAGATCTTGTATTTTAAGTGCAGAGAGAATTCAGTCCCTCTGGCTGCAATTGTTTAAAGACCCAGAAGCTTTCGGCAACAATCTGAATTTAACATCAGCTTGTCTCCTAGTCATGCTGTTATCTCTTCCTATTTCTTTAATCCAAGAAGTTTGAGAGCTTCTGTAAAAGATGCTCTGCTGGGATGCAAAACTTCTCTGAGTACTGCTTACCATTGCTGCTGGGGCCTGGACTTTGTAAGCCTCTACTCCTTTAGGAAGGATAGGAAGTGTTTTCTCTACATGCAAATGCCTGCTCTTCTAATGTGCTTTAGGCTTTAATGACATTCACAATCAAAACTTGAAGGCAGGGGAGGTGGAGGGGAGGGGAAGAGATCAATTAAAGGACTTGTATACATGCATATAAGCATAAACAATGGACACAGACACCAGAGCGGTGAGGGCATGAGAGCGGGGGTGGGGGTGGGGGAGGGGGCGGGGCAGTAGGGGATAAGGACACATATGTAATACCTTAATCAATAAAGAAGAAAATAACTTTCTGCAACAATTGAATTTAAAAACTAAAGCCTGTGGGGAAAGAAATCTGACTCCAGTTAACTATGGTGTAGCTTTCCATAAGTCCCTTAGCATTGTAGCCAAGTTCATCACAGCCAAAACAACCCAAGACTTTGTGGCCTCTGAGGTCATTTAATTAAAGGAGGTTAACATAATTTGTATTCATATTTTGACCTTCAGACATCAAGAAAACTTTAAATTTGTTCAGCATCCCCTGGTTAAAGGGCAGGAAAGTAGATGAAACACGTTATTCATATATCCATAAAACCAGTTATAAACTTTAAAGTCAGTATTTAAAGGCATAAAATTCATTTTTCTGGTAAAGCCATCTATGTGCAAAAACTTTATTAAAGAAAAACCTTTCATTTTGCAGTGATGGGAGATAAATAAATTGCTGCCATGGTTATTTTTAATTCCTTAAGCACAATCATATTTTGTGTCTGTTTGGCTGAAGATAAGAGCACCCCATAGAGAAGGCCCGAGAACATGTAATTAGCTCATTGATATTAGCTATCATCATTTGCATTACACTATTGCCATAATATTCATGAAGACTATATTTTTCTCTGATAGCAAGAATCATCAAAAACATTTCATGTGTTTGTAAAATTTGTCAAATTATCTATAAAAAGCTATGTGGGGTTCAAGAAGATCATAAAATATAACTGACATATGGAGAAACATATTTAGTTTTAGATGAAGCAACTTTTAATCTAGACCAACAAAGCTGAGTAATGTAGTCCTATAAAAACTATCAGCAGTGATGAAAGTAAACAGGAAAATAGAGTAGAAAGAAAATGAACTTCAGTATATGGAACCAAGTCATAATAGGAATTAACATCCTTTGCAATTGAATGTACTCTAATCAATCATTCATAAAAAGTAAAGAGGAGAATCAATTAACAATCTAATTAAAAATCATCCAATGCCCTCAATTATTCTGTTTAAACAAGATCATCATTTTAGTTAGCCTAGTTTAGAATTTAGCTAATTATTCTATTAAATTTTCAGTGAAACATTAACCTTATAAAACCTCTATTCTAAGATTTTAAATGAAGACTATTAAGTAGTTTTAATGAACACACAGCCCATCTAGCAAAAGCATTGGCCTTCCTTTTATCATGTTAGGATATCTCCCCTTGTCTGTCCTTAAATTAAATACCATGCCTCTCCTTTCCAGGAAGCTCAGAAGAAATAGCAGATTTTTAGTAAAATAAGATTAAATTGTAACTCTGTGATCTCTATATGAGCTTCTTTTCAAATGCTAGAACTTTGGGCTCCTGCCATTTCCTTATACCTGAACTAATTTTTTTTTCTACTGTGTCTAGACCTTTTAAAATTAAACTTTCCTATGTAGCCATAAAATGAAGCTTTAAAAAACAGAATAATTACATTTTGTGACCAATTTTCAACTGTTTCTATTAAAAAGAAGCATGTTATACTTTATGTTGGTGAGTGCATTCTAATGTTTTTCACACAGTGCATACACACACACACACACACACACACACACAAATTACAAATAAAACGGTTAAATTTTCTACTGGAACCCAAACTATTGAAAATGTAAACTGAAACACAAGTAAATTTCCTGAATATTAATTTACTTCATGGTTTCAAATTATCTATATATGTTTGCACATTAATGTGCACTAGCTCTTATGACTGATTTAACGATCTCTTTCTACCACATCTTTAAAATTCAAGAGCTGTAGAAGTTTCACTATTTGTAAAGAGAACACTAATTCAGTGTATGGTCTCCAGGTCTTCTTCCAAATTAGATCTCTAATGATTGGTTTGATTTATTTCTGCATCCACTTTTGTATTTGTTTTAATTCAAGTGCTTATTTTTATCTTACCTCAACTCAGCACCTCTTCACATTTTCAGAAAACTAGCCACTCACTCCAAGAATATCAGTGAGTCATGTAGATCAGATTGTACATCAGACCACCAAGAGCAAACCAACAAACCACTGCCATAATGAATTGGGGAAACTGGATTGGAAGGCATGGTGTTCCTCTGGGCAGGATTGTCCCCGGATTCTTGTCCGGTGGAGTCAAAGAATGAAACAGACGAAAGGTGGTATAGTAAAAGGTGGACATTTATTGAGAAACAAGCACAGACTCCCATGTGGGGAGGGGGAAGGAGTCCCACTGAGTCCTATTTCTCTATGGTTTATAAAGGCAGCAGTTCTTGCCTTGATATCCCCCTCTGATTGGTCACTATAGCAACTCCAGGGCTTAAACCCTCATGCTCTCCCCTTCTTCTCCCTTATTGTTTTCCCATTCCCCTTGGAGCTTTCTTCTTCCCTCTCTGAATGGGGGGATTCTTTCCCTTTATTCTGTAAATGTATACCTTCCTCTGTTTCCAGCTCCCTTATTCTATGGAAATATGTACCTTTTGCAGCTCCCAGCGCCCTTATTCTATGGAAGTATACCTTCTACACCTCTGTAGCCCTGTGCTTTTTCAATGGACCACTTAATTTCTAAAATTTCCTAACCCTGCCTATTCTACCCCTAAAAACTCTTATTTTACCCCTAAAAACTCCTTTCAATAGTATTTGACAATTTTAGCTAATGGACTAGTGCCTTTCTCTACATTGGCCTTTTCAACATCTTGCATTGACATCCCCATTTCCAGTGACTATTACTACCTAGCACACCAGTCAAGCACTTGGAGGACCATAACTGTATCACTAGAAACCACAAATGTGGCCAGTCCACTTTCTGACTCCAACCACTCATTTATCTGATTCAGTATCTCCAGTCCCTCAATTTTTTGTCTTCTTGGAATAATGGTCACTACTATGGCTCACCATTTTCCCTATTCACCTTTGATTACATGGTTAATCATATCATCTGATATCTTGCCAGTATCCTGTAGTGCCTCATCTGACAGTCGTTGTGAAGCTCTGTTTGGTAAAACAACAACAAAAACTTCTGGAGTGAATCTAGGAGCCTGCCCTCTCCCCCCATGCCTTGTCACAGACTGCTGAGTACTGCAAGATAAATGAGAACCTGACACCCCTGTAAATTCATAACTAGAAACCTTAATTAGTTTTACTAATGCACAAACAACCCAATGAGCATTTCATTCACTCATTTTCCATAATTCTATTCTAACTCTAGCCTGAACCTGTCAAACCATTGGCTCCCTCTAGGTTCACTCACTGATTGTAGATAACTTCTTAACTTACAGAGAATAAAATATATTTACACAGAAAGTCATTCAAACTCCAACTACCAAATGCAACATCCTACACTCAAATCTTCATTTGTTGCCACTATCCTTCTCTTCTGGTGCAATTGAAGAGGTGACCATTATCATATTTTAGGATAATTTCTCTGGATCACTTACAACAATAAAGCCCCAAGAAACAAACTCGGTCAATTCTCTTCTATCTTAAAATCAACCAAAATAACCAACTTGTCAACCAATCAGTCAGAAAACAAACAAAAACATTTCCTAGACTTGATATATCTCTTTTCTCCTTTACTGCCAAATTTACACCACACTTCCATACCTGCTATTGGCTCTTAAAACTTTATTTTTTTCTGCTTCCAAAGTTCTACTGAAATTGTTCATTCCACTGTCCTTAAGGTTTCTAGTTATAATGGGCATTTCAGTTTTTAATTTGCTTAATTTCCTGATAGCATTTGATAGTAGTATTCACTCCCTCCTAAAGGATTTTTTTCTTCTATTTGTTTCTATGAAATCATATTTCCTTATTTAACTCTGTCATTTTCTGTTTATCTATTCTTCCTCCTCTACTCCTATCTCCAATGTAGATGTTCCAAAACAAGGGCTGTACGGTTAGTTCTCTCTATTTGTCTACACATTTTCTTTAAAAGATTTTATCTAACTTATTGGCTTCAATAACCATCTATATTTTGACAACTATAAATTGTTATTTCCTGCATCATTCTCTCTCTTGAGCATCAGATTCCTGTACATAATTGACTGTGAAAACTCTATGATAAATTTTCACTGTCACAACTAATTCAATAAATATAAAATGAACTCATTATCTCCCATCCTCTCACCAAAGCCCAAAATTGAGTTCTTTCCCAGTCTTTCACATCTCAGTATATATTGTTAATAAGCAATGTTTATCAAACCCAAAACTTAAGTATCATACTTTACTCCTTTTTTTATTTCCTACTTCTAATCAAGAAAATAATTAAATTTACTTAAGAGATACATCCACTCAATTTACTCTAATTCTACGACCAACACCCTATGACAATCTAATCTCTTTTTTTTTTACAGATTATTTTATAACCACTGAGTTTACCTCCTATCATCTATTTGATTTGTGCACTATACCTGGAGGTAACTTTTTAATTGTTTCTTTTTTTAAAATTGATTTAAGAGAGAGTAAGGGAGAGGGAGAGATAGAAACATCAATGATGAGAGAGAATCCTTGATTGGTTGCCTCCTGCATGCCCCCTACTGGGGATGGAGCCTGCAACCCAGGCATGTGCCATGACCTGGAATGGATCTGTGACCTCATGCTTCATAGATCAACACTCAACCACTGAGCAATACCAGCCAGGCTAGAATCAACTTCTTTTTAAATGATCTCTAAAATCTTATCAATGCCCTAAACCCTTGACATAGTAGAGATGATATCCCCATTATTTCAATCACCCAACCTCTTTAGCCTCAGTCTCAGCCATTCTTTACCTGAATGCTATGCTCCAGGCACCATGGGCATTATTTTGATATCTTCTCCAGATTTGAGGCATGCATTTTTTTTTTTTAATCTCTTTCCTCTCTAGTCAAATTTTCCTTGCCTCTTTTTCTTTTTATGCCCCTTTGCCAAACTTATTCTCTCTTTTATCTCATGTTTCAGCGTGAATAATACTTCCTTCAGGATTAGTGGCCCCTGCCCTAGGTTAGGACTCTCTGATCCAATAACGTACTTGAAATATAATTCATTACCTATATAATGCCTATTTCCCCTACTACAATGTGAGCTTCATGAAATAAGGATCATATCTAGCTGCTCTACCTGAAGCGACTGATAAAATGAAAGCACAAAAAATAAGATTTTAAAAAAATCACTTAGGATGAATCTCATGGATTTGCTACAAGTATTTTATAGTTTAAACAAATTATACATGTAAAGTTTAACTGGCATGTAATAAGCAATCAGTAGTTGACCTTTCATCTAACTTCCTTCATTGGCATAAATGGATGTAGTAAATATGAAAAAATAAAGGGAGAGAAAATGGCTTTACCATTATTCATGCCTTCTAATGCACTTTATTGAATATATATGTACATATATTTTTGGTTGATAATTGTTGAATGTTATTGAAAAAGGGATTTTAGGGGGATATAGGCAGGCTTAGGGAAGTTTTAGAATTGGGGTCCATGGAAAAACACAGGGCTACAGATTGGGAGAAGGTACATCTCCGTAACACAAGGAATCCAGGTGCAGTTACAGTTCCATAAGACAAAGAAACAGCAACAGATGCATCTCCATAACACAAGGAAGCCAGGTGCATGGAGCAGCAACAGTTGCATTTACATAAGACAGGGGAGCTGGAAGTAGCCAAAAAGGTCCATATTTACAAAATAAAGGAAGAAAGCCAGAAAGAAAAGAACAATGAGGGAGGAAAGCATCATATGTCCCATGTGGTGTTTGACCTTTGAGTTCAGGAGTTACTATAGTAACCAGTCTAAGGGAATAGTGCCCAATCAGAGGGGATATCAAGGCACCAGGATCTGCAGCCTTTATAAGCCATAGGGAAAAAGAACTCAGTGGGACCATTTTCTCCATCCCCACATGGGAGTCTGTACTTGTTCTTCAATAAATCTCCACCTTTGCTATACTACTCTCTGTCCCTGGATTCATTCTTCAGCACTGGCGGACAAAGAATCTGGGTTCCAGTCCAATATGCTTCTTCTACAAATAACTCAAAACTCTTTTTACCTAAACTCATAGTTACTTTCTCCATAATTGCTATGCAATTATCAAGTAAGCATTTTTCACATGTTGAATATCCTTTTTGTAAGCCAAGCAAAAATTACTAAAAAAAAAATCAAAGCAAGTTTTCTAACTTTTACTGATGTATAAAATATAATAACTAAATAAATCAATATAAATTAATAATATTTTTCCTTTTTAATTCTTGTTTTATTTTAATTTTGCTTAGATAGCTCATTCACTCATTTAGTAAATTTCTCTTTTCTTTACTGCAGCCTAGCTTACAAGGTTTTAAAATTCCTCCACAACAATCAATGTACTTTGGTCATTTAAAATCATACTCATATGTGTGTTTCATATAGATTCTGTTGAATCTCATATGTGTCAGGTATATTTTTAAAATATAGTGTTGGCCATTCTTTTTACATTTTTGCAAGTTATATATACCTGCCCTATCTACTTTGACAAAACAGGTAAACCCATGGAATTTCATACTTTAATGCAAATATGTTTACAGCCCTTAGTGACTGGATTAAATTATAAAGATCAAAGCCCTTAGAAAAATGGTGAACATTTCAAGGCATGTGTTTTTCTAAAAACTCTTAGCCTTTTACAAGCATAATCTACTTATTAAAATTATAATTGAGCTACTGAATTAATCTCAGATCCTAATATGCTTATTATTTTTTCGCTATTCTAAATACCATATTTGATTCTGCTTAGATTCTTGTGCCAATTGTAAATGTCAATGTATACATGAATTCTTTATTTCATTAGACAATGATTTTTTTCTATTCTTCCTCTGTGCTTCCATTAAACTTTGTTATAATTTAGTGTAACCTGAAAGGATATTTTCTTATCCTATCATTGTTGACATATATACATACCGAATGTATTTTCCTGAAGGCAAGGGCCATAGCTTATTCATTTTCTTATGCTCATATTGTTCAGTACACACATATATTTCCTTTGGATTGAAGAAATCATTAGTATTTTAAAAACCTTGTTTCTAGGATTAATTTAACTAGTAAATTTTTCAATTACATTTTAGTGATTCTTATGGAATTGTAATAGTTTGACAGAGGTGGAGGAATATTACATGATTGAGAAACTGACAGATTTTGCCTATTAAAAGAAATATTGTCAATTAAAGAGGAATCATATGCATAGATAAAACACCATATATTGATTGATTGATTTCAGAAAGGAGGGAGAGGGAGAGAGAGACAGAAACATCAATGATGAGAGAGAACCATTGAATGGCTGCCTCCTGCACACCTCCAACTGGGGACCAAGCCCACGACCGGGCATGTGCTCCTGACCAGAATCGAACCCGGGACTCTTCAGTCCACAGGCGACACTATATCCACTGAGCAAAACCAGCCAGGGCACCTTTCGTTTTTGTTTTTGTTTTTTTAATATACTTTTATTGATTTCAGAGAGGAAGGTAGAGGGAGAGAGAAATAGAAACATCAATGACAAGAGAGAATCATTGATCAGCAACCTCCTGCATCCCCCCTACTGGGGATTGAGTCTGCAACCCAGACTTGTGACCTTGTTCAGAATCAAACCCAGGACCCTTCAATCCGCACTCTGACCCTCTATTCACTGAGCCAAACCAGCTAGATAAAACACCTTTCAAATTGCAATATATGACAAAACTATTTGGCTTATATACACCTATATAATAAAAGCATAATATGCAAATTGACTGAACTGCAGAACTACCAGTTGCTATGACAGGCACTGACCACCATGGAGCAGACACTCAACACAGGAGCTGCCCCCTGGTGGTCAGTGCACTCCCACAGGGGGAGTGCTGCTCAGCCAGAAGCCCTGAGCCAGGCTCATGGCTGCTGGCTGGCGAGCTGCAGCAGCGGTGGCGGGAGCCTCTCCTGCCTCCGCGGCAGTTGGACATTCCCCAAGGGCTCGGCTCCTGGAATGCAAGAGGGCACAGGCCGGGCTGTGGGACCCTCCAACAGCATGAATGTTGTGTGCCGGTCCTCTAGTTTTAAATAAAATACTATTTGCATTAGGGAATTTTAGTCAAAGGCAGGATGATTAGTATCAATTACTTTTCTATTATAGTATTTGGGATAGCATTTTACAAGATTGTACAGTGAGCTTTTGTTGTTTGAAATAATAATTACAAAGTTGGGTATACTTGGAAGTATATTACATGTAGGCTATAGTATCAAATAAATAAATAAATAGAGGAAAAACATGAGCATTGATATAATGAAAAGCATAGAGATGTTAGTTATGTTCTTTCCTTCATTTTTCTTTCTTCCTTCCTCCCTTCCTTCCTTTCTTCCTTCTTTCCCTCTCTCATTTTTCTGTCTAAACTAACAAATTTTAACTTTGGTAGAGGTCCCCCAACCGCAGCCCATCCCTTGGTATAAATCAGATTGCTAATAAGTACATAAAGTCTAAGAACAAAATATTTTCCATTCGAGATGTCTCTTTCCCATAAATGTAATCCATTAAATTGGCAACTAAAGCATTCGATTAAAGTGACCCTCAATGCTTCACAGCTTGATTTTTTAGCACATCTGATACCAATAGACCATCATTTAGATAGGTTAAAAGACTTCTGACTTTTGCAGATAAAGTTAGTAAAGAAAATAATGCTTCTATAACAAGCAGCTCATAAAAATGGTTTTATTTTCCTCGGTCATAAAAAAAGCTTTTCAATAGCATTCCCAGTTGAATAGTCAAATACTTACAAATACATAGAAAGAAAATTCCTTCGCATTTCATTAAAACGGGTTGTCATAAAACAACAAACATGGCACCTCTCATAAAATCAGGTCATGTTCTATGAATATTTAACTTACTTCGAACCTTTTGGAAGGAAATAGTGACCTTGAAAACTTTAGTAACAGGACACCAATTTAACACAAAGGCCACTGCCTCTGTCATTAATCATGGTAGATGACTGCCTGGAGCTATTGTTGCCTTTTCAAAGGCAAATCTTAAAAGAGGGGAAGGTGAAAATATATATTATACACTATTTTATCATAAAAAACATGGAAGTGATTGAGACCCAACCAGCACATGGGGGTTTTATTAAAACCTATTTTAAAAATGAAGTTTAAAAGTTTGTGTTTTTATTTCTTGTCAGCTTGAAATCAATATACTAGTTGAGCAATAAGAATTTAATAACCCGACAGCTAAATATTGGTTCAATATATTACCTTTTTATTGGGCTATGGAACCTTGATTTATGCAGAATCACAACAGAATGATCGTAAATAAATGAATAGATTTATCCTGTGTGGGTGTTTACAAAGGTTTCAGGAAGGCATTTAAAATTCTTAGGAGAAAGTCAGTAAGGCAAAGAAACAAATATTGGCCTCTATTAATTAAATCCTTTCTTTTAGAACAGGATACTGACTTGGGACTATCATCCAGGCAAAGAGCAAGTTTCAGAGGCAAACAGTAGTGAGGACATTGTGAGATTTAAATTTAGATGAGATTAAAGAGAGGCCAGGCAACTCAATTTCTTAACCTTCAGTAAAGGCACACATTAAAAATTATAAGAAATTGCAGAATGTTTTTTCTAGTGTATGTTTTCAAATAAAGTGTAGTGAGCCAGGTCATTGGCTCACTTAAGAATCTGACGTTCTCGCCCTAGCCGGTTTGGCTCAGTGGATGGAGTGTCGGCCTGTGGCCTGAGGGATCCCAGGTTCGATTCCGGTCAAGGGCATGTACCTTGGTTGCGGGCACATCCCCAATCGGGGGTGTGCATGAGGCAGCTGATCAATGTTTCTCTCTCATCGATGTTTCTGGCTCTCTATCCCTCTCCCTTCATCTCTGTGAAAAATCAATAAAATATATTAAAAAATAAAGAATCTAATGTTCTCTTAAGGTGTTAATCTTGGCATGGAATCATGAGGCATGGCATTAAAGGCATATTGTAAGGACGTTAAATATATGGAGAAGAAAAAAATATATATATATGTACATACATATACATATGCATTTTGATGTGTTTTATTTTTATACTACCTGGGAATAAAGTTTACATACTAGTGTACATTGTCTGAAAATATCCTGTTGACAGCAAACAGAGGATCACTTTGTTAAAGCAATGTTTTCCTGAGAGGACCTATTTGTGCAGTCGCAGATTTATTTTCCCGATTCTGTTGCCAGGCCTGATGAAGGCAAGAGCTTTATGTCCAGATCACCAGGTAGACGCCTGATTTATCTCTGTAGCTCCGGTTCATATATGGTCCCAGCCAGGTATCAACATGACAAATTGAGGAATCTCATCTGATGGGAGGGATTCACATGTAGTTCTCTGTTCCTGAAAAATCTGAGAAATGCCAAACAAAAAATGATATGAAACATGTTTACTCTTTCTTTACACTGAAGACCAGTATGGTCTCTGAACAAACTTCCAGCACCTTTAAAAATGCTTATGGGGAGGAATTAAAAACAGACTCTAAATTGAGCACAAATTGGACCGGTTTTAGTTTAAATATGCAAATACGTTCTTAAAAAAGTTTAATGTTCATAGTGCAGAGGAAAAGTATACCATACATATAGCAGTTTAAGAATGCACGTCTTAAAATCTATGAAGGCCTTTGTTCCTGCTTTGTGGCAACACGAGTTAGTCAAGGTTATCTTTTTAAAACATATATTTTTTATTGATTTTAGAGAGGAAGGGAGAAGGAGAGAGAGAGAGATAGAAACATCAATGATGAGAGAGAATCATCGACTGGCTGCCTCCTGCACCCCCCGCACTGGGGATCTAGTCCGAAACCCCGTGGAATGTGCCCTGACTGGGAATGGAACCATGACCTCCTGCTTCATAGGTTGACACTCCACCACTGAGCCACGCTGGCCAGGCAGTCAAGGTTATCTATGGAGTGGCAGGCAAGTATTCAAAAACCCCAAAATATTTATAAGAATGTCTGCCTTCCTGTAATATTTTGCATATATCAAGTTATCTCTACCATTCCGTGGGCAGCCAAGTTGCCTCAGTGTGAAAATGTATCTTATTTCCCTGAAACACTGTTCCTACTGTATTTCAAAGAAATGAGATTCTGTTCAAGCAAGTTGAAGTCTTAATTTTAAGTCTTTTCAGAGGAACAAAAATGTTTATATAACGTACCACAGGTGGATGTTCATACTGGATATAATATCTTGAAGACTTGTTATATCTGAACATGGAATTAGAGGTTGTTGATGCCAAAACAGGACTAAACATGTAAGGTCTCAGTATATCCCATCTTTCTGGGCTGCGAAAGCACCCACTTTTCCACAGGAGTGTCTAGGGCAGCTGTGGGCAAACTACTGCCCGCGGGCCGGATACGGCCCGTTTGAAATGAATAAAACTAAAAAAAAAAAAAAAAAAAGACTGTACCCTTTTATGTAATGATGTTTACTTTGAATTTATATTAGTTCACACAAACACTCCATCCATGCTTTTGTTCCAGCCCTCCGGTCCAGTTTAAGAACCCATTGTGGCCCTCGAGTCAAAAAGTTTGCCCACCCCTGGAAGGCAATGTTACTCCCTTAGTAACATTGGGAATCACCATTTAATTACACCATTTTACTCAGAGCTTGAATTTTTCTCTAATTTTTTCAAAATGTGATTGAGGAAACCAAAGAATTAGAAAAATACTTAAAAATTATAATATGTCAAAATTGTGAACAACCCCATATACTTTCCTACTACTAAATGCTAACTCTTGGACCTTCGGTAAAGTAGCTACCTGAATATTGCAAGTACACTTCTCTCTAACTAGGATAAGGGTTGCTTTGATCATATTTTTATTGAATAATATTATAATCTATAGAATTAATATTATTTTTTGAATTATTTTTTTAAATTTTTGATGAAATTTTATTAACATTGGTTAATAAAATTACATAGGCTTCAATATACAATTCTATGACTCATCATCTATATATTGCATTCTGGGTTTACCACTCAAGCTCAAATCTTCTGTTACCATATATTTGACTCCCTTTACCCTTTACTACCTCCTTCCCAACTCTCTGGTAACTACAGGTACTGTTATCTGTGTCTATAAGTTTTTGTATTTTTTTTGTCTTGTTTGTTCATTTGTTAAGCAGTTCTCATCTTCTAATAGCTCGTCTTATTTCTTTTAAAACTAAAGTCATTCCAAACAACTTTATCACAGTTATATATCAAAAATCACAATTGTCTGATAAATGTGTATATATAAATGCATTACATATAATATATATCAGTTTTTAACAGTAATGTTCAATATAAATGACCTTAAATGTATATTTATCAGAATGTTTGTGTTCCATAATGACATCAAGACCATCCATAAACATAAATACTTAAAATTCCACCCCCCTAGATTGGAGGGGACTGCTGGATATCAGGCATAGTCCACATAAGTATCTGAGGAGAGGTTATAATTCAGAGTTTCCATTACTCATTTATTCTTTAACCAAGTAAATAAAATGTCTGGGTTCCCAAATCAAACCAAGTCACCTGCTACCAGAATGAGGAGGATCAAAGGAGCTATTACTTCCCAGAAGACTTGTTCTCAGCCCAGGGATTGGCAAATTATTGCCTGTCATCTTTTTGTTTATGGTCTATGAACAAAGAATGATTTATACATTTTTAAATAGTTGGAAACATTTATCAGATTTATATTAAATGACTTGAGAATATTATATGAAATGTAAATTTCCCATAATAAAGTTTTACTGTAATAGAGCCCCATATTTATGTGCTTTCTGTGACTGTTCTCCTGCTACAAGGCAGAGTTGAGTAGCTATAACAGAGACTATATTATCTGGCCCTTTACAGAAAATGTGTGCTGACTCTTTGGATAGGCCAAGGGCAAATCTCCCAGGGGAGACTAATGTGCTATTTGGAAACTCCTGAATTATTCTCTGTCTGCCATTATCCTAAGAACTTCCTGATCTTGTTACTGCCAGTTTAAGACTGCCAACTGTATGAATAACTGTAAATATACTAGATTATCAGTTGGATAATGCAAAATTATTTTTTCAGCATGATCTTAATTCTGCTGCTCAAAGCAATGTTGCCAATAACTTTTCAGGGCCCAAGGAAGATGTTTCACAGCATAGTTCTTTTAGGAAATTTCTTCTAAACCAGTGGTTCTCAACCTTCTGGCTCTTTAAATACAGTTTCTCATGTTGTGACCCAACCATAAAATTATTTCCGTTGCTACTTCATAACTGTAATGCTGCTACTGTTATGAATTGTAATGTAAATATCTGATAGGCAGGATGGTCTTAGGCGACTCCTGTGAAAGGGTAGTTCGACCAGCAAAAGGGTCGCGACCCACAACTTGAAAACCGCTGCTCTAAACCATCCAGTTTTCTTACATATGTAATATAGTACATTTATACAATATGTCACATAATTCCACATTCCTGACTTTCTCATCAACTAACCTCCTCTGTATCGGAGAGGTCATGGCTCTGAGTACCCTTCTACCTGATTTACAATTTGGGCTTTAAGACACCTGGAAAAATCAACCAAATCCATGATTTCCTTTATATATATGTACTAGAGGCCAGTTGCACAAAGAGGTTCAGGCAATAGGCCTTCCCTTCCCCTGGCTGCCGGCACCGGTTTTCCTCCAGCACCTGGGACCCAGGCCTTCGCTCTGGCCCGGAACCTTCCATCTTTGCTGCTCTGGCCCGGAGCCTTCCATCTTCACTGTTCCAGCCTGGAGCCTTCCGTCTTCGCTGCTCCAGCCCAGAGCCTTCCGTCTTTGCTCCACCGCTTCGCGCCTATGTATGCAAATTAACGGCCACCTTTGTTGGGTTAATTTGCATACTCTCCTGATTGGGTGGTGAGTGTAGCGGAGGGATGGTCAATTTACATGTTTGTCTATTATTAGGCAAGATTTGTAAAGGTCATAGGAGCAAATACACCGTAACTCAGGAGCAAATCTGGGTACCTGTTTTACCTTAAGAGAGATTTTCTATGTGTATGTGTGTGTACATGTACATGTACTGTTTGGAAATTAATAAAAGCAGAAAATCTCAACATGTGAATGAGGATATTCAGTAATGCACTTTGGTTGCATATTGAACTTGATTTTATTTTGAAAGTTAGACTCCTTGAATTCATATGTACATTTCTTTGAAAGTCATCTTATATTTTGACTAACAAAAATGAATTTATAAATTCATGGATATACAAGCAAGCAAAACTGTACTAAGACACTTTTATTTTAGGAAACCATGTATGTAAAATTCCAATAAAGTGTCACATTCATAAAATCATACCTTATTTATGCATAATTAATTATGCAAAAGGAAAGTAGTGATCCTGTAGAAAATGATAAAAACTCAGAGCTACCGAAGATGTGGATTCTATAATTATATGCATAATGCCTTAGGTAGCTTTAGTTGTAAAAGAGTCATGAACATGCTCTATATTAACACATTGTATGCGGGAAACATATTTATACGTCCTACCCGTGTAGTAGAGCGCGGGACATGTATTAATACATTTTTTATAGACTAGTGGTAGAATGCGGGTAACGTATAAATACGTAAACTAAAGTTATCGTAATTTTACTGAACGTTGCCATTTGCACAAAAAATTAGCAAAAATGGCCCGCGCCACCTGTTAGCGTGCGAGAAAATCTACCCACAAACAATGTGTTAAAGGAAAGGTAATTTTAAAACTTCATGCTTCTAAATGTAAAGAATTGCAGAATTAATCTCTATAGGAAATTTGATGTAAGATATATTTATGTATCATTGTAATATGTGCAATTCCTAAACTTCTGCACTAATGTACTATCGATATTTTATAGTGACATATATTAATACATATGTTAATTTTCCATTTTAACAAAAAGTAATTTTAACACATTTATTTTGTCTATGGTAAATTCATATCTGTTATTTCTTCAGAATGAGCATGAACTCTCTTTTTGTTTCAAAATAGTACAGACTATAATAATAAAAGCATAATATGCTAATTAGACCAGATGACCTTCCAGACAGAGCTGGGGCTGTGAGGGAAACCCAGGTCCTGGGTGCCTGCCTGTGGCCGGAGGGAAGTCTGGGTCCTAGGTGCCAGAGGGAAGCCGATGCCGGCAGCTAGGGGAAGGAAGGCCTACTCTTGCACAAATTTCATGCATCGGGTCTCTAGTCCTATGTAATAAACGGGTAGTATGCAAATTAACTGTCACTCCATCACAAGGATGGCAGCGCCCATAGTCACAAGAGGGCAGCTCCTGGTCCTCTCAGTCCCGCCAGAGTCCCCCAGTCAGGCCGTGGAGAGCCTCTGGGCAGCGGGTACGGAGAGGCCAGGCCCTGCAGAGAGCTATTGGCGCATGGATTCGTGCACAGGGCTACTAGTTTAAAATAAAATTAAATAAAATGATTATTTTCTTCCAAATAATTCCAAAATAAAATCCTTATGTCAAGAGACACTTATAATTTTAGAGTTAACAGACCAATCTATGATATCACTAAGCATGTAAAAACTTAGGCAGGGCAAATTTTCTAAGGCTAGAATATGAAAGTAACACAACACAATTTTCTAATAAATTTGAATCCCACAAGCCAGCAATATAAGAATAAAAATTGGCAATGGATGTTGTGCCCAGGAACATTTATGACCTAATACTAGTAGCTAAAATAGAAAGACTTTAGAATCTATGAACTGTTAGAATGCAATTATTAAAAAAATGCACGTATGTTTAAAACATGTGTTATGCATGCAAATAGTTACAAAATTTCCGCTTAACCTTAACTTTGGGAGCTCCTAAAGCCAGGACAAAAAGTGAGTATCATCCAATGGTAACACTATCAAAGCAAAGTAATACAGTTGATTGAAAATACAGTTGAGCACACCCAGCAGATGAAGGTGTGAATTTCCTCATATATCATCTTAATGGCAACATTTTCTACAAAGGGACATGGGGCATTCCTTTCATATTTCATGAGTTCTATTTGCCTGACTTCAAAATGCCAAATGTGCCAGTGAACAGTACTTTAATATTCATGGGTTTTTGAGATGGCTTTGACAGTTGTCAACTAGAGAAATGGCTTCACCAGGAAGGAATCTGACTTATGATTTTTGGCACACATATAAAATTATGTAGTCATTCATATATGCATTCTACTTTACAGGCATTCTTTACATAACCATCTTTTATGAAAATTATATAGATATAAAAACCTTTACATAAAAGTAAGTCGCTTTCAAATCTTATTTGGATGCATGCTTAGTATTCTAGAAAATCATGTCAAAATTTGACATAATAATTGAGCTATTTTGAAAGGACGTAACCCAGGCGGTATCCTAAAAGTGCTCTATAGCACAAGTTGTCACAGCGTAAATCACACATGTATGCAGAGAATTTATATTTCTTTTTTTGTGTGTAATTAAAATACATATTAAGTAGCTCATTTTAGGGAAAAACAAATTATAGCATTTCTCTTTAGCCCCAAGGTTTTAGGTTCTAGCTCTATTAGCATTTCACACACTAGAAATAAAAATTAAATTTATCCATGAAATAGAGTTCATTGCTATTAATATTAAAAGTTCTGTGAAATAATTCAGTTATTAATAATACATTGTATGAATTATAAACAAACACACTTTTACAGAATTTATTATCTTCGTTATCTTATTGCATTCTCCATAGCTCGTATGAGTTGTGAGAACCAATATTCCATTGGATTGATAATAATTTTCAACACTTATTGAGTAATTATTATATGCTAGCTACTCTTCTCAGTAATACATCTATATATGTAAGAGCCCAGCGACTGAATGGCGGAACAAGCAGAACGATCAGAATGACCATTGGCTATGATGCACACTGTGGCAGCCAACCAGCCTGATCTAGGCCCTGATCAGTCCCCCTGCCCTGGTCCCCAATCAGCCCCCAACACCCCGGGGCTGGGCTGGCCAGCCAAGTACCCAGGGCCCCTCCTAACCCCACTGGCCCGATCCAATGGGCCCCATTGGGGCAGGCCAGCCAGTCCCCAACCATGCACAAATTTGTGAACCGGGCCTCTATTATGTAATATAATATTATATATATTATACTATATATAATATTTTAAAACATATATGTGTATGTATATGTGTGTGTGTGTGTGTGTGTGTGTGTGTGTGTGTGTGTATATATATATATATATATATATATATATATATATATATATATATATTCTATGGGCCCAGTGCACAAATTCATGTACCGGTGGGGTCCCTCAGCCTGGGCTGCGAGGCTCAGGGCGAAACCAGCTCTCCGACATCCCCCAAGGGGTACTGGATTGCAAGAGGGTGTAGGCCTGGCCAAGGGACCCCACTGGTGCACGATCGGGGACAGAGAGGGGCCGTGGGAGGGCTCCAGTGTGTGTCTGGCCCATCTCGCCCAGTCCCAATTGGCCAGACCTCAGCAGCAAGCTAACCTACTGGTTGGAACATCTACCCCCTGTTGGTCAATGTGCATCATAGTGACTAGTGGAATGGTCGAATAGTTGGACATTTAGCATATTAGGATTTTATTATATAGGATTAGCTTAATTAATTTAGGTGCTATTGTTAACCTTTTTGTAGATGAAACAAATTAAGTAACCTGTACCATATTTCACTTCTAGTAAGTGGTAGAACCATGATGAGGAGACAGGCTGTCTTTGCCCCACAGCTTGGGCTCCAACAAAACCTAAACTACAGAATTTAAACTACAATAAGAACCCCGGTCACATTCTTACCATAGTGTCGTTTCTGTTTTTTCTGCACAAAAGGATAGTTCTTACTAACTGGTATTTCTAATCCATTTAAATTAGACTTGGAATAATATCTCTTTTTATGGTTTTATATTTTCAGCACTGAAAGTTTTCCATAGGGTAATATGAATTCTAAAAATTGCATCTTTCTTTTCTTTTTTTTTATTTAGTTTTTCTCCTCTCAGTTATATGAATTCAAACAGGCAATAGACTGTAGAATTATATACCTGAAACCTATATAATTTTGTTAACCAAAGTCACCCGAATAAAAATAAAGTAAAAAAATAATATCAAGCCCTAACCAGTTTGTTGAGTGGATAGAGCGTCGGCCTGCAGATTGAAGGGTCCCAGGTTCGATTCCGGTCAAGGGCATGTACCTTGGTTGCAGGCACATCCCCAGTGGGGAGTGTGCAGGAGGCAGCTGATCGATGTTTCTCTCTCTCTCATCGAAGTTTCTAACTCTCTATCCTTCTCCCTCCCTCTCTGTGAAAAACCAATAAAATATATATTTTAAAAAAATAGTAATATCAAGAAGAAACAAACCTGTCATCATCTTGAAATCATGAGCTACAGTGCTTTATCCATTTTATTGTCTCCCACTCAATTCTCAAAATAAGTTTACTTTCTAACCATAAAAGGAACCAGTGACTTCACTGTTTTTTTTAATTCTATCAATATTCACATCCTTCTTTTACACATTATTTTCACTTTACTTGTAAATTCTGGCCATGTATCTCCTGTGAAACACTCTTTGTGTTTTTATTTTTGTGTAATACATGCATAATTTTTGGCCTTCCATGTTTAGTCTCCTTTATACTTATCTTTTAATATAATTTTTAATATTGATATTCTTCACAGTCTTATTTTAAGTACTTTTGTTCTTCTCAGTTAAATATTGTGTCTTTTCCCCAATCCAGGGTAGATTCACTAAAACTAGTCTATGTCTTATAACTTCTAGTCAATATATTCAATCAGTCCTTTCTTTACATGGTTCTTATATACATGGATTTTAGTTACTGTAGTTTAGTTAAGTAATACCAAATCCCCAACACCACCCTTAAAATTTGTTACCCCAGATATTAACTGTGAGTAATTATATGAAGTACAAATTTTGCTACTTGCTCTTTAGTCCACAAATCACTCCATAAATAATAGACTTGTGTCATGATCAGTGAGCAATTGCATCACTTCCTCAAAGTTTGTTGGTGTTTGTTCACTGCGCATTCGTTATTCAATTCACAAGCCATCACCAAAGGCTGTCATTAAAGTGCTTTCTTGTCGGGAGGGAAAATGGCGGCGGTATAAACGAACGTGTCCTGTGCCTTGTCCTGGAGCAGATAAGGGTGAGCAGCTGAAATGGGTAACATACAGCCCGAATAGGCAGAGGATTTTCAGCTGAGAGACTGTCTGCAACTAGGAAAGACCGAGAACCCCCAGGAAAAAAAGGACGTTTGGAGACGGCGGCTGAAACCTCTCATGGTGCACCAGCTAAGCAGTGGAGACTGCGCCATCTTGGGTGGTTGTTGCCGGCATCCAGAGACCAGCTACTAACCTGGAAACAAGGGATCGCAAGCAGCGTGACTGCGTGAACTCAGATGAGCACTGCTTCTTCTAACGGAAATCAGAGAGAGAACTACATAACCAAACACCTTGAGAAGAGAAATCATGGTGAAACAAAGAAACAACCCAAATATGAAAGAAAAACAGGCATCATCAGAAAAGGAAGTAAACAAAATGGAGGCAATGGAGGCAAGCAACCTGTCAGAGAAAGAATTCAGAGAAATGGCCATAAGGTGGATGAAAAGAATGGAAGACCAATTCAACAATATGTGTAGGAACCAAGAGGAAATGAAGAAGAACCAAGAGGAAATGAAGAGAAACCAAGAAGAAATGAAAAATGACATCACTGCCATAAATAAGTCAATAGAAAGCATCAACAGTAGACTAGAAGAAGCAGAGGACCGCATCAGCGAGCTAGAAGACAAGGTAGAAAAAAATACCCAAACAGAACAGCTTCTAAAGTGCTGTCTTGTCTCCCATTGATATAAATCCAGGTGATATTTTTACAAAGGAATAAAAAGGACAATCAGAAGAAAATTGGTCAAGGAAGATGAAAGAACAGTACAGAAAGTGGAAAGTGCTAAAGGCTGACATGAAGTTTAAATGGAACATGACGTGGAGTTATAAAAGAAATAGCTGACCAGGGAATATGGACATGGCCACTGTCTGAATGACTCCAGACATTTCTCTGCTGAGATAGGTTTTCTTGACATTTACAAGAATATTTTCTTAATATCATTGAGTTCGTTTCTAAAGTTATTTTATAATTCTTTTCTGTTCATTTCAGCATGTGGGCCATCTCATGATCAGGATCCACTAATTTCCCTTTCTACTGAATATGGGTCATACTTATTTTGTTCTTCATATATCAACTAATTTTAAAAATTTTATCCTGGATATTTTGAATGTTATGTTGTAGATGCTGTTATATTCTCCAAGAGTGCTGATTTTTTTTCTTTTCTTTTTTTCTAGTGGCAATTTATCTGGTTGAGCTTACACTTCAAACTGTGTTTCTATAATGGCAGAGTTTATACACATAATTTGGAGTTTCTGCTCTCTAACTTTTTTCTCTGGCAATGCCCCTCAACTTCAGTGCTTACAATGCCCAGAGCAAACCTGTGGTTTCAAGGTTCTCTGGTTTTTCTGACCAGAATGACTAAGGTTTTCTATCAGTGTCTTGCTCCCCACCTGGTGGAGACTAAAGTCTGCCATTTACTAGAAATTTTAATAAAACAAACCTCACCTAGTGCCATTCCCTTTGATCACTCTCCAGGACCTAACAGTTTTTGTTGTTGCTTGGTTTTGGTTGCATTTTCTACAGGTTTAATAGATTTTGTTTGTCAATTGTAGCCTAAGTGATCATTACTAAAAACAGAAACCTCTCTTGCTCTTTATATTTTTAAATGTCAAGCTTTATCTCTAACCATTCCTATTCTCATACAATGTGATTCACTCCCACTAAGTAATTTCACTTTTTCTTTTCCCAAAACACTATTATACATTATTTTCTCTACCTGAAATTCCTTTTTGCTTGACTATTTGCTACTTATCCTATATATCTTCTTTTATATGTAATAGTAGAGGCCCGGTGCATGAATTCATGCACATTGAAAGGAAAGTAATTAGAAATATTTTAGACACTAGGGAGGGACCACAGGAGGTTGGCTCCAGGGCTTGTCTGGCCCATCTCACCCAGTCCCCATTGGGGTTGATTGGGACCATCTCGCCCAGTCCCCATTGGGGCCAATCAGGGCCAACCAGCTGGGGAAGGACTGTGGGAGAGCTGCATGGCATGTCTGGCCCAACTTGCCCAGTCCTGATCAGCCAGACCCCAGCAGCAAGGTAACCTACCAGAGTGTCTGACCCCGATGGTCAGTATGCATCATAGTAACTGATCAAATGGTTGACCGAGTGGTCAGCCGATAGGTAAGACACTTAGCATATTAGGCTTTTATATATATAGATTTTTGTAGAAATATTTTAGAATATCCAAAGTCTTATTAAAGTACCCCATATATGAAATCTCATAGCATATTTTATTTCTAACACTCAACTGGATACCATTATCTGGAACAAAAGGATTCTTAAAAAAATTTGTTGGATTAATTATCTCATAGGTGTATAACCAATCTATTTTAGGGAAACATAAATTTTTCCATGGAGACACAAAGCTAATGCATTATTCTAATAAAATATATGATTTTGCTTTAAGACATGAAATTAAATGTTTATTATTTGTTAAATGATGCTTGATTATAATTAAAGGCATAACTATAGGTATAATTGCATTACTCTGGTTTCATCTTTACCTTTATTATTTTCTAGTTTTATACATGCTTTCATAAAAATGATTGCTAAGCTTCATTTTATAGAAATAAACTAAAAGTATGTAATTATTTAAAGTAATAATTTTTTTCTGTAAGATTATATGTAAAGTATGTAGATAGTTGATTTTTATAGGTATTCAATCTTTTTCTCATTTCACTTAGACAATAAACCATTAAAGTGATAATCATCTTATAGTTTAGTATTTTGCAACAATATTGAATTTGGAAATACAAATTTGTGTATTTGCTTGATTTAAAAACAAATTTTAATAATTTAATATAGAAAACATCAATATTAATCTTAACTGCTAATAGATAGATGTTCTTTTCCAAAGATATCACTTACATAGACTTGCCATGGGGTTAATTATATTTGACTCAATTTTTAAGACAGAAGCAAAAAATACATAGGATTTACAATAATGATTGATTTCTAATTAAAAAGATAAATAAGGTTTTTGCTTTAGAGATCTATATTTTGGAAGAAAAGTATTTCATGGTTAGATGATGGCATGTCTTCAGTGGCTCCAAGCAAGATTTAATAATACTTGTACATGCATATGAACTGTTTGGCAGTGCTACCAGGGATTCGGTTTTCCAGAGATAAATAGAAAGTTTTGTTACCTAACTCGAATACATTTTCAATGGAGAGGACAAAATAGTACCTATTTTACATTTAAGATCTCATAATCTTAGTTTCTATAGCATAGGAAGAGAAAGAAAAAGACAGAAGTTGGGAAGCTTTTTAATAAAGAAGCCTTGAAAATATGGGTCAATTTGGTGTCTAGGAGACAAATGGGGAGTGTAGAAAACTGGGTAACACATTTGTGTATTTTTCCTGAACCTTTGGGTATATTTCCAACTGCCATAACCGGGCAGAGCAGCTCCTGTCACCAAGTAGCTTCTCCAGCAGGTGACTGTCATAAGGGTGTGTCCAGTGGAGGCAGAGCCTGCAAAAGGCAGTAAGTACATCACAGCACAGCCAAGAAAATATTTCGAGAGAGACAATTATGGGAAGTGAGACTAACCCCTGCAGACTCCCAGACAAAAATGTAGAATACAAGGGGATGGGAAGATCTGCTTTTACTAAGGTAAAGAAATATGTAATTGGTGGTCCCCAGAGGAGGATGACGCTTAAGACAGCTTATTCTATAAAAATGATTAGGTTCTCTCTAACTTTTAACATATTTTATTCCAAAGTAATTTAATTGAGATGAAGTTAATTTATGTTTTTATTCTTGTTGTGAGAAAGAGAACTTCAGGGCTATAAAATAAATCCTAGTTTGGATTTTAAATGATACAAATATTTTCAAACTGTATACATTTGATAAATGAGCCAACAAAAATATCAGTCTTTTGGATAACACATGACTATGGAATAGCAATTTAGCTATTATACAGAGCAAAGTAAAAGAAATACACAGACAAGATCTCTCAAGATCCCTGGGATGTTTCATTTTCTATAGAAATGGCACATTGGGAGTTGGAATGAATGGAGAGTAAAGCATAGGACATTAAGGATCATTGCATTTACATAATCATGTGCATGAAAGAGATATTTTATGTAACACCAGTAATGAATAATTTAAATACCTAGAAAATAATTTTATATTTATATCAAAGGCCTTTCCCTGGGAATGATTTTTTATCAGATATTCTCATCTTTTATTTTTTTAATTTTGTAATCACTAATACCCTTATTCTTTCTTTCTCATACTTGAAAATAAACATTTAACTGAGGAGAACTATTTTCTTTCTGGTTCAGCTGCTACTTTGAGATGAACAATAATTGGTAATTATAAAAATAACTAGAGGCTCAGTGCAGAAATTCGTGCATGGGTGGGGTCCCTAGGCCTGGCCTGTGATCAGAGCCCTCCCTGCCTCCCCACCTCCTCCTTCCCTCACCACCCGCACACTGCCACCTACTTCTGGTTCCCCATCCCAGCCGGGGGCCTGTTGGCCAGGGAGAGGGGCCAACCACCTCTGTGGGCAGGCAGTGGGCCAATCAAGGGACTGCTGGCTGGGGGGAGGGGCAGGGGATGGGACAGGGGGAGGGACCAGGGAATTTGGCCACTGGCCCCAAGAAGGGAGCCGGCCCTTGGCCCCCTGGGAAAGTGGCTATGTCTGCCACCACCCCCAGTTCCCTGTCCCAGCCCAGGGGCCTGGCCCCGATCAGGCAATCGGGGCCTGCCAGTGTGGGGGAGGGACTGGGAGGTTGGCCTGCAGGCTCCATCAGTGATCGGGGCCTGCGGGCTGGGGAAAGCTCCTGCGTTGAGTGTCTGGTGGTCAGTGCGCATCATAGCGACCAGTCATTCTATTTTAACTGTCACTTAGACTGTTATATCTATATCATAAAAGGCCTGTCATCATGTCGCCATCATGGCATCATGACGAACTACTGGTCTCACCAGGAGGTGCATCGATAGATCCCATGGTGGGTGGGACTTCTGGGTCCTGCGGCAGCAGTGGCGGGTGGGACTTCTGGAGCATTGCGGTGCGCCAGCAGCATCTGAGGAGTGAGCAAGGCTTCGCGGGGTGGCAGACATGTCCCTGATGGCAGGTTAGGCCTAGGGGACCCTACTCGCGTACTATTTAATCGTGTGCTGGGCCTCTAGTTTAGATAGATAGATAGATAGATAGATAGATAGATAGATAGATAGATAGATAGATAGATAGATAGATAGACAGATAGATAGCTATTGATACTGTAATATACTATTTGAGTTCATATTTTGTGTTTATTCTTACAGTAACT
Organism: Myotis myotis; assembly: GCF_014108235.1. Taxonomy (NCBI): domain Eukaryota; kingdom Metazoa; phylum Chordata; class Mammalia; order Chiroptera; family Vespertilionidae; genus Myotis; species Myotis myotis. Next base: position 70,970,736 of record NW_023416368.1, read on the forward strand.
CTTTAATATGAGTGACAGTATATTTAATATACAGCTGACAATATATGAGACCTAGAGATACTGAGTGACTTGCCCACATTACAGGGCAAGAAACTGGAAGAGCCAGGATCACAACTATAATGCCCACCATGTTTTTTTAACTTGCAGTACTTCCTCACCATGCACGTTACCATTAAATGCATTAGAGTAACTAAACTATTATTCTCTTTTAGTAAGTTGTTGTATGTCTATGGATGACTTGCAACTTTATATTATAGTTTTGTAAGAATCTGTTATAATTCCATACCTACTATATTATTTTTTTCTTAACTGGCTGAGTGGTATTACATACTGATTCAACATTAATATTTATTCCTTGTATAATCATTTACAAAAAAAACTTAAACAATATAAAATGTTATTCTTGAAAGTCCCAAGGAGTAAAAGGAAAATTAAAGCCCAATACCTGATTATTTGATATTTCTGATTGCTAATCAAAGCCATTTCTTCTTTTCACATAATGTTGGTGATTGCAAGTGTTGAGAATATTTTTTTATTTGGCTTATTCATCCCCGTGAATCAGAACACTGTCAATCACAAGAGCAGAGGAAGTGGTTAACTTAGAATGGTGTTATTCTCTATATGGAATTTGCTCTTTGCCAAAGGCAAAGTCATCTTATTGCTGAGTTTCTTAACATTCAGTGGGCAACATGCTATCAATTACATGAAGGAAAAGCTATGCACACCACTGTAATACATTCAGTCAATGAGAATATTTGCAAGAGGACCTGTCCAAAGTTAGAAGCTTCAAGCAGAATATGAAAGACCTTTCTTTGTGAGCCTCAGCTTGAGTAATTCACAGACACTTGTCATCTACTTGCTAGGAGAATTCAAAAGTACTATTCTTTGATGGTATCCTAAATACCTTAGTCCCTCTACCCAAAATGGTGAAGCATCTAAACTGATTCAAAGGCATTTTTGTTTTATTATTAACAAAACTAAAATCCCTACTACATTAGAATCATTTCATTCAACAAACCTTCTTGATCACCTGCTAAATGTCTGGCATATTGGGAGTTGGAATGAATGGAGAGTAAAGCATAGGACATAAAGCAGTGGTTTTCAACCTGTGGGTCACGACCCCTTTGGGGATCGAATGACCCTTTCACAGGGGTCGCCTAAGACCATCGGAAAACACATATATAATTACATATTGTTTTTGTGATTAATCACTATGCTTTAATTATGTTCAATTTGTAACAATAAAAATACATCCTGCATATCAGATATTTACATTACGATTCATAACAGTAGCAAAATTAACAGTTATGAAGTAGCAATGAAAATAATTTTATGGTTGGGCGTCACCACAACATGAGGAACTGTATTAAAGGGTCGTGGCATTAGGAAGGTTGAGAACCACTGACATAAAGGATCATTATATTTACATAATCATGTGCATGAAAGAGATATTTTATATAACATCAGTAATGAATAGCAGGTGTACTTTATGGAAATTGATAGTAGTGTAGAGTAACTAGGAAGTGTTTCTGTTGTAAGTGTGATGGGTTAAAGATTGCCACAAATCCATTCATTCTATTCCCATTGATGGGTAAAAGTTCTTTCCTCTCCCCTTGAATTTGGTCTGGTTACTGACTGTTTTGACCAATAAAATCTGGTGGGAGGAGGCTATGCTATGGCCAGGTCTAGGTTTGGAGAGGACTATCAGTTGGTTCTTTCTTCCTCTTGGAGTTCTGAGCTGCCAGTAAGGAGTCTATTTTGAAGCACACCTCTGTACAGCTGTACAGAAGACATGGTTAGACTTTTGGAAAAGCCAAGTGGAAAGGCTATGTGGAGAGAGCCAGAGATATTCAGCCAACTCCCAGCTGCTCCAACCCCCAGTCATTTAATTCATCCCAGCCAATATCCAGAAAACTGTAGGAAAAGATAAGTTGTCTCCAACATGTCCTGTCCAAATGCTTGACTACAAAATAATGAAGTATAGTACTAACAAAAATTGCTTTAAGTCACTAAATAGTTTGGGTAGTTTTGTTTGTTTGTTTTGTTTGTTTGTTTTGCAGTAGGTAACTGAAGTAATGATCTTTGGAGTCTGCTACAATGTAATATGTGATATAGGGAGATCAATTTAAACTATTTAAGCCTTCTGTTGTAAAAAGAAAATGTCTTATCATATCATTATTATTAATGAGATAATGACCTTAATGCTTGTAAACTGTTTAGGGCACATTAAAATAATTAGCCTGAACCCCATAACCTGTATTTCCAGTACAGACTTCCCTTATTAGGTCTGGATGTAATCATCTATCCAATGGCTTACTAAGTATCTCCTCTTAAGTTTTTTATAACACTTTAAACTCACATAGTGAAACTTTTTATGTTCCCTCAAATCCCTGCTCCCTTTCCTGAGTTCTCTATCTTGGTAAATAAAACCTTCGCATCATCTTTTATGCTTCCCCTTTTATATTCTAAAAAAATATGCTTCTTTTATATACAAAGTAACTCACTTTTTTCCATTTCTCATTTTTTCTACTACTACCACTTTTCTTAAAACATTATTATCTCTTTTTCTTTATTATTGCAATAGCCACCCAGCTCATTTTGCTTTGTACTTTTGATCACTGCATCCACTTTGGTCCTACTTCAGCCTTTCAGCCCACTACATCAGAGCAATCTTTTAAAAATAAAAAATTAAAATTTGGTGATCGGTGCAATGCTTAAAACCATTCAATAGGAAAAAGTTCAAAATCTTAAACATGTTCTACAGGCCTCTCCACTGTCTGACCTCTGCCACCCTTCTAGATTGATGAGGAGTCATCATCATTGTTAGTCATTGCACTTTAACCACGGGAGCTTTTGGCCTATTTTTAAAACACTTTATGTCCTTTCTCATCACAGGGACTTCTATATCCTCTTCCCCTCTGTACAAACTCTGAGTTAACTAGCATCATTTAGGCGTTTATAGAAACATCTCTTAGAGAATGCTCTCTGGTTAAATTGAAATCCCTTAAATGTGATCACTTGCAAAATGATCTTGATAAAATCCACACAATTATAATGGATTCCTTTATTATGTTACTATTAACATTTGTACAATTTGAGGTTGTGGCATAGAGAGGGTCAGAAGCAGAAACCAGTAATGAAAGATGAGAAAAACAACAACGGTAAGATATGATACAAACTCAATATTGGTGAGATCCAGACTTAATTAAAGAGGACTATTTCCCAGGAGTAAGTGCTTATGTGTATATGTCAATGCATGCGTATGTATGTGTGTATTTGTGTGTGTGCATGTTTTTTTGTCCTGTCCAATTTAGATAGAGCAGGTTTTGTTTGTTTGTTTGTTTGTTTGTTTGTTTGTTTGTTTTTTGGGGGGGATATCTTTCCATTTATTTGTGTCTTCTTTATTTTTTTTATTTTTTATTTTTTTATAATTTTTATTTCTTAAAGTATTACAAAGAATATTACATATGTCTCCTTTTTTTACCCCCCCCCCTTGACATTCCCCCCAGCCCCTACCCCTCCGGTGTCTTGTGTCTATTGGTTAATCTTATATGCATGCATATAAGTCCTTCGGTTGATCTCTTAATCCCCCCCAAACCCTCTCCAGGCTTCCCACTGTAGTTTGACAGTAGAGCAGGTTTTGCACCACTATCAAGCAATTCTCCAGGCACCAACTGAGTGTCCTATTCAATTCAGTTCAACCTAATTCTGACACTATCTACCTGAGGGTAGCGTAAGATTCCACAGGTTCAGGGTTCAGTTCTATGAGACTGTCACCCGGCCCCTAAGCCCCCTCACCTCTGCTTCAGAGCCAGGTGTAAGTCCGGATAGTTTCTTGTACTTCTTACCAACTGGTTATAAATCATAGGTTCTCAAGACTCCTCCTTGGCATTAATTAATTTGCAGCACTCAGGAAACCAGGTTACTCTCTAGATTACCAGTTTATTACAAGAGGACATAATTCGGGAAAAGTGAGATGGAAGTGACTCCTGTACCAGGAAACAGTGTAAGGGGGATAAAGGATGAAGATGCAAGTTGAGCTTTCAAAGTACTAGAATCTTGACCAAAACAGTAGGTTCCTTCATGCACATAAAGAGGTAAGAATAGATCAATTCTAAGTCTCTTCCAACTCAAACATTGTAAGTTAGGATCACATTATTGTCTAAACTCCTTCTAGCTGTTTGCTCCTAATATAAAGCCACAATGTGATAAAAATGGCTAGTTTGTGCTGGTCAATTGTTAAAATAATCTATGACATTTTAATTAAAATATAGGGTGTTCCTATATCTGGACCATTGTTTACTTTTATTTTTGGTGTTAACAGTTTGAGCACATGGTGAAAATCATTAAAACAACATAAAGCAAGATTACCCTGATAATGTAAATTTCATCTTCAGACGTACACTTTTCATATAAAGAAAACTCAACATGCTTGAGAACCTTAAGTGTAATATGAACATAACAACAAGTCACTTATTTTGAATTTGAAATCACTTTTAGAAAACTCTTAATATATTTGCTTTGTTTCACAAATTTAATTAAACTAGTTAATTTAATTACTCATTAACACCCAAAGTTTTAGAAACATGATATTATTCCAACATTTTAACAAATTTTCTTTTTATCCTTGCAAATGTTGAGAAGTGTCATGATTATATAATAATACTGGGAAATATATGAGATTAATTTTGGCTTTCTTTTAAGGTAATTGATTCTTTAGACTCTTTAGTTATTAATCTTTATAATAGAGTTTAAATAATTCTAAACTCAGATACTTGCCTTTGAAATTCTGACAACTTCAAATAAGTCATAACTAGCAAAGTATTTTTCATGGCTTTGAAAATCTCTTTGAGCTAAACAATTAGATTTTTCTTTTAGATAAAGTACCAAGATCTATAAAGTTATTGTTTTAATTACTTCTTCCACATAACCAGTGGGTGTACATCAGTTTATGGAATTTAAAAAAAAACTTAAATTTAAAAAATTTTAAAACTTGTCCATTGAACTCTGCTATAGCTCAGCAACTGTGACTTAAATTTGACTATTTCATTCCCACACCACTTTCTATTTTTGTTGTTGACTAGAGGCCCAGTGCATGAAAATTCGTGCACTGGAGGGGGTCCCTCAGCCCAGCCTGCCCCCTCTCACAGTCCAGGAGCCCTCAGGGGATGTCCTCTGTGGGAGGCAACCAGCCAATCAGGGGAAGGCGATGCCCCCATCATGCCTCTGCTGCTGCCATTGCCAGCTGCCCTGGCTGCCTGACCCTCGGGCCCTTGCAGCGGCAGCTGCCATCTGTGGCTTGCCTGAACCTCAGGAAGCTGCTGCAGCTTTGTCCAGAAGGACATCCAGAAGACATCCGCTCTAATTAGCATATTACCCTTTTATTAGTATAGATGCTATGTACTAATTAGCCTACATTTTACTTTCACTTAACATGTAGTTTTCAAAGTCATGCAAATACTTCGTAGAGTAGAACAGATGGGTTTGAATTTCATTCTAATGCAATAAGTAATCCAAAGAATTTATTCACATTTTATGTGGAAAAATATGCCTGTTAATTGCGCGTTTGAGAATTTATAAATTAAAAAACCAATATATACTTTCCCCAAGATTAAATTTGGGTTTTTTCTAATTTAATTTGGAAACAGTATCCAAATTATGAGTCAGATTCTGGCATTATTGAGATCATTTCAGGGTATCAAAGCACATGATTAAAAATAATTTTCTGTTGCAATGTAGCATTCAGTATTTTTCAAATACCTCATATTTCAGTATTTAAATAAAAACAGACATTATACAAGATATAAAACTGCTGATCACTTAGGCAAATTCACTGATATTTGATATTTTTCTCAACAGGAAAAAGTCTCCATATTTATAGGCTATTAATAAGTCAAACACAGATTACTAGGAAATTTATATTAAATTTTAATTGTGATGCAATATAGGATATAAACTTTAAGATAAATAGTATTCTGAATATGCATAATTATTGAAGGAAATTGGAACAATTATAAAATATAAAAAGGAATTAATGTTTCTTATTATCTCCTCCAAATGAAAAAACAAACACAAAGCAAACAAAAATGAAAACTCAACATTTTGGTATAATTTCTGGATATTTCATATATATGTATTAATAAAATCCAATATATATATAATATTAATATAATGATGAATGTAGTATTTTAATTGTTTACTTATTTAGTTTAATATATATTTTATTAACATTAAACATATTTAAGGTGTTTTTATAGCCATAGTATATTTCATTGCTTGCATATACCTTGATTTACTTTATATCCTCTTTTCTAAAATATTTAAGCTCAGATATTAATAAAGGTCTAGATTCATACAGAAGTCATAAAAAGACTCAGATTTTTTTTCAGTAGAAGGACAGTAAGTAGAACTAGAGCTGAGTAATTTTTGTTGTTGTTATCCTCAATCTAGGATATTTTTTCCATTCATTTTTAGAGAGATTGGAAGGGAGTGAGGAAAGAGGAATATCAATGTGAGAGACACGCTGATTGGTTGCCTCCCACATGTGCCCCAACTTGGGCAGGGATCAAACCTGCAACCAAGGTGCGTGCCCTTGACTGGAATCAAACCTGCCACCCTCCCATGGATAGGCTGACCTCTGTCCACTGGACAATACTGGCCAGGGCTGGAGCTGAGTAATTTTTGGTCTGAGCATCCATAGCTTTATAAGATTTAGTCGAGGAGTTTAGATTTTATTCTAATACAGTAAGTAATTCATAAAAAAAAAGAAAGGTTGAAGGGCCCTTATGTACATTATATAATGTAAATATAACAATTCTGTCCACTGTGAGGAAAATGGATTATAAGAAGCAAGAATATAAACAAGACCATTTTAACCCTTTGAGGTCGTTTGTCTACTCTCAGCCACCAAAGCTTTTTTACCATTCCGGTCGTATGTCTGCTCTCAGCCACCACAGCAAGGAACCGTACGAATCTTAACTCTATTCATTCCTGTATCAGTTCATAATTTCTCTGAAAGCTCTTAAGTGTCTAAGCGACCTTGTCACGAACCAAAACATTGCCCCGACAAATTGGAGATACCGAAACTCAATATAAACAAACACGGTCGTTCCACACTCGCCATGCAAAACACCGTGGCGAGTCAGTCGCCTTTTGAGAGTGAAGAAATCGACAAGCTTCAGAGATACTTCGCAGAATTTCAAATAAAGCTTTACAAATTACGTTTAACTGTAATTAGGCATTCTCGCTTGTTAAGATATTTCAAAATAATACTCCAAAATGGCAAAAAGAAAGTTACCGAAAGAAGTGTACTGCGAATCTGAAAGTAACGATGAAGGGTTTTATTTTGGCACCTTGAATACTGACTCTGACGTAGAAAGTGATAACGTTTGTAGTGATTCTACTAGTAGTGACGTAGTTCCAAAAGAGAATTAATAAATCTTGTTTATCCTTCATAGTATTGCATGTTATGTATCACTGCTCTTTCAATGGAAATTAATTCTGACCAGTACGACACCCATGTCCAAATGTAATACGACCGCAAAGGGTTAGTAGCTATTGTAGAATCCAAATGAGAGATATAAGTAGTTTAATATAGGTTATATAAGTGGAATTTGAAAATAGAATTAGTTAAATTTAGGGGTCATAATTGTTGATGGATTAGATGTTGGAGGTGAGAGAGTGATGATGAGCTAGAATGGAGTAAAATTTTCCTCTATTTAGGGCAGAAAAAGGTGTCCATTTCCTTAGTTGAAAATATAAGCAAACTAGAATTGGTTTCCTTGGAGGTTGTGTTTCTATGTCTTTATTTTGATTATTTTGATTGTTTGCTGAGGTTATAGGATCAAAATAATCATTGTATGTTAATTTACAGCAATTTTGATTTCCCTTTAGACTTCTAAATAAAAATAATAGTTTACATTTGGAAAAAGAATGGAACTCAAGGGTAGGTGAAGACTGAAGTTATTAGTTTGGGAGCTATTAGCATACACATGAGACTAAATGTTGGAGGCTGAATACCATCTTTCTGTAGCATGTATATGTAGAAAAGGTACAAAGCACAAATAAGACTGAACTTTTGCAGGAGAAATAATAATCTATACTAATAAAAGGGTAATATGCTAGTTAGACCAGGAGATCTTCCAGACAAAGCCATGATGGTGGGGCCAAGACAGAGATGGTTAGTGTCAATCAGGCCAGGAGGGGAGGGGCAGTTGGGGGTGATCAGGCCAGTAGGGTGGGCAGTTGGGGGCGATCAGGCAGACAGTCAGATGAGCAGTTAGGAGCCAGCGGTCCTGGATTGTGAGAAGGATATCTGACTGCCGGTTTGGCCCACAGGGATAGGGCCAAAACCGGCAGTCAGACATCCCCCAAGGGCTCCCAAATTGGACAAGATGCAGGCCAGGCTGAGGGACCACCCCCACCCCCGCCTGTGCACAAAGTTCCTGCACCAGGCCACTAGTGATAATAATAATAACAATGGAGGGGTGGAGTAGGAACTTCAAATGACCAGGTAGTAGGAATCCTGGGAACTTGAGAATGTTACAACAAGGTGGGATTTGGCCAGTGTTTGTGTTTCACTGAACTGTTTCTGAACAATATAGAATAATAGCTAAAATGAGCCATCCTTACCCCGTGATATAAAAATGACTTTCCATTTTAGTCATTAGATTTGCTTTCAGTTTAAGATACATTTTTAAAGTTGAGAAAATATTGTTTAACTTTATTTTTTAAGTATATTTTTATTGATTTCAGAGTGGAAGGGAGAGGGAGAGAGAGATAGAAACATCAATGATGAGAGAGAATCCTGGATCAGCTACCTCCTGCATGCTCCCTACTGAGGATGGAACCTGCAACCCAGGCATGTGTCTTTGACCAGAATCAAAATCAGGACCCTTTAGACCACAGGCTTAAGCTCTATCCACTGAGCCAAACCGGCTAAGGTGAGAAAACATCTTTGGATCTTTAAGGGTTTAATAGGGAGAATGAATATTGGATTTTGTGAGATGCTTTGATAGCACTGTCAGCATTCAGCCTTCAAGGCACTGAGGAGCACAGGCTAAATATGGAGTCACTGAGCTTTGCACTCAAATTTCATTTCCACGTTTACTTGATGTAGGGAAGCCAACTCATTTTACAACTCTTATTTTACTTACAGACATTAAACATATTTTCTTTGCATGAAATCCACCTCAGTAGATCACAACCTCCCACAGTGTATACAGAGCAGGTGAAGAAATGGTTTCAGGGGAAAGCTAACCTACAGTTATTTACAGTAATGAATCTGTTTTACACAGAGATACTTTATAGATTTTAGTTCCCTTTTCATGTATTTTTAAAGAGCATGTCACATTGATCGTTTCACCTCGAACCCTCTATTTTAAAAAGAGGCTATAAAGTAAATCAAGGTATCTAAAAGCAATGAAATATACAGGCAGAGGGTGACGTGCTACATCGTTGGACTTTCTTGGAGAAAATTTCTATGTAGTTTTTGCAAATGAAAGGGGAAAATTCTTGGTTATGGAAACAATGACCCTCACTAACTCAAAATGAAGACTGCTTTCCTTCAAATCCTTCGGCCATTTGCCTTGGATTTAATTGACTGACTCCAACTCCACAGCTGCCACTCTTGCCTGGACAGGCTCCTGCAGCTCTGTATTGATTCCCTGGGAACGCTGCACTGAGGCTGCTGCTCTAGAATCTAATTTTTCCATTCAGCTTTACTTTCTATTAGGTTAAAAAGACAACACCATCTCTTTCTCACTAAAGATATATGCCAAGGAAGTACACAGACAAGTCCTGGAGCCTAGGGCATTCATTAAACTAGAAGTACTGTAAACATTTATTATATCCGAAATAGCAGACTGCACACCACTGACCAAACAACGGGAGTGTCAAAATGATGCATTAGTTGAATTTTACTTTGCTTCCCTCTCCCTTGTTCACCTGAAAAATAAAATAACAGCAGCAACAACAAGGTAGTGATTAGGAAAAGTAAAATAAGATAAAGTTGGAGACTGAGTTGCAGAGTAGAAGATATCAAAACTCTCCACGAATCTAATAAAAGTAAATTGTTAGAGGTCGTTACTTTTCATGTTTATTGATTTTTAGCAGCCAACATCATTATTAGCTGGTGGAGAAACAAATTTATCATGGAGTTCCCAAATCTGATATGAAAGGGAATACAAAGTTAGAGTAGTTTTATAGACGAGGAAATATTACACTCATCAACAAATGTCAAAGAACAAAGAACTCGTAGTCAACTTAAAAAAAGTTAGCCACAGTTACTAAAATATATAGATTTTATTTAAAAAGGGTGAAATGTTCACTTTTAAAAATTCATATTACAAATATAGTATTAAAATAAGAATTTAAAGTGAGGCAGGGGTGAGCTTGATTTTACCAAGTCACATTTTCTAAAATTGCTCCTCGGGTCCCTGAAACTGTCTGACATCTCAACAGAAGTGTTGCTAGTAAAACTGCAAGTGCATATCAAGTCCACAAAGATAGGAACTTGTTCCTGTTTCTCTGATTTCCACAGCGCCTGATATACAAAAAAAGAAAGTATTCTTGAATGAATGAAGGACTGGCAAGTTTTAATGTCATTTTGAAAAGACCAAGTCATCAGCTGAGGCATATTCTTGGGTCTACTGACTACTACCTTAGACTATACTACCCTACCCTGTTACTATAATATCCCTTTACTATACTAGAGTGAGAAAAGAAACAAGAAACAAAAAAGAAGAGATCAACCTCCATGAACTCTTTTAATGAGCTTTGTAGATGTAGGAAAGCCAAGGGGCAAAAGCCTCCACTTGCTGGTATGTCCATAAGTCTTTCATGCTGGAAGACTCATTCTATTCCTGTATCACTGAAGCAAAATCCTAAGCAGACCTTTTAGATATGAGATGTCTGCTAATCTAAACAATTTTCCTTCCATTACCACAGGAGACAGTGGCCATAGGCACTAGCAGAGTTAATGACTCCTTCCAATGCTTCAATTACAAGGACACCATCAGGTGGACATTTTTCCATAAGCTTGGACTAAGTGGATTATGTGTATTATGTCACAGGGTGTTAAACTATTTTTTCATGATAAAAAATCCTCCTTAACTGTAACTGCTCAAAATTTGTACATTTTGAAATAATAACCAATCTGTTTCAAAATTTGCCACTTAAACATTTTTTTTTTTTTTTGTCACAATACCAGGAGGCATTCTTATAGACCCTGCCAAGCATTAACTGCCTGCAGGGCAGAATGCTCCAATTTGCATTTTAGAAAAAAAGGACAGCTCACCCAGTTTAATGTATTTTGGCTGACAATTTGTATGCTTAGTTTCTGCCCAACATACTTTACTTTGAAGGAGCCAAGCTATAAAGCCTAGAATTATAGTTTCTAATGGGAAAACTGATAGAGTTGTTTCCATTGATATTGTACCAGCTCTCACAGGAGCATAATTTGTATCTTAAAGAGACGGGATTGGATTGTTCCTTGTGGACAAGAAAATAGAGGGTTTGGCAAAGATTATTTTGGAGAACTCATCTTTTCTATCTTTCTGCAAATGCGGGAGTACTTTTAGGTTATTTCATATATAATCATAATGTATACATTTCTTTGTAGGCCTAATTTCGTTTTGAAAATGCTGAGACTTGATAAAACATGATTTTATTTTTAACAAGGAATCAATAAGAATTTAACTTCAGTTAACTTTTTTCCCTTTGTTAGTTTCTTTCCCTGCATACACTCGACTGGAGGGAGATTAGTGAGGAAGGAGGTTTTGCCCATGTATTATCTACATTAAACTCCTGCTCAGATGCTATTCGGTTTTCCTTTTTTACTTTATACAAAATAGCAATTGTCAGTCCTCTACACTTTCCCTTTTTATTTATCTCCCTTGGATAGTCTTACTGAAATTATTAAATATAAAGCTAAATTGGTCAGTGACAATCCGTACAATCAGAGAGGGGTGCACAGAAGCATTACCAGCTACATAACACATGGGTGGAAAGATTCAATGTTGTTACTTAGGCTCTCGAGATCACGTTTCCTTTCAATAGTGGATGATGTCCTCTTTCAAGTCAAGATAGCATAGGAATTTCCAATAAAAATGCACGCTCTATTGAATAAATTCTCAGGCAAATGTAGAGATTCTGCCCACTCTTGCTTTGATGCATGCTTCTGGATAGAAGGTTTACCGTTAGTATTAATATCTTAGGTTTGTTTCCTCAGAATCAGTACCTCCGGTGAAAATTCAAGTACACATATTTATTTGGAAAAGGAACCCAGGAAATAGTGGGAGAGCAGTGAAGAAGTAAGACAGGCAAAGAAAGGTAGTCTGTAAAGTGTAGTTATCAGGCAGGTCAATTAGACATGTCATGGACTTCTTCCCGCTTAGGAATTCTGGGAACTTGTAACAATGCACCATCCTTGTTTCCTCCTGAAACATAAGGGAGGGATTATTTATGGTGCATTAACTATCAGCTACCTTTGATTGAGACCACTGCGCAAGGTGAAGGAAATGTTAGTTATCTAACAGGGGAACTGTCAGAGCAGAGAAAGGCCTCAGGCAGAGGGATGCTGATGGAAGTCAACCTCTCAAACACTGGTGAGACTTCAGGAGCCATGGGCACAGAAGTCCAGCATCTTCCTTGTCAGCGTTGTGGACAGGTTACGAGGCAGAGCCTGACTCTTCTGTAGGTATCCAGGAGATGTAAATTGACCATTACTTTTCTATTACTCATAACTCATTTTTCATATATATATATATATATATATATATATATATATATATATATATCCATTGTGATAGCTCAGGCATTAAAAACAAAACATTATACACTGAACTACCATATATATTTTGAGGAGCACTACTTTAGTGGGCCCTGAACCCTGACCTCAGGTCCCAGGTCCTAGAAAGTGAGCATTCAAGATTTTAGAATGTTTAGAGCTCCAGAGCAGAGACATAAGATGATATGAGCCTCAATTTTCTGAGAGGAACTCAGGGACCCTGGGAGCTTCTCTACACATGGGCTTGGGCACATACTTAAAGGCTAATGCACACCTCAACATCCTTAATAGTAACCTTAAATTTTAGATGTGCTGTCCACCCCAGCCAGAGGGGAACAGAAGGGGGGAGAGAGAGAGAGAGAGAGAGAGAGACCAGCCTGAGGGATCCAAGTGTCAGGACAAAAGCACATACAGTGCATACTCTGGGTCACCAGAGACAACACAAAAAGTACATAGCAGCAATGGTGAGTGACACAAAATAGGGTAGTTTGTCTCATGCATGCTTGATGAGGACTTCGAAGAATCAAAATGACGCACTCTCACTGCCATCACTTTGTGATCACTTTCACCCAGGACAGTCAAGGCTAGCTTTTGTGTTACTTTGTACTTAGAATTTATCCCACCTGGCTTCCTGCAGGGTTTTAACTGCTAATATTTAAAGGCAAGATTTTGGTATTCAGAAAATCTTTTTTCTCAACATTTAGTCACATAATTGCCTCTGCTAACATATACGTATGTGCACATGTGCATACTCTTACATACTCAATTTCACTTGCTTCTTTGTCTTTATATCTAACTATACCTACCTTTTTCCTTGAAAAGCAATGCTTATATCAAGCTGTTGTTGCTGTTTGAATATTAGGAAAAGGGAAATGGGAACCAGAAAGCACAATGAAAGAAACTTCACTAAATTTACCAAACAATATTTAAGACTTGTGATTCTCAATGCAGTGACATGTAGAGAAACAAACAAATAAAGCTAAGACAAATTTTTTAAATATATCAAATTAAATTTAATTTCCATTTCGTGAGCAATGTAAATAAATTTACATCTGGAATGAGAATCTGGAAGCTAAATCTTCGGGACATGAATCTGTCAATTTTCAACTGACTTTATGTGGAAAGCTTTTTGGAGATCTTTTTGAAATTCAAGATGCTGTATTTTAACAGACCAAGCAGATGCTATCTCCAGTCATTACAGCCTACTTAACAAATGCACTACACACCGACATCTAAAACGTATGAACATTGATTTAAAAGGAAAATCATTAAGGTGAGGCTAGAGGTAGCCATTCTCTTGAAAGCTGCTTCATTTAGTGCCTGTGGTGTTGGCATGAATAGCTCAAAGCAGCTTGGAATTAATTATTTTCTGAGTGGACTGCTGGAAAAGACAGGAACACATGTTCTTGGCAGAAAAACAAAGGGTATTAAAGTACCTTCACATATATCCACTGCAAGTCAAGTATTCTATTAATACCAAAATAGTCTCAGTTATTGGGCGGGGGGAAATTCTATAGCTGCTAACTAAAGGGTTTATTATAATTCAATCAGAATAGAGCTAATGGACTGTGTGTGGGGTGTGTGTGTGTGTGTGTGTGTGTCTGTCTGTCTCTCCTTGTGCTCAAGAATGAGGAGCTTGGGCCATTTTTCATGGAGCTAGGTACTCTGGCAGCAGAGGCAAGACCTTTACATTTTACTTTTGAAATTCTTTAAAGCTTTATGACAAATAAAATGTACCTATAGGCCAAGTAAAAATTAGCATAATCACAAAGTATGCATTTCAAAAATAAAGTGCAAATGTATATACAAACAGCCCAAGTAATATTCTAAGAATATTTAAAAGCTGAAGAAAATAAATAAATTATATATTTACAAATCTTTCATCAAAGCAATGGTTGACTTCTAGAATCCAGTAAAGTTTTCTTTCTAACTCTGACCTTTAATATACTTAGACATGTTTCTCACTTTGCAACAAAATACTTGTCTCCTGTTATTCAATGTTTCTTTCATTTATTTTGGGAGAGTTTTGTAGTTATCACTTAGTTTTTCTCCAATCCAGTAGTTGCTTTTTATAGTTTAACTAGAGGCCCTATGCATGAAATTCGGGCAAGGGGCTCGGCCCTTGCAGCCCCGGCTGCCTTGGCTCTTGCAGCCCTGGCTGCCCTGAAGCCCCATAGCCCCGTCCCCCGCCCACTGGTCATTCCGGAAGGTCATTAAACCATCTGGCTTAATTAGCATGTTAGCTGTATATTATATAGGATGATTAAATGGAAATCATTCATCCCTGCATCTCCTCTGATTGCTTAGGGCCACTTTATCCCTTCTGCATGCCTTGCTCCTATTTTGAAAGTCTGGAAAAGGAAACATTTAGGAGATGGTGATTTGAGCATTTCTTTTCTATCCTTCTGTCCTCTAATGCACTGTTTTTGTTTCCCTGACACCAAAATAACACATATATTCTATTGAGATGTGTATAGATTTCTACCACATCTGAGACTTCAGGGAGAGAGTTCAGGTGTTAGTGCATATTGGCTTACCAAGAGACTATCAAGAACCTGGAATCTGGTCCATGGGTCAGAAGAGATCAACCAAGGAACTTGGGTTATATATGCATAACCCATGGACACAGAAAATAGGGAGGTGAAGGCCTGGGGCAGGGGACAGGGGCAGGCTAGAAGGAATCCATTGGGGAAAGAAAGGGGCATATGTAATACTTTCAACAATAAAGATTTAATTTTCTTAAAAAGAATGTGGAATCTTGTCAACAGTTGTCTCTGTCTAGATAAACGTGTGCAAGTAAACTGGTTTCTGGGTTCTCCAGAGGAGAAGTCAGCTGTCCTTGGAGAAGGAATCCTTTGGATAGAGGAGTAGGCTCGCTCCTGCTCATTTACTGATTGCTCTCCTGTGAGAACCTGGCTATTCCCCCTGATTCACAGACTAAGAGGGAGCAGTTGTGGTACTAGCCAAAGAGCCCGCCTTTCCAGCTGGCTTCTGGGAGTGGGGATATGCCTCAGAGAGAGGTTCTGGATTTCCTGAAAAATTTCTAACACGTTTATCCCCATTTATCACTGATGCTCTATTTATCTGAACCTGGATAAAGAATTGAAAATTATACTTTTTAGAAAGACAGAAGACATTTAAAAGAAACAAAAGGTATGTGGTATTTTTTGGAATCAGAACGTGTATATCTCATTGTCTTTCGGAGAACTTCATACAGACACATTTAATTACAGGGTTGAGGTAGTTTCCTAAGGATATGAGGCCCTCCAAAAGCACCCAATACCATTTCAGGCCTGCATTTGAGACATCAGGTATCACACACTGTGTATTCTTTCTAGAATACTAGACTTTGACTTTGTAGAAACATTTTTCTGCAAACTGTTGGATCAGTTGTTGGTATATACAAGGGAATAGACTTATTTTGCGAAGATTTCAAGGTCTTCAGGTTAATTTTGCATAACTTATTCTGTTATGTAAATAAAAAAATAACACCACATCACTTGGGCTCTAAGGAAAATGACAAATGCAAATTGCTATGCGTAGCCTCCATTAGAAGCATTTGGGTACAAATATGTGTGTGTGTGTGGGGGGGGGGGGGGCATTTTCCAAGTTAGCCCTGAGGGAAATGCACTTGTATGTGAATATGCTGGGACCCATGATTCACTGAAACCAAGAACTATTTTTCAGTTATTTCAAAAAGTCATACAACTTGAAAAAGTGTTGTTTCTTTTTTTTGAAAGGCTATTTTTAATACTTTAAAAAGTTATCAGAATTCCTCTCTCTGTCTTTCTCTGTGTGTGTGTGTCTCTGTATCTCTGCATTTTCCCTCCTTTCAATATAAGTAAATAATATCTTTAACATTTTATTTTTTTTTAAAAAAAGGATACTAAGTGTCCCATTCTCCTCCGCGGGCAGAGGAGATGATTGGTCCATGAGGGGACCTGGGGCTCCACTTGGAAGTTTTCCCATCTTGTATGTTGCATTGAGGCTGACTGCTGAGTGGTCCCTATTATAAAGATGATGCAGTTCATTTCTGTTCTTCTGGTCAACATCCTTTACTTGTCCAATAAAAGAGTGGTTATTTTTGATCATATGATCTGGAAAATCTGCTTGGCAGCCTGAAACCTTGATAAAAAGAATTGGAAACTTCACAGAAAGTTCAAAACTGTATTTGTGTTAATTATTTAATTTTTAATACATTGGAATCTACTTTTCCACTTCTTATGTGTAACATTCATGTGTTGTTTTTTCTGTTACTTAAAATGAACTGCTCTAAAAAAATCTACTGTATGGATTTAAGTTAGATTTCTTTAGAAGAGAGCATGATTTATTTTAGACCACAAAGAGCACTAGAATAGACAAACTTCCTGGTTCCAGAAGCATATACCTTGGACTGTTTTAAATGTAAATATCATTATTAATAATAATAGCATCAATTATAGTTAGCATTTCTTGAGGACTAAGCATGTGTCAAACATTGCACTCTAAATACTTTATGCCTGGTTGTTTTATACTCATTCTCAAAATTTGAAGTTGATATTTACATCCCCATTTTACAGGTGAGAACACTATGAAAAAAATTTAACAATTTCCTTAATGTCACCCACCCATAAGAATCCAAAACATGAACCAAACTCATGTCTGTCTCTCTCAAAAGCTATCCTCTAAATGACAAAACAAACTAAAACAAAACAAAAATGGACTCACCAACCAAGATCCTTTTATTATAAAGCTAGAGGCCCAATGCACAAAATTCGTGCAAGGGGCTCGGCCCTCGCAGCCCCCACTTCATCCAGAATGTCATTTGGATGGTCATCTGGATGGTTGTTCTCCTGTTCAGTCTAATTAGTATATTAGCTCTTTATTATATAGGATAGGTTATGATCACATTCATCTTTTTTTAAATTTTAAATATATTTTTATTAATTTCAGAGAGGAAGAGAGAGGGAGATAGAAACATCAATGATAAGAGAGAATTATTGATTGGTTGTTTCCTGCACCACACCCTCATTGGGGATCAAGCCCACAACCTGGGCATGTGCCCCACCCTACTAGGTATCGAACCATGACCTCCTGGTTCATAGGTCTATGCTCAATCACTGAGTTATGGTGGCTGGCCCACATTCATATTTTTATGTGACCACTGTTTCTTACTGCCTTGCCTGGATCCCAACATATCCCCAGAACACAGATATATCTTCTCCTGGGTAGGAAGTCCTATCTCTAAAAAGTAAAGAAATATTATAAAAGAAGATTGGCTATGAATTAAAGGCAATCAGTAAATTTTCAAAGCAACAAATAACCTATTGTGGCTACATCCAAAGTCAGCATTCCAAAATACATTTCAACAAAGCATGCCACACATTTTAAAAATGCATTTCCAGGAGATGGCCACATTTTTCATATGACTGAAATGACTTGGCCTTTTGCCCTGTATTTCACGAGGCAGTGACAATGTATACAGAGAGTGTTCTGGGCGTCTGCCTCTCCTGGCTACGCTGGCTATCACAGAGACCAGGACCAACCCCTCCCTGCCTGGGATCATAATCCATCACTCTATCTCCTTTCCGCTTCCTTTGCTCTCAGGGAGAAGCAATGTGAAATTTAATAAGTTGAATAAAAGTTATTTTCCCCTGTGTCTGTATGGATCCTGGCAGGGTGCCCTGTAAAGTGCTTTCGATTACCAGGAGCTGTGTAATACCAAACCCCTGCCTAATAGTTGTTGGCACCAGAATAAGTTTAAGAAGTTCTCCAGCAGCCAGCATTTCATTCTGCTTCACACTGCTGTGAGGTCCTTTTATGCATTTTAGCACCTTCCCCCTGGGGTGCTCTGCAGGGGAAGGGTGAGGTAGCTGAATGTCTGTGAAGTAGAGGACAAACTCAGCACTTCCCTTCATGTTCCCGAATAAGCTGTCCAAGTGTCTGAGGGAAAGGCGTGCCTCAGTCTGATCTGTTATTTACTGTTTCAATATGGCACGTTTCATCATGCTTATGAAATTAAAGGGAACCATGATTAGCCAAGGTAGGGCTGATTTCTTTTTTCTTTCTAATTTAAAGATGTATATGTTGAAATGTTTATGAAATATCATAGATGTTTTCCCTAAAACAGAGTTATTTCTAGACTTTCCTTATAACCACACATTTTCTTTTTTAGTTTTGTTTTCTAAACGTATACGACTGAATAAAGCAATTTGCAAACCTCTTGGTTCCAATTAAACAATTGCTGGCTATAGACAATTGTTCACTGACCCCAAACGGCTCCTTAGATCGGGACCCTTGCCCCAGTGGAGTGTGTTTTTTAGAGTACTACAGACAGTTCTTATAGCTGCGCAGAATCCCTCCTGGGAGGCACAGTGCAGGTTTGTTAACTTATAGGTCAGTTTTCTAACCTTGATATTATTTTTGTTTTTCTTATTTATACTCCCTCCAATATAACAAAACAAAATTTTAAATATGTGGCTGAGAATTGCACACAATAATGATCTTATGAAAAATTGATGATCTTCATTTTATATGTAATACCTCTATTACACACCCAAATACGAGCCCCCATTTGTTTTTTGCCTGAAATAACATTACATTACACATTTATATTGAATAAGTGGTCCACTACCAAAATCCTTTCCCTTTATTTCACTTTCTCCATTGGATCAGGATTTATTCTCTCCAAATGAACTAATTCCTCTTTGATACACATATTCTTGATTTGAATCTATTCCTGCATCCTTGGTAATAGCAAATGCTAAGCACTAATTCTTCATCCAAATATTAGCTGTATTAAATTGTGTAGGCATTGCAGTCAAATCATTCAAGAACATCTTATGATAATTGCATTTGGCCTCAATCAGATTTTTTTTCTTCCCTTTCTTGTATAAAATCAGTGACAACCATGTAAAATTGTGATTATTTGGCTGCTGATAACTTCAGCCTTCATATCTAAACCAACTCTGACCTGAACCATTATCGTTAATAACTGACTATGTAAACTTCAGGTCACTCACTTTAGAACTTTGAGACAAATTGGTTTTCGAAAGTGTATTCTATGTCATTGGGAGCGGGAATGATTTTGATAATCTGTACATTAACCTTCCCTGTTTTATACTTTGGGGGCATGAGTAGGTGTCCTTAATGGTGCTATTGAATATGTTTTTAAATTCCACAAGCAATTTTATGACCTAGAATGGGCAAGATGTTCAGAGTTGAGTGAGAGGTAAGTAAAATAGAATTATTATGATTTAAACTCAAGTGGGAACTTACAGCGCGTAGATATGCAACTATTTGCTCACAACTATGCAGTCTGGGTGGGATTAATGCCACCTTCTTCTCCAGCTTTGGGACATGGTTGGAAACCAAAAAAGGTTTAAATTAATCACTTCTTGCCACAGTGACTAATTTAACATTTTAGGATAAAACCAAACAGTATGTACCATTCCCCTCCTCTCCCAGTGATACCATCAACATCCATAGCTGACCTCTGACCTTTGCTATGGGAAAAATCCCTCTTTCTCAAGATAAATATCTCCTTTAATATATTTAATCTATCAAGGATGTTGACCTGTAATTTCCTTATTTTTTTGGTAGTGTCTTTGTCTGGTTTGGTATTGGAGTAATGTTGGCCTCCTACAATAAATTTGGAGGCTCTCCCTCTTCTCCAGTTTTTTAAAGCGTTTGAGAAATATTAGTATTAATTCTTCCTTGAATGCTTGATAGAATTCATCTGTGACAATGTCTGGTCCTAGACTTTTGTGTGTTGGGCGTTCTTTGATTATTGATTTAATTTTTTCTGGTAATCTGTTTAGATTGCCTGTTTCCTCCTGGTTTCAGGTTTGAAGATGACATGTTTCTCGGAATTTATTCTACTATAGAGCAGCTTTAGCTCAGCCTCAGGATGGGTCAAGGGTTTTACTGAATTTTAGTGTTAGGTAACCTGGTCCCTTATATTCTCTCTATAGAGTGGCAGGGCCTCAGTCCTCTAGAATCACTTGTAGTTAGTGTCACCCCGTTGCCGCTAAAAACCACACTGATCATTTTGACAGAACATAACATCTGGGCCTTTCTAATTGTCTAATGACCCTTCAACTTCATTGCACACCCTCACAAATGCAAACCATTTCCTTCTCCCTAACCTGTACTTACATTCTCAGCTCCTGATTTGCCTCATTCTTCACAGAGAAAAGAGAAGCAATTGAATAAAAAGTCGTTGGCTGTCTCCTTAAGGAGATCTATCCTTGCAAATTTATATTTGCCTTCCTTCTCATTACAAAGGATGAAGTGTCTCTGAATTTATCAGTGGTTAATCCCTACACTTGTGTCATGGTTCTTAAGGATTTTGCTCTTGGAATTATTCCCTTTTTCTCCCACTTCATCATGGAGCCAAGACCCTAGACCAGCGGTTCTCCCTTCACTTTCAGTCTGTGTGTGTCCTTTGTTCTGAGATGGGTCTCGTAAATAGCAGATATATGGGTCATGTTTTCTTATCCATTCATCTACCCTATGTCTTTTGATAGGAGCATTTAATCCATTTATATTTAAGGTTATTATTGCTAGGTACTTATTTTTCATCATTTTTATTCTTTATGCCTTTGTTCCTTCTTCACTACCTATTTCTTGCTTTTACAGCAGTCCCTTCGGCATTTCTTGTATTGCTGGTTTGGTGGTAATAAACTCCCTTAGCTTTTTTTTTTTTTTTTTTTTTGTCTGTGAAGCTCCAGATTACCCTTTCAATTTGAATGATAGCCTTGCTGGGTATAGTATTCTTGGATCTACACCACAGCCTCGGTGAGTGTTTGTAATTGAAAGACCCTATGCACTGGATTCAGTGCATAAAAGCAAGGAAGTTATAAAGACAGAGCACCTGTGCCACTGTGCATCTCTCTCCTCCCTGGCCCCAGCACTGCACGGCTGGTGCAGAGCTTCAGGCTGCCTTTCTGGGTGCAGCCTCCCACGGCTGTGGCTTAGATCTAGAGTCCCCCGCTGCCAGCAGCCCTCTGACCCATCTTCCACAGTTGAGCGCTACACTGTCACCAAGGGACCTGGATTTGATGCAGCGCAGTCTCTCTCTGAGACTCTAGTCCTGTCTGTGCGCATTTCTCCCTCTAGCCCAGATCCACAATCCCACCTCTCTCCAGGTGACCTCTGACTTTTCCATTCATGGATTGTCTCACCAGCTGTGTTTAGTTCGCCAATTCTTGGTGGATGTTATTTGATTCAGCTGTTTCTTTTATGGGCTCCGCGAGAAGGCGCAGGACTCATCCGCCTATTCGGCCACCATTTCGTCTCCCCATGGACAAACTTTTTAGGCGCCCCTGGCCAGGGAGGCTGGATTCTTGGTGTTCGTGGGTTCGCAGCCATGGCAGCTGGTCCCTGGCCGGTGTGGCTGTAGGGTTCCGGGTGGAGGTGAGGCTGGGCTCCCAGTCACAGCTTCTCTCACCTTCAAGATGGTACGGTCTCTGTGGCAGAGCCAGCCACCCTGGGAGAGAATTCAGAGGTAACAGAGGCTGCCGGGCTAGAGGAGACTGGTCCGCCAGCCCCCAAAAGTCCTGTGGAATATAACTGTCCCTCACACATACACGCATGCCCCA
Source organism: Myotis myotis (assembly GCF_014108235.1). Lineage (NCBI taxonomy): Eukaryota > Metazoa > Chordata > Mammalia > Chiroptera > Vespertilionidae > Myotis > Myotis myotis. Next base: position 70,993,104 of record NW_023416368.1, read on the forward strand.
CACGTCCACTCACTGCCCGTTCGCTCTCTCACTCACTCACACTCTCTCCCTCACTGCCGTCCTGTTGGCTTACGTCTTGGATCTTCTCATTTATCTCTCACCTAAATATCTTCTCATTTATCTCTTACCTAAATATCTAACATTAGTTGTCAGCAACACCATCTCAGAAACATTCTGAAAGTGTCTACTGGTCACTCACTCTATTACCGTCCTCAATATACTTCTATTGCTCAGATTTCTCTAATTGCTTCTTAACTAATGATAGTGTCTTGCCTGTTTTATATACTCCAAGCATATTTTACCACTCTCAGAATGAAATCTAAATATTGCATTTTGCTCTATGATCTGCCCCCTCCCTACTCTCTGTTATCTCATGTTGAATGTTCTAATCATCTTCTTACATAGCGGACTAAACTGTTATATAGTCTTTCTGTTCAATAGAACAGAATAAACTGATCCCTGCATGTCAGATTCTGAACTAGCTCTCCCTCTCTCTACATTAGACTGTTTGTCTTTCAAGTCCATTACCTTCAGGGAAAGGACTTCCCCCACCTAATTTTCAATCATTCTTCTCCACAGTCATTCATTATCCCCCCCCCACCCCTCTGTATGTGTGTGTGTGAGTGTATTTTTTTACTCTCTTTCCCTTATCATTAGTTCCAATGTGAATATGTTTGTTGAGAATATCATCTCAATGGGAGCAGTAGCTTTTCAGTCTTGCTCTCCATGTAGCACAGCAGTTAGTAAAGATCCTCCTGTGAAAGAATGAATGAGAATGCTTTACTATGGAATTTGTGGGTCTCATTTAAGTTTCCTAACTCATTCTCTATCATGGATATTTTATAAGAAGCATTTTCTAGTGAGCTGTGTAAGCATTTTGGCACTTGCATTCTTGTTCTGACTTTGTTCATTCATCCTACTTGGCAGTACAAACGAGAAGCGAGGGCTCCCTAGCCTCCTCGTGCACAAATGTCAGGTTTGGTTTGGTTGCCATCCATGGATTTTTATTTATGCCAGCACACACAGATGGGCTAATGGGCCTCCTAAAGAGATGCTGCAGAAAATTCACTTTCCAGTAGGAGACTTAAAAAGATGCTTTCATATAAGGAGAAATCTCCCCTAATATTATTACAATATAGTTGGACTTATAACTGGAATATGCAAATTTTTTTCTATGTAGTTTATAATCTATGTCAGTAGAGATGATTAAAGTCAGCTACATCCCATCTGCGTTCAAGAATAATTCTTAAAAATCACAGTTAATAGTGGCACTAAAATTATTCAGTCACTGTTCAGCATAAAAGAGATTCTTCAGAATTAACACATTAATCAGAAATATACACAGTGTATACATATATATTGCTCGTAAATTTCCCCATATATAGTATCTGACAACAAATGTGTACCTTCAGCAGGAACAAGTAAACCATAAGTGGTGCTATATCTAGGACACCTTATCCACAAAATCCCACATAGGGATTTAATATTTGCCTTGACTGGTTTACTAATTCTACAAATATTAGCTGAAACCCGACTCAGTACCAGGTCCAGTTCTGGAGCCTGGAATATAACATAAACAGACCAGAAAACACATCTGCTTTCTTGAGTATGCATTCTTATGTGTAGGGGAAAAGATAATAAGGAAATACAGATTATATATATATATATATATATATATATATATATATATATATATATATATATATTAGAGGCCCAGTGCACGAGTTCGTTCACGAGTGGGATCCCTCCGCCTGGCCAGCGATTGGGGTCTATTGGGGCCATCTCGCCCAGTCCTGATCAGGGCCAATGGGGGCCTGCCACCCAGGGAGAGACCGCTAGAGGGCTCCAGGGCATGTCCGGCCCTCTTGCCCAGTCTCCGATCCGCTGGACCCCAGCAGCAAGCTAACCTACTGGTGGGAGTGTCTGCCCCCTGGTGGTCAGTGCGTGTCATAGCGACTGGTTGAGCAGTTAACCAGTCATCTGATGGTCAGACACTTAGCACATTACGCTTTTATTATATAACATTCGTTAAGATGATAAGCCTTTTGAAGAAAAATTACCTGGGAGATAATAGGTGGTGGATAAGAGAGGAATTATATTCTTTTTTTGTAAAATATATTTTTATTGATTTCAAAGAGGGAGCGAGAGATAGAAATATTAATGATGAGAGAGAGTAATTGATCAGCTGCTTCCTGCACACCCCACAGGGAGGACTGAGCCTGCAACCCGGGCATGGGCCCCGACTGGATTCTAACCATGACCTCCTGCTCCATTGGTCAAAGCTCAACCACTGAACCACACTGGCCAGGCTGAGAATCATATTCTTAACGGGTTGCTTCTCCTGTCTCAGATAAGATGGCATGGGAACAAAAACTTAAAGATACAGGATATGAGGTCATCTATGGAAGAGTACTCCCAGATGGGGGAATCGCAGGTGTACAGTTTTACTATTCTAGGAGTGCTGTATTATAAAAACAGAAAGCTTTGTGCCTGTAAAAAGGAGATGAGATAGCAATTTTGTTTCCAGATTGTACTATTGTTCATAGTGGCTTACTGACATCTTAGATTTGGAAATGGGTGGGCTACTTGTTGGGAAAGTGAGAAAGAGGTTAAAAACAAGATGAAAGATGAAAGAAATAGGGTTTAATAAAGAACATAACTAAATAATGGAATATGATTCAATAAGAGATATGATTTTTGTAAATGCACTGTGTTCTAGAAAGTAAAAAATGTACTTCAAAAAGTTTATTACACAAAACACCAGTCCTGTGATAATGTTCTTTCAAAATATTTGATGGGAAAATAAGTTTGATAGATGCTTTGTTTTAGAAACTGTAGAATATTATTGTTATATTATATCCAAGTATATGAGAAGATTTGTATAGAAGACAGTTAGTTGTGTTGATCTCAAAATCATAGAAACTTATTTAATCACAGATTGTTTTGTTCATGTAATACCTTTTTAAAATAACTGCATTAGATATGAGAGAGTTGGATCTGTAAATACTGCCTAATGAGGGTGAAGACCACAGAAAAAAGGCTCCAAAAACAATAGCTCAAAGATAATGATACATCAGTGAACTTGGTAACATGAAGCTGTCTGGATCTCAAGAATGATGTGGGGGACATGGATGGTCGGGGGTGGAGGATGGTCACTTCTGTCATCTTCACTTTGCAGGACTGCTCTGGCTCTCAATTCCTTTCAACTGGGCCTCATCAAAGACAGGAATTTTTCTTTACTGTGTCCTAGAATAGAAGTTTAATTATAGTTCAGTTATACATTCATGGTGAAGAATACCATCTTTATTAAAACATCATTTTATTAAGGTGCCTATGCCATCTGAACTGTAGCTTGCCTCCTATTTCTTCTACCTCATGCTGTCAAAATAAATCAACAAATAAATAAACAAATAAATAAATAAATCAACAAATAAATCTCAAGGTCATCAGTTATGGCGATTTCTGTAGGTCCATAGCCCATTTGATGGTCTACTTACCTCACTCAGTTCCATAACATTGTTTGTTTCCCTTATTTCTGGCCAGCCTGTCAAGGCATTTACGATAGTGTTTATTTGTATGGAAATAAATGTAGACCAGCCAAATATGAATGAGCAAAAGCTGTTCATTCAGAGTTTGCAAGGGGGTCAGCCACTATCACTTGCATTTTGGCAGAGACTCAAAGGCAGGCAGAGGAACGGGAGAGTTTTATATTGTAAAAAGGGAAGGCTTGAGGTGCGTCCTGATTGGACATTGTTGGCACAAGAAAACTGGAGGCAGGCCAACTGGAAGCAGGGGAACCATCCTGTGTATTGGTTAGAGGTGCACATAGCAAGTCCTCAAATAACATCGTTTCATTCAATTTGTTTCATTACAATGTTCATTATATGCTGTAGGAACTTAACTCTTGTTTATATCAATTAGCCTATGGTAAAACTGGTTTCATTATATGCTGTTACACTTAAAGTCACAGAACCAATCAACAGGATTAAGTGAGGGCTTACTGTGTTTAGCTTTCTCTGGTCGATTCTAACTTGGAAGCAGGGACAAAAATTAGAGAAGCTGTCATCCATTAATCAAGTCCTGGGCATTTTGGTCCGATTGTTACAGAATTCTAGTTTGGTTTCCTGGATTGTTACTAGAGGTGGCAGGCTCTACAAAATCTGGCTTTCTGGACTAGTTATTGTAGACAAGGGATTCCTGTGCAGGTTTCTATAGGTTTGGGGCCAGAGTTCTATTTTTAGATATAGTCTGGCTATTATCCATTTGTATATGCAGTTTCTCATCCGCTTATTGGTTCATTTGTGTGTTTTTTTTTCCATTTTACCTAAGCCTTTTTGATTATTGCTGCAGATGATTTGCTCAGGGAATTTGAATCACCACTCCCTCCTCCTTAACAAGCGATTTTTCTCCTGGACTTGACAATGCCACAGTTGGCTGGTTTCATAGCTATCCAACTTGATACTATTTCTCAGTTTTCTTTTTTTGTTCATCTTTTAATGAATCTCTAAATTTCATAGTGACTAAGGATTTGTCCTCAGATATTCTTCTCCTCTCCTCTGCTCTCCTCTTCTCCTCTCCCATCCCCTTCCCTTCTTTTCACCTTTCTCTAAATTCTTTCCCTATCAATTTATCTTGTTTCACAATTTCACATACATTCTATATACTGATGACTCTCAAAATTATACCTTCAAATGATACCCCCCTTGACCTACATATTTGTGAAATATACCTGATTACTTGACATCTCCACTTTGATATCTAAAAGCATCACAAACTTCTGACACCATAGAACTATTCAGATCCGTATCACAATGCACTGCACAGCGCAGTCCTCATACATTTATCTTAGTCTGCTTGGCTGCCATAACTAAGTACCTTTGCCTCGGTGGCTTACACAACAGAAATGGATCTTCTCCCAGTTCTGGAGGCCAGAAGTCCAAGATCAGGGTGCTGCCATGATTTCTCTCTCTTCCTCTTCTTTTTAGGACACTAATGACATCATGAGGACTCCAACCTCATGACCTCATCTAACCCTAATTACCTCCTAAAGCTCCCATTGGAGCTTCAAATTCATAAGCATGATTACCCTGTATCCAGATACCATCACAGCGGGGGTTAGGGCTTCAACATATGATTTGGGACAGGGAGGGACACAGTTCAGTCTATACCAACATCCGAATAAAAGATACTTCTATTCACTCAATTGCTCAGGCCTATCCCTAGGATCCTTCATTCTTTGTTTGCATCCCATATTCAGTCTCCCAGTAAGTACTCTTAGCATTATGTCCAAAATATATTCCATATCCAAACAAATCTGAACATTTATTTCTGTCACTAAAATATAGCCTAAACCTCTATAATGTCTTGACTGCCAATAGCCTCCTAGTTGATATGGTTTTCTCATTAGTTCCCCTGTATGATCCATCTTACACAGCTTCAAAGATTTCATTTTCTTCCTTAAAGTATAAAATATCATAACAACTCTATTTCCCATTCCGCATGATAAAATATGATCATTTCTATGGCCTGTGACCCTGCATGAGCTTATTTGTTCCTAACTCTTAGATATCATAGGACCTCCTCTCTCCTGTTTGCACTAAATACAATTCTCTAACATAACTAATTATTTCTCTCCCAGTACCATGGTGCTTGCTATTATTTTCTCTTTGAAGCTGTCTTTCCCCAGGTTTTCACAAAACTACTTTTTATCTGGGGATCTACATTCAAATACTGTCTTTTCAAAAGAACTTTCCTAGCTATGGGATTCATAGACATTCTCTATCATATTATCCTATTATGTCTTCAAAAACCCTTGAGACAGTTTTTCCACTAGATGTAAACTTCCTGAGATAATGAATCCTTTTTCTGTTTCATTAACATAGCCACAGTATTGAGAAGCGTTACCAGGTTCTTCACAGATACTGAATAAATATCTGCTGATTTATTAGAAGAAACTCTAGCTGGACTAGAGCTAAGTTTTAAATTGGTGAAAGAGAAGCAGTATTGAACTTCCTTTGGAATATGGAAAGGTAGGGTGCCTTCTGGAGATAACAGTTGGCGCTATGATTTTGATTGCGTATAAAATATTCATGGATCATCAGGAAAAAAGAGATAACTATAGATACTTCTTTCCCTGTAGAGTTTCACCTGGGGAAATAAACAAAGGTCAAGGAATTTTGATTGATTCTGCCATTGACCGGACGTTCTGAAGCAGCAGTATTTAATTAAGGAACTAAAATTTAAGTACAGATAATCTATTGCCTGGGCTAGAGCGCAGCAGCAGGGCTGGAGATTGGTGAGAAGCACCATCGCTCTAAACTACAGGGGGCTTTGAAGGAGTTGTAAAATTCAGCTGAGGGATGAGCTCTTTGATTAGACAGTAACAACTGAGGGTAGGTAGAGACTGGGCAAATTGGAGTAGTTGCCAATGGAATCAGGACTTATGTTAAGGATGCAATTTTGGAATGATTAAAAGAGCATTGATCTTGACATCAAAAGATCAGACTCAGAGTCTCAAGTTTTCACTTCTTAGGTGTGCAATGTTTCTACTTCTCCTAGCCCCTACTCCCTCACCTACAGAACCAGGATAGTAGCATCAAGCTCATAGTTTATAAATGAATATCATGTGGCAGTTTTTATTTATTTATGTATTTGTTTATAAATTTGTATTGATTTTAGAGAGAGAAGAAGGGAGAGGGAGAGCAAGAGAGAGACACATTGATTGGTTGCCTTCTGGAGCCTGCAACCTGGACATTTGCCCTGACCTGGAATTGAACTAGGGATCTTTCAGTGCACAGAACCATGCTCAACCAACTGAGCCATACTGGCCAGGGCTCTTTCCCATTTTTAATGGTTATTATCTAATTATACACAACTCTTAAAACATTCTGTACATATTATGGATTAATGATATTGACATTATAATAGAGAATCCTGAATATTTTGTTATTTTTTATTATCACTTATAACTACTTCAATTAGTTTTTTGCATTTTAGGAGTATTATGTGGTGACATTATTATTTGATGTCTTTCACATTTATATTTAGAAAATCTTGTATTTTTCTTTTTGCTTATCTTACTAGGACCTTTAAATAAGTATTTCAAATAATTTAATCGTTGCCTGTCCATAAACTATGATTTTTCCTCTTTAGTTAAATGCTATGGAATATGCTTTGTCAATCAAAATTATTTCTATTTCCTTTCTTTACAAATATTTTTTTGTATATTACTTATGAAACACACGCGTGCGCGCGCACACACACACACACACACACACACACACACACCAAAAAAAACAAAAAAACAAACCTCTGGTAAAATTTACATATAGCTTTCATAGCAGTCAAATTAACCCTTATATCTCCCTTTTGCTCCAATATATTGTGAGAAATGTGTATCTGTGTCCATGTGTTGGAGAGAGAGAGACATACACACACTCTGTGTTTAAAAAGTGGGAAATTATATAGAACAATATGAAAGTCAAAGGACTGAGTAAATTAATTATTCCTGAAATATGTTTTTTTATTTTGGTGAGCAATGTATACTTTAAAAGTATTAAATTCCTTACATTTTTATGATATTTGAATTATAGTATGTTTCATAAAGCTATTCAGTCTGTTTACACAGATCATTGACTGGCTTAATTGTCTAGGCTCTTTGCAGAGGGGCATGTTTGGCAGAAGGGAAAAATCCTTTGGGTGGAAATGAACCATTGTAAGCAACATGCACCAGTTTGGGGATTGATCTAGATGCCCAGGAAAGTCTTCATTATTGAGAATTTATTTTTCTCTGGTGGCTTTTATTTGCTAAATTAGACTCTGCTGCATATTAAACATTGATAGCTAACGCCACTTTGTTGCTGCTGGACCTATTCAGCATCTTTTCACAGAACACAATCTGCATAATTAGAAAATAGCATGACTTCTGCATCTAGCCCATCAGGAGGGTAAAGATGTTGTACTCCTGTTTTCATTTCATATGCCAGCCTTTATAACACTGATGTGATAACATTCTTCCAATTTAATAATGCTAATATGTGTACTGAATTGTCTTGCCCCAAAGTACAAATGAAACAAAGGAAAGATATGACTTTATGAAGAAAAGCAAACATCACAGTTAGCTTAGATGTCAAGTAAAATGTGGGGAAAATTCAGATCTGAAGGAAATCAGCTGTCATCAAGAGTCATTGCACAACAAATGAGACAAAAAAAGCCTGATGCTTATAAACCAGCCTACCAACTATTCAAAGTTTTGCCATGCATATCCTATTCATGTTTTCTGATTATTCATTTAGGTTCCATTCCACTAAAGTCTATAAAATGTTTTTAAGGTACATTCCTAAAATGTTTCAAGTGATACCTCATTATCTATGATAATGTCAAGTTTTACATATTATAATATTGAAGGATTGCATGAAAATTTAAATGGAAGGCCATCAGTTAATTTACTGATAGGCTGTGTACATTGGTAACTATGTAATTAAATCCAACCAGCCTTAATTAAATAGTAATAATACATTTGGAACTGTCGTAAGTATTCAAAGTAAAACAAGCTCCTTCAAGTTGCTCACAGGGAAGGTGAGGAGCCAGAAGAAGAGAACTAGTGTTTTATTTAGATTCAGTCTCGTCGTGGTCTAATAAGCTGGTAGAGTCCATGTGGATGCATGATCACTTTGTTATCGTTGCAGGAAATATAGTTATTTATATGTTTTTATAGGGAACTGATTTAAACTTTTCCAATTTTGCGTGTACTTTAGATTCAACCCTTAGAATTTTCTGATAGAAAAAAAATCTAAATTTAATAAGCCTTATAAAATAGAGGGTTTACTTAATTATACATTCATTGAAAAAAATTGTCATGACCTCATTGATCACAAGACAAGCATGTGCATATTGCTCTTTCAATAGCATTATTATTCTGAAGTTCTCATCTAACAATGTATGTGTATGCGCATGTGCACACAAATATATAATTAATCATATGTATTTGAATTTATACCTGTAATTATGTATTTACCTATATCCAAACCCATATTTATATCACTGTCTATATCAGCATCAGGATCAGATTATATTTCCAAAATGAGATTCTGCTAAAATCCTCTTTTTTACAGAACAACATGTCAGGTATTTTTTTTTAGTCATTAGACCCACAAAATATATATTTATATGTTTGTGTATAAAATATTTTATGAATAGATAGTTCTGGTTTATTTATTTATTTATTTATTTATTTACTTTTGCCAATGATACAATATTCTGTGGTATGGCATTTTATAGAATTTAACAAACCTGGTATTATTGATTGTATAGATTATTTAAGAAAATTTCCTAATTACAAACAATGCCTTTCTGTGCATCTTTGATGACTTGATATTATTTTCTGAGTTCTCTCCCCCTAATTTTGATTTGTTGTTCAGTTATAAAGTCTGAACATTTAAAATATTTACACATATTATTCAGTTGTCTCCAGAAATGTTGTCTCACTTATATCCTTACCACTTTTTCGTAATACAGATTATATTATGAGGACAGTTTTGTAGCTCTAATAATTAAAACGTTGGTAGTTTTTTATTGTTTTCATTTGTACTTCTGTATCATAAGCCCCCAAATTCATATGACACACAATCTTATATTTACATGGTAAACTCTTATTCACCTCTTATGCCTCTCAAAGAATTTGTGAGCAGATTCTGTTGAATTTGTCTTCAAAATGTATTTGGAATGTGAATATTTTCATCATCCCCACAGAAAACTCTCTGACCTAAGATATGCTCATGTTTTATCTGAATAATTGCAAAATCTCCCTACGTTATCCTGCTGCCCTGCTCTTGCTCCACTCCAGCTCAGTTATAACATCACAGAAGACTGACCCTGATAATACCTGTGTTAGATCCTGTAACTTATATGCATTAAACCCTCTCTGCTGGCCTAGTTTAGAATAAAAACCAGAGTCTTTATGATGACATTTAAAGGCCTACAGGATCACCGGCTCCAGAGTTATTGTTTCTGTTTTTGTTCTTCAAACACAAAATCTCACTCCAAGAACATTCTTGGCTCAGGGCCTTTGAGCTTGCTATATTTTCTGTCAGAAACAGACTTCCCCTGATATTTGCATGGTGCACTCCCTTATCTTTTGCAGGGTTTGCTCAAATGCCATCTTGTCAGTGAGACCTTGCCAGATAACACTACTCAAAAAAGAAAACCTTTCTCCTTCTCCACAATCCACACAGGCTTTATCCCTCTTCTTCTTTTCCTGCATGGCACCTGTCATGTGCTATATATTTTATTTACTCATTTGAGTTTTTACCAAACACCTTTCTCTATCATAGTACAAGCTACAGTAGGGAAGAAATTATTGACTGATTTTATCCCTGTTTGATCTCTAATGGCTAGAACAGTGCCTCATACATTGTAGGTGGTCATTGAATATTTATTGAAGAAATGAAGAAATTTGTGGGGATGGACACACTCAAAAGGGATGTCAAGTGAGAGTATAAGGCTAAGTTTAGAACCCATGGGAACCTATCATTTAAGCAATGACAGAAGAACAGGGTCCAATAATAGAAATAAATGTGTAACCACAAGGTATAAAGAATATCTACGGAGATTGATGTCATAGGAAACAAGAGGATATTTGAAGTTCACAGAGTGGTCATTTATGCCAAAGTTTGTGAAACATTAAACTAAATGAGAACTGAATAATTATCTAGGGATTTGTCTAATGAGAGGTTATTGAAGACATTGAAAATAACTACTTATGGATTAGTTGTTGAAATATACGTGTAGGACCTAGATTACAATAGGTTGAGAAGAAAATGATATACGAGAAAGTGAAGAAATGAATGAAGGAAAAACTGCATACTAATAAGCAGGGAATTCGTGGTCAAAGGAGACTATTTTTTTTTTTTAATATATTTTATTGATTTTTCACAGAGAGGAAGGGAGAGAGATAGAAAGTTAGAAACATCGATGAGAGAGAAACACCAATCAGCCGCCTCCTGCACATCTCCCACTGGGGATGTGCTCACAACCCAGGTACATGCCCTTGACCGGAATCGAACCTGGGACTGGGACCTTTCAGTCCGCAGGGCGACACTCTATCCACTGAGCCAAACCGGTTTCAGCCAAAGGAGACTATTTTTAATTTTAATATTTGTTTCTATTCTAAGATAGGAAATAAGTAATAAAAAAATTTCCCATTATAACCCAGCTTCTTGTTGCTCCATAAACCAGATATATGTATGACATAAGTGCTACAAATTGATTGCAGTGCAGGAGGTATTTCTTCTAGCTCAGACCAGTTCTCTTCAGTCAAGAGCAGATTCATATGGTTAAAACATTGCATGGTACATATGTTAGCATTTTTTAAAATGGCTTGTGCTGTAAAAATTGTAGGGATAACTGTCCTACAAAAATTATTACACATCTGACTAGGGAGACATATTATATCCATTGCAGAATTATTAGTAATTGCTAAAAAACAACAAGAAATAAATGTGTTATAGAAATAATTGAAATCAGAATTAAAGTATCCATCAAAAAGAGGGTAAAGATATAAAATAACAGTATACAACAAAACATTATTCTGCATTTTAAAAAGAAATATACACACAAGGCGAGTTAACGTATTCATGAATTCTCTATATAATTTAGCCAATGGGCTGGCTTGCCCTTGCCTTTTCGTATTTGTAAAGAGTCTTTTATTGTTGCTGTGCTGCCTCTTTCTAATATGTATACTTCTTTGAGAATACTTAGGAAATTGGAACCTCTGTGTTTCAATTATTTGATTTCCTTAAATAGTAGGCATTGGCTCAGCTTGTGTCCAAAAACAGATTAGGAGTAGTGGTTATTTTTCAAAAAGAGAGTCAAGTAGGGGCATCCTGTAAGCACTGGGTCCAAGAGCCCAATGACTAACATCTCCTGGTTTCTTCCAGAAGATACTCTCTGCACAGATCTCTGTAGCCAGCACTTCCAATATTACAAATCAACTCCTAGGACTGAATACTGGGCTACTACAACTTCTGAATCTCAGCCGGAAGACTCTTCTGGGTTTTCCCAATTCAAAAAGTATTATTATTTTTTGTGCAACTTGGCATATACTCTGTAAATCCACATGCAAGTTTACAATGTGATTGCTTTAAAATCCAAATCCTTGCAAACTGGTGCATCTTTCTAATCTTGAAATGAACTTAATTATGACCGTGGTGTTTTTTTGGTTTTGTTAAGTGGAATATCCAAAACAATTTAACCCAATATGTGTCTAGAAATTTCAATTATTGAACTGACCTCTGAATTTATAGATAGTGGATAAGCCAATTTAGCATACCATATGTTGCATTTCTTCTTCAGTGACTCTTAATATGATTTCACCAGTATAATGAATCATATGAAGGATTGATTGTCAGGTAAAATCTACATTTACTAAAATATGAGAATGAGTAGTAGAATAAGCATAGCCAGGAGCAGTACCATTAAAGTATATCACATTCATTCTCATATTAAATAATGTCCCAGAACCTTTCCAGAAAATTCAACCAGTAACTTGAGAATTGCTCATGTAAATCTCAACAAGTTATCAGGCAGAATTGGCTTTTTTTTTAAGTCATGAAACATATGAAGTGGTATCACCATGAAAGTTTAGGGTATAATTTTTTGTAGAGAATTTCAATAAAAGAGATTGTAAGCAAATAAGTAATACATATGCATGGATAATAATGAAAAATAATCTAAATATACAATAGTTAATAAAATGTGCATGTAAAGTGTGACTTTCTAAAAATTATGGGAATGCTTAATTTTGGTACACTCAGTAGTTTAAAATAAACAAAAGATATTGAAACTCCTAAAAATAGTATTTGAGTACTATTTACAAGGAGGATATAAATTGGCAGATTTTTAAAAGAAAGGAAAAGATGAGGCAACAAAATAACCTCAAACATTTTGGAGCAAAATAAATGGTCAAGAATCCATATAATAATCAAAGAATTTCATCATGTGATTAGAATAAATGTGTTAGAGAAATAATTGAAATCAGAATCAAAGAGATACCTGATCTTCAATGTTCATGCAACATTATTCACAATAGCTAAGTTATTAAAACAAGCTAAGTGTGTATAGACAGATGAATGGATAAAAAATGTGGTATATACACATAATGGTATACTATTCACTTTAAAAAAGAAAATAAATCTGCAATATGCAAAACCATGGATGGATTTAGAGCACATTATGCCAAGTAAAATAAGCTAGGCACAGAAATACAAATACTGTATCGTCTCACTTATACATGGAATCTAAAATAGTCAAACTCATAGAAGCAGAGATTAAAATGGTAGTTGAAGGGAGGTGATGGTCAAAGGGTACAAAGTTATATATTTATCTTAGATAAACAAGTTATAGAAATTTACTATATAGCATAGTGCCTATATCTAAAAATAGCATATTGGATACTTATATTTGCTATGAGAGTAGACCTTATGTTAAGTGTTCTTAATTCACATATGATGATGATGATGATGATGATGATGATGATGATGATGATGATAATGGGGCAAGAGGAAACTTTTGGACATGATGGATGTGTCTATTACCTTAATGGTAGTGGTTTCATTGGTATATACTTATCTCCAAAGTCATTGAATTGTATAGTTGTGTACGTTAACTATATTTAGTATTTACAAGACAATTATACCTCAATAAAGTAATATATATGGTGTCCCAAAAATGTATACACACTTTGAACAGTTATAAAGGCAGTGTTTATTAAAATACATTTCATTTTCAAAATTGAACTATCAGCTGTTAAAGTATATATACTTTTTTGTGATACCCTGCATATAGATGATGATAGATAGATAGATAGATAGATAGATGTAGATTTAGAGATAAAGGTATATATATATATATATATATATATCCATATCCATATAAATATACATATAATGGGAAAATGAAAGGGATACTAAAAGTGAAATAACTACTAGTTTAATGGAGAAACATATCTTAATATTTTTAGTTTACATGAAATTTAGTTGAAGTGTATATTAAAATTACTTTTAAATCTGTGTATATATTTCTAAATCTAAATATATTCTTTAAAAATTTTTACAATATTGATATTGGGAACAAAAATATTGTCTCTTTGGATAAATATGTTCTTTTTAAAATAGGTCTAAAACATCTTCTGGAATGATAAAGCTCACTTTGAATTTTATCATTCCTTAATTTTATGCTTTGTCACAGTTTTCATTTCATGACTTCTCTAACCTCACTGACTAGCCTCACCCTCAAGTATCTAGATTAGTGCTTTGCACTCTGGAGCCCTTAACAAATACTTGTAGACTAACTTCATGCATACTCTGCAAGCTGCGGCCTTTGCCTCTAAACTCAGTTACCCTCTGCTACTCATTACTCACACTGCCACACAGTTTTTCTTTGTTTACATCAAACAGAATTCTATCGGTTCTGATGGAGAAAAACATTAATATTCTCTCTGCTGGCATTACTGCTTGAATGAATTGTCCTGAGGGATGTAGTAAGGTCAAATAATACAGATAATTTATTAGCCTTCCTGATTAGGTATACACATTAGCCATAATTCAACAGAGAGGAATTAGCACTATGATATTTTTAATGAGGAGTATAATTATACTTGAAGATCTATTTTGCAATATGTTCATATTTAACATGTTAAGAGAAACATCATGTCTGGAACATTCATTTTCTAGTTAATTTGGTAAGGCTAACTTTCTTATGTTCAAAAGGTAACTATTTTCAAGAATCACATTGTTTAATTTTATTTCCATGCAAACCATCTTTGTTGAGTAGCTTTAAGTATTTTGGCTCTAAAACTAATTCTAAAATAGTTTTCATTATTTTTTATTATGAAATACGTTTCTTCATGCTCTAATACACACAGACACAATTGAGATTAAGATCAGAGAAGTGAAGAGTCATGATTTACAATCCAATCATACCCAGAGAAGTAACTGTTTTACCACTTTCTTTCATATTTTCAGCTCTTTTGATGGTGATCACCATTATTCTAAATAACATGTATTTTTTTGTCTAGTAATTTATCAAGTTGGCATCCCTGTTGACTTCCTACTATGAAAAACCAGTGACAAATTAGCTCATACTACTCCCATAACACTCGTACTACCCTCTAAATTTTCTATCCACTCTAAATTTGTAATAATTATGCAGTTTATGGGTACCTATTTAACTGAAAATAATATGCCAAAACTTTACTTCTGAAATATTAATAAATTCCGAATTCCTTATTTATTAAATGTTCCAATGTCGCTTGTCATAACGAACATTAGATTGGCACAATAGTATTTGTTTCCCTTTCCTTCTCATTCTAATCCCCACATTCTATTGTGTGAAATGACTTGTATTCCAAGTTAGGATAATGTTTGTATTGTAGCAAGGTGTGTAATGGTAAATACTAGAAACAAACCAGATGTCTCTCAAAAGTGAAATAAAGAGGTACACGTGTACAAATAGAATACTGTGCATCTTTATAAAATGAGGTAGAAATGTATATAGTGAGAGACAGCTCCATGACGCACACATTACTAACTGAAAGCAAGGTATAGAAAAAGGATATATGGTATGCTATTATTGTAAAAAAAATGTGGACTAGTATATATGTACTTATTTTTCACACTTTATTTAATGATATCCCTCAAGATTATAAATATTGGTACCAACAGTTGACAGAAAAAAAATTGCCAAGGGTATTTTTTTTATAAATCATTTTCATAAGCATTATGAACCCGGTACATTTATAGTGCAATAAAATAGTTTGATTGCTTTACTGGATTAATTCCACTATTTCTTAAATCCCATAGTTGTTTATTTTTTTCTTGAATTTTCCTTTTTGTTGTTGTTTTTCAGAAAAATCATGAGAGATAAAAATTTTTATAGCTTTGTTCACTTAAAAATGTTTCATGTGCTCTCATTTTTTACAAAATAATAAGAAAACCCACCATGTATTACAAAATTAAAGAGGCAAAAAGGGAACACGGAGATGGATGTGTTTTGAAGGATAGAGTAATGACAGAAAGCAGCTACTGCCGTGGGGCTCTGAGAAGCAAGGGATGCCCAGGTAGTATCTCAGGAACTCTGAGCAGGAGCTTCAGAGAGCTAGATCCAGGCATTGGAACTCAGGAGATGGCCAGCTGGTTGGTGAAGGTGTCTTTGAGGCGTGCAATGAAACTGATTCCGCAGGTGGCAGAAAAAGTGCAAACAGGAAGCAACTGCTGCTACAGAGGATAATTTTTTTTTTGTTTTATTTGTTCATTTACAGTATTCTTCAGATTCCATGTGTAAGTGAAATAATATGGTATTTGCCTTTCTCTGGCATATTTCATTTAGAAAAATACCCTCTAGGTCTATCCATGATGTTGCAAATGATAGGAAGTCATTCTTTTAATGACTAATATTCCATTTTATATATGTAACACAGTGGTTGTTTTTTTATCCACTCACCTATTGATGGGATCTTGGGTTGCTTCTACATCTTGGCTATTCAACAAACCAACAAAACACAAAACAGGCTCATAAATATATAGAACAGACTGATAGTTTCCAGAAGGGAGGATGGTTGGGGATGATGGGTGAAAATGGTGAAGGAATTAAGAAGTACAGATTGGTAGTTACAAAAACAGTCATGGGGATGTAAGGTTCAGCAGAGGAAATATAGTCAATAACATTGTAATGACTATGTATGGTGCCAGTTGGGTACGGGAAATATCAGGGGACACTTTATAAAGTATATGATTCTCTAGCCACTATGCTGCACACCGGAAACTAATACAAAGTAATATTGAATGTAAACTACAATTGAAAAAAAATAAGTTGTTGGAGAAGCACTGATAAACACGTTAAGCAAACAGGAAAAGGCAGTACTGTTTATTGTTTGTTTGTTCTTGATATTTTAGGCTCCATCTGGCATTGTGAGAGTTTAGAGGGAAAGTCAGTTGTCAAGGGAGAAATGTGGTTTGCAGAGTCCCTGCTCTGGCATTTTAAAGCAGAGCATGAAATGGTGGCTTTGAGGATGAGAAATTGAAGCTGGACAACCCTCAGAGATGCACACGGAACAGCAGGTTTGCTTGGAATTGTGAAGGGCTTGTGCAGTTAATTATTCACGACAGGAGAATGATGCTGGTGGAGTCAAGTTAACATCCATCAACACAAAGGGTTACAAATTGTTTTTCTTGTGAAGAGAACTTTTAAGATATGCTTTCTTAGCAACGTTCAGGTATGCAATACAATATTGTTAACTAGTATAGTCACCATGCTGTATGTTACATCACCGGGACTTATTTATGCTATACCTTGAAGTTCATACCTTTTGACAACTCTCACTCCTTTTTCTCCCATACCATATTGTTTTGTAAATTTTCACAACATATTACAATATAATCTATTGCCTTTAATCAGTTCTTCTCCCTAGAAAGTGTGTTTGCTATCTAATAAGACATTCCACACAGTATCAAAATGTCACTGACTCTGCTTTGATAAGGAGTTTCTGCTTAGCACAGACATACAACTCTTGTTTTAATTTCAAATTCATCATATCAGTGAACTCTAGTATTAACGTTAATGAAACTGGACTTTCCAGGTGACAGGTCATTAAACAGTCTTTACCAAAGCCATTCTTTCTTTCTTTTTTTTTTTAACTCTTTCCATTTTATGGTATATTCTTCCTGTTTTATCTTGAAGCATATATATTTTTATTGGCTGAGGGAACCATGTAACAGTTACACTATTTTTAAAATATTTTAATTACAGTTGATATGCAATATCATATTGGTTTCAGGTGTACAGTGCAGTGATTATACATTTACATAACTTGTGAAGCGATCACCCTCAAAGCCATTCTTTTCAAAAGCCCATTGTCTAAGGAAGAGAGGGATAAACAAACAGAAAAACTGCGACTATCCTGGTTCAAATAAACATGCTTTTTATTCCAAATATCTTCATTTCTTTGAGAACATTCTTGCATTGCCTTCCTATTGTTTGCACTTTTATTGGGTCAGCTAATATCCCTAAAGCCCTCCTTCATTAAAGCATTCATAGTGGATGCAAAACTGGATCAGTCACTAATTCAGGCAAATAAAGCCTTAAATTCTGTTTTTTCTCAGAGTAGGAATTAAAGAATTAAAGACCAACATTAAAGAATAGCTGCTTAAAGTGAGATTTGAATCTGACCCACAAGAAATGAGACTTCTGGTTTTGATTTTGGGGTTGATAAGAAAGGTAAAAACTTTTAACAGTTGCTATCTGGCCCCTTCTCCCTTGCTCATATCCCCATTCCCAACTGGGTTAGGATACTGAATATCCACTCTGGGCTTCTGAATACAAACTTTGTAATGGGAGAACCCAGAAATAGCAAGAGCTGAACGCTTGCAATGGTGCCTTTCAGCTTCAAAGAGGGTTGTTTTTAAATTCATAAATGTTGCCTGCACTGGTTCTTCACAGGCGCTTTTTGGGGAATGATGATCTCATAAAATACAGTCAGAACTGTGTCATGATGATGGCAACAAATGTTGGACAGGATTTGTAGCAAAAGCTGATTTATTTCACATAGCATGATTCTTCAAGATCCACCCAAAATGTTGCAAGTGGCAATATTTCATCTTTTTTATGACTGGGTAGGATTCCATTGTATATAGTACCATATATTTTATCTAATCATCCATTGAAGGACAGTTAGTTGTTTCTATGTCTTGTCTATTGTGAATAATGCTGCATTGAACATGGTACATATAGCTTTAAAAATAAGTGTTTTCAAAATTTTGAAGTAGAAAACATCCTGAACATACTAGTATACTACTGAACTTCAGGAAAATAAATCTATGCCCTACACTAAAAAATTGGAAACTATCAATAATAATTGGTGAATATATAGAAAGTTGTTATAAATGTTCTCAGTTGCCTGCTGGCACTATGGAAAGGGGAAATGCCTCCAGGGGGCCCAGGGTAGCCAACTGTGCATAGGTTGAGAACTCACAAAGTGGCATTTCTTGGATGTGTTAACTTAGTCAACTGTCTCATGTATGATCTGGGTTGACAGGATGCAGACATTAATGAAATTGCAAAGATCTATGTTTAATGTTCTCATTCATTTTATTCATTTCATAAATATCTTTTGGAAGTTGAAAAAAAAAATCCTGACTCTGAAAACTATTCATGGACTATCTTCTTTGTGACAATTTTGGCTGTGTTGTATGCAGTGGTTTTCTAAATACTTAAAAAAGAGTTTCTATTTTTTTTTAAAATGGCCTTAGGGAATATGTATCCTAGTGGATGTTTACGGAATTTATTCAAATATAATTAAAAACACAGCAATAGGTTTTTATTAGCAGCTTTTCAAAGCTACAGAAATTCATTAACTCTCTTATGGTATCTTCAGATAACCACAATATTAATCATAAAGTAATTTAGTCCAGATATTAAAAATCCAGTTGAGCCCTAGCCGGTTTGGCTCAGTGGATAGAGCGTTGACCTGCGGACTCAAGGGTCCTGGGTTTGATTCCAGGCAGGAGCACATGCTTGGGTTGTGGGCTCAATCCCCAGTAGGGGGCATGCAGGAGGCAGCCAATCAATGAATCTCTCTCATCATTAATATTTCTATCTCTCCCTCTTCCTCTCTGAAATTAACAAAAAAAATATATATATTTTTAAAAACCCAGTTGGTAAGACTTTATACATGAGAATAGTTCAAACAAAAGGAGAAATGTTTAGCTGTTTTCTAAGGCCAAGAGTGGTGACTCTTGAAGTTATTCTGACTGTCCATCTTGATTCTGAAAAATATCTGGTTATAACATTTCAGGTTAAGTAAGGATGATGGCAGCTGTTTTACTAAGAGCGGGCGCTACCTGAAGCAGTTGAGAGTTACTCCTAAACCTTTTAACAAGACCGAGCATTGGGCATCAGGGAAGTGTCAGGAGCTTGAGTTGGAGACAGAGCTGAGCTGGGGACAACACTGAGCTGCTGGGTTTGGGATCAATTAGCAAACCAAAGCCAAAATCAATAGAACAAGTAAAGAGGAGGAAAAAGACACACTTAAAATTCAAATTTGACCATGGATTTGTTAGATGTTCCAGGCTTTGAAAAGGTAAAATGTTGCATAGTTTGTCCTAAAATGTAGGACTTTCAGGCAGTTTCTCTTGTTTTTCCCTTTTTTTTTTTTTGGTTATTTCTGGAATGCCAGGCTTTTGATAACATAAACCTTTTAAAAGCTGTGTTGTATGACTCATTCAGTGTTGGACAGGACTAGGCTAAGAATAAAATGTTAGATTTTTCCCCCTCTGTTTTGAATCATCTACTGAAGAAATATGTTGTCAATAGTCGATCTTTTTGAGGAAAATGAATAAAACAAAGTTGGAAAATTATTACAGGTCATTAATAGAGCTCTCATTATAACTGATGTGTCAGAATTCATCAAAGAAGATGTGATGAACTGTGGAAAAAATTGTTTGGAGAAAGCAATGAGAGTACTTTCACAATATTTAGTCACCAGCATTTTTTTTTTTAATTGAAGAAAAAAGTGCATCTATTTCAGGACGTGCTACATGAGTCAACAAATATTTTCTGCCAAAAATCTTCCTAGAGAGCTGCAGGAGCAATCCAACTCTACCAGAGCTGCCAGTTATTTACAAAAAAGTGCTTTGAATTTAACCCTTTTATTGTTCGGAATTGGATCCAGATTACCAAATGCTTCTACCCTAAATACCAAACGTGATTAAAAGGGGTATGCTTGTTTTTGCTGATTGCTGCAGACCTACAGAAATTATTGTCTTCCATAAACGCTTGCAAATTTGGCTGATTCATTTGAATCTCTGAATATACTGACATCCATAACTCCTAAATAAAAACATCAGGACCACTGTTCATTATGATGGAACTAATAACCTTCTGGGCCAAACCCACCCATGAGAAAAGGAAATGGGGCTAACAATTATTTTCTAGTCTTGACATTTAATAGGTTGCAAAAATTTAAAATGTTTCTAGGAGTAATAACATCATCAAAACTAGGGCAGGATATGCCCATGGACTATGTGTTCTTCATTGTGGTAGGAAATCCCATTTGGAAGTTTGAAGTTGTCAGCTTCATTATATGCTCACTCAAAGGACCTTGGATTCGGTGGCCAAAGATATTTCAAAGGAAAATTACGTTGAGAATTCCTGAGTAAAGTAAATTGTGTTGAGGCCCCTCTTCCTAAAAATGTGAATGTAAGAGCTTTTATTCACATTTTGGCAATAAGGCAAAGCAGGCCAACTGGCATGGCCTTAAAATTTTATAATACCAAAGGTAGAAATGATGCAAGCAGTTTCTATTTTCATGTTAAAACTTCATGATTAAAATACATATATTTTAAATAAAAATATTGTTTTTAAAATTCGATAGATTATTATTAGCTTTAATTCATTTTGAAATTTTATTAAAAATGGAAAAGTATGAATTTATTTTAATGAAGACTTTTTATTATTTTCTG
Organism: Myotis myotis; assembly: GCF_014108235.1. Classification (NCBI taxonomy): domain Eukaryota; kingdom Metazoa; phylum Chordata; class Mammalia; order Chiroptera; family Vespertilionidae; genus Myotis; species Myotis myotis. The sequence continues at coordinate 71,014,616 of NW_023416368.1, forward strand.
TCTAATAGTGAAGAATGTAGAACTTTCCCCTTATCTTGCTATAAGTTTTACTATAACTTATAATTTGAGATTTGAGATTTATACCACTAAAATTTTCACTATAAATTTTGAGATTTTATTTTAACGGTGATCATTTTGAATTGGCATTTTTATAACTACAGTAAGATAATCTGGGGGATGATTTTCCATTTTAGGGTTTCTGCTCACTGTCTATCTTTGATTCCATTACTTACATATATTCTGGAATTCTTTATTTTGATTCATGTGTTACCTGTAATATATATGTGAGTGATTTTTCAAAGGTCTTCATATTTTTAAGACTTTTGTTTTACTTGAGTATGAGTGGATCTGCTATGCAGTTCATCTAAGCAATATTTTAGATTTGGAAAGCATGTTTTTTCACCAGTATTACATTCCGGTCTGATTTTTCTCACTTAATGAATGTATGATGAAGCATTATATATGAAATATTTTATTTAATCATATTCAATATGTTACCTAAAATTTTTCTGGAACTTACTTCTGTTACTTGATGTGACATTTACTACTATTCTTGGATAATGTCCTCTCTTAAACTGCATGGTTTCCAAACATCCAAAGGGCATTTTTATATTGGTAAAGCTATCTGCAAATGGTATTTATCTTATTTACTTGTGATCCTTAGTAGCACAAAGCATATACACTCAAGAGAAATTCACATCCTATCTAATAATAGACAAACATGGTAATTGACTGTAACTTTGCTACGCCTCCCATTAGCTAATCAGTGCAATATGCAAATTGTCCGCCAACAAAGATGGAGGCTAATTTGCATACTGTAGGCAGGCCGGCAGCATGCAACGCTGCCTGAGGGACCTGGGCCCCGGACCCCTGATCCGGCAAGGCGGGGCTGGCAGCACGGGATGCTGCCCGGGGGATCAAGGCCTTGGATCCGTGACCTGGCGAGGGAGCAAAGCGGTGGAGAAGGGAGAGAGCCCATGTGGCAGAGAAGGGAGGGAGCCAAGGGCTAAGCGGCGAAGGGAGGGAGCGAGGCAGCGGAGAAGGGAGTGAAGCCGGCCTCGGTGGGCTTCGCTCCCTTCTCTGCCTCGCTGCGGTCTCAGGAAGCCCTATTCTTGCAGGAATCTTCCTGCAATGGGCCTCTAGTATGAAATAAGAAACATCTGAGCAATTTGTAAAGTATAGACATATTGTATCAGGAAAAAAATATATAATGCTAGAGAAAAACAGTTCTTAAAAATCAGACATTGCACTTCGACCTCTTTTATACAGACAATACCAATGACTATATAAAATGTTAAAATGGACATGGGAAGCTGAATTCAGAAATATCTGTTATTTTAATTCAACATCTAACATTTTACCCAGCACTGTGAATGCTGGTTTGAAGCAGATAGTTCAATAGAAATTAAAGAGATATTTTTGTAAGTTAGGCTGTAACAGTTTGCCATATGAAACCACTTGCAAAGACATAATGGTCTACATAGTTATGCCTAAACTCTCCATGGAGTGGACTGACATCTAAAGCTCACTTCAGAGGCATAGATGCCCCAAACCGACAGGACCCTTTTCGGGCCCTCTCTTTGTGAATTGCTCCAGCACAAACCTTCTTATGGTAAACAAATCCCTGTGTGTTGACATTTAAGCTGTGACTGTATTTCTTTTTGTCAAGTGGCTAACTTCATTTGTATTTGTTTGAACTATAAAATGGCAACTACTCTATCACCTAATTATTATGTCAGTTATTGGAATTACAAAGGATCTAGAGCAGCCGTGGGCAAACTATGGCCCGTTTGAAATGAATAAAACTAAAAAAAAAAAAAAAAAAGACCGTACCCTTTTATGTAATGATGTTTACTTTGAATTTATATTAGTTTTCACAAACACTCCATCCATGCTTTTGTTCCGGCCCTCCAGTCCAGTTTAAGAACCCATTGTGGCCCTCGAGTCAAAAAGTTTGCCCACCCCTGATCTAGAGCCTTGGGGTATCAGAAAATGTCAAAAATAGTTACATTTCATCACTATGCAAACCCAGAGGTGAATAATTTAACTAGGATTAGTAGCATTTGTTTTTAAAAAAGAAGACAAATACTTAATGGTTAGATAATTCTCTACAGTTTTTAAAGAAATAATGAGCATAAAACTTCCATGTGTAAATATATGATTCTTTTAAATATATAACCAGTATGTAACTTAGATGCTAGATAGTACTTGCCTGCTGGAGATTTGGATGAACTTTGTTTGGACCACACAATTTTATGGAATATTAGAATTGAGGGACTGTCTCAAAATTGCTGTGATTTCTAGTTTACTGAGAACATGCTTCTTTTACCAACGTGGCTCATTCTCACCAGTTCCTCCCTCCTCCCCCCCGACCCCCGAAATAATCACCCTCACCAGCTTATTTGTTAATTTAATAAAGTTACTAATATATTGCAGATGTATGTGCTAGACAGCTAATCGGGTGGGACAGTAAATGATACATTGTCAACTATTATTGGTATTCCATAAGTTTTATTTCTATTACCTCTTAGTTTTTTTCTTCTTTTTGAGAATTAACACAAAGTTACCACCTTATGTTACATAGAAAATTTCTGTTAAGCTCAGGATCATTGGTGTCTCACATCCAATACCCATGCCCTTGTTAGAGAGTCCTCCTGCCCCACCTCCCATCTCCCCAAGGAAATTATAACTCTCTAAGGGGAGCTTCCTAATTATAGCTCTTAACATAATAGTACTAAAGAGGGTGATTAAACATTCTGGTAAAAACCTTATAGGATGGCATCAAGAAGGTATAAAACTGATATGACTGAAAAACTCCAGAAGTAATCAAAAGAACTTTGAGGAATTGCTTTTATTTAAAAGTACATAGAGCCCAGCTGGTATTGCTCAGTGGTTGAGCATTGACCCATGAACTAAAAAGTGACCTGTTTGATTCCTGGTCAGGACACATGACCAGGTTGTGGGCTTGATCCCCAGTAGGGGGTGTGCAGGAGGCAGCCAATGGATGTTTCTCTCTCATTGATGTTTCTATCTATCCCTTCTATCCCTCTCACTTCCTTTCTAAATAAAAAATAAATACATAAATAAATACATAAATAAATAAATGTACATAGGGCAGAATTCAAAAGAGATAGTACAAAATTGAAAACAAAATTCATTTTCCAGTTTCTTAAATTCAAACTATCAGTGCAAATATGTGCTAAGAGTCCTAAGTATTGGTTGGATGAGCAGATAGAAAGAAACTAATTATTCTATAAAAAGGAGTTTCAGGTATGTATTATTTCTATTTCATGACTCCAAAACATTTTGTGAAATGTAAAAGCAGAACCACTAATATCAATCTTTAAGTACTAAGGGGGATAACATGAAATTTATGTGGAACTTTCAAAATTGTGGAAAAGACAAACAGACCAGAGAACAGTAAGCTTGAAGTAAACATTTAAAGATATGCTATTAAATAAAATTAGTTTGAAGACTAATAAGAAATGATAGTGAGGAATAAGAAGGTCTCATGAAGAATGTTCATGCCCAATTAATTTCATTTTCTTTGTGTGGAAGATTTTGTTGAATGGCAGATCAAAGCGATGACAAAAAAAAATACAGGATTTCAGCTAAAACTCTAAGTTTTTAACTCTTACAGATATAATATAATAAAATATATGAATCATATGACAGTAAGCATTAATTTATTGAAAAACAATTGAAAGAGCATCTTTTTTTTAAAAAAATCTTTATTGTTGAAAGTATTATATATGTCCACTTTTTCCTCCCGTTGATCTCTTCTAGCCTGTCCCTACCCCCACCCCAGGCCTTCACCACCCTATTGACTGTGTGCATATACTAGTGTGCATGCAAGTACTTTGGTTGATTGAAAAAGACTCTTTTCAATTAGTCAATATGTACCTTGTCAATATAAACACTAAACTATAATGCTTCCTAACTGGCCATCTTGGATCTTGTGTGCTCTGTTCCATGGTTATCTCATAATTTTATTATCATGTTAAAAAGTATATTCACTTAAACTTTTGGTGAGACATGGTTTACTTTAGACAAATAGCTAAAGCATCAGACACCTACATCAATATTAGGCTTTCAAAGGATCAAATAATATTTAAAAAAAGATAATTTAGTACAAAAGAGAAAATTGTCCTGCAATATATTTTTTTAAACCCACAACTTAAGGAAACTTAGTAAAACTACAGTTCATGTCTGAGAAAAAAGGCTAGGGGTTGTAATTGATTGTTATCATACAAAGTCAACACTAAGACAAACATGACATTGAATATATATCTAGAATCTGAAAAGTAGCATTACCATCATTCTCCCCTTCAGTCAAAATACAATTGGAGTATGTGCCAAGTGATGAGAGCATTCTAAGAGAGTTATTGATTTATAAAAATACAAAAATTAAAATAGTTTAATTTTGACACAAAAAGCAGAAAGGTATGCCCATGAAATAGAATACAAATTACCACATTTAGTAGCTTCGAACAACACACATTTGCTGCTTACAATTCTGGAGGTTAGAAATCTGACAAGCAAGGTGTTAGCAGTACTACTTCCTTCTGGAGGCTCCGGGAGAGAATATGTTCCTTGCTTTTTGCCAGTTCAATAGGCGATGCTCTTTCCTTGAAGTACAGCCCCACATCATATCACTTTTTATCCTTCTGTTTCCATCTGCCTTTCTTTTACAAGGATCCTTTGTAAATACTTAGGGCCCACCTGGATAATGCAGGATAATTCCCCCATCATAAGGTCTTCAACTTGATCATATCTGTTAAGTCCTTTTTACCATGGAACGTAACATATTCTGGAGACTAGTACATGCACATCTTTGAAAGCCAATACTCAGCCTAAAACAGAGGCATTAACAAGGTAATAAAATATGAATTGAGTTTCTAGGAGAGAGAAATTGATAAATAGGGCACAGAATCCTGAAACCTTTCTTGGAAGATCCTTTTAGGGTCCCTAAACAAAGGGGATTGGGTTTCTTTCTTGCTGGGAGGCTCTGCCCAAACAGGAGCAAACAGCAATCTGGTAAAATAAGCCTGGCTAAGTGGAAGGCTCCTTTTCTTCAGCCATAGGCAGGCCTACGTTGTCTGTTCCACTATGGGCCAATGAACATTTCAGCTCCTTTTCTCATCAGCTCATATTGCACTTTAGCTCTCTGTATTTTAGTATTCTGCTTATCATGAAAGGTTTTAGACAAAGAAAGCCAAGGTATACGGGAGAAATTCCAGGGTTCTCTCTAAGCCTCCAGTAGTCTGACCTTCAGTTCAATCGGAATGTTCCTAGAGGAAATGATTTGCCTGTGTGGAATTGCCTCAGGCCTGTCTTACTGTGTCAGCTCTTGGGAGGAAAAGAATAGCATCAAAGGTTTCAAAGAAATGAAATGGTGACTGAAATAAAATTATCATAACATTTGGTCCGAAAAATGTCCTTCTCCTTGACCCATCTATATTGATGGATCCTTCTCTTTAAAGAGTTTAGCAGATAAAGTTTGATCAAGAGGCCCAGTTATTTGAACAAAAATATTAATATTTTTAAAATGTTAACTAGTCATGAAATAATTGAAAAAAGGGAATATTAAGATATCATGAAGGTAGAAACTGCAGAGAGCAGCTATAATCCCTGGTGGTGGTAGAACGAAGGCAAGAGGTTGAAATGATTACAACTCAGAAGCCTGGCAGAGGGCCATGGGAAAGCTAGGATGCTGAGCTCTGAAGAAGCTGGAGCTATTGCTTCCTCTCTCAGAGGGAGAGCTTGGGCATGGGACTCACATCTCTCAGAGAGAAAGCTTACTCACTCATGCAGGTGTTAATTAGCAGGCATGACAAAGCTGACAAAATTGCAGATTGCTTCTTATAGGGCAGAGAGGCATTTGTTACAGGGAACAGGATACAGAAAAAAGAACAAGATGGAAAATGAAGAACAGTAGGAGAGAGCAGACGCTTCCTCCTCTGAACTACCAGTGTCCCTCTAGCTCCCCCTCCTAGTGCCTAAAAAAAAGTCAGCTGACGAAGGAAGGAAGTGGTTTGTAGAGTTCCAGTCATGGTGTTACAAAGGTAAGCCTTAGAGTTTCTCAATTTAAGTAAAGCTTGAAATGTGGCATCAACATTTATTTGACATCCTTGATAGGCTACACTTTCAGTGAAAAGGTGGACGAGGAAAACATAATACTTTATTAGTAAAGTGAAACGAACAAGAGAAGGCTTTTCCTTGTTTGCTTTTGGGACTCTTATGAGAGAAACAGAAAAAAAAAGTCATTGTCATTAAGTGTATGTAACTAAAGGTCTGCATTCCACGTAGGACTGGAGTTCACATTTAAACCAGAAAAAGATCTAATTATCTCGACTAAAAAAGGATCCAAACAACCTACCATCCTGAAACATGAAGTAAAAGTTAGTTCTTAGAGAGAGTAACAGAAAACAAATAAACAAACAAACAAAAATAAGAGAGAAATATCCCCAGTAGCATCAAATGTATTCTTATAAGTTAAGTCATTTTAATGATGAACTCAATATAATAATATCACATGAGAAAATTGTTCAGCATAAAATAAAATCAACAGAAACTATGTAAAATAAAGGAATCTTCTTTTAAGTAAGGTAATTATCTTTTATAGACTATAAAATAAATATGTAAAACAGACTTATTAACAAATGAAATTATATATCATCACTTAAATCAGAGAACGAATTAATTAAAAGATAAAACATAAAATAATGTTATTAAAAATTAAAACCACCAGGTTGTTGAACAGCAATTAAGAACTTGCTGAAAAGAGAATTAGTAAATTAGAAAATAAATCTGAGGACATTACTTAGATTGAAGGTTGGTCAGATGAAAACAAAAATGGAAAATATGAAAGTCCGATTAAACATTGTGTAATCCAATATACACTTAATATAATTTTCATAAAGAGAGATAATTTATGGTATCCCTTATATATGGAATCTAAAAAAGCCAATATATAAATGTATGAAGTCAACCATTTGTATTTTAAACATACATAATATATGTCAATTAAATCTCAATAAAGCTGGAGTAAACGAAAAGAGCACTTTGTACCTACTTTACTTGCACAGGACATTTTTTCTGCCTCTGAAGAGCAATGACTGCTGCCGTTCACTGTGCACACCAGAAGCTTGCGTTTATGTTTACTGTGATCCAGAGCAACCATGTAATGTCAATGGCAGGTATTGTGATTGGTAGTTAGGTACTCATGGCAAAGAATCCGTGAGATAGTTTTGTTTTGCAAAGCAAGCCTCTTATGAAATATTTTATTTATTTCTTAATTGATTTATTATTATTATTTTTTAAAGCCTCACCTGAGGATATTTTTCCATTGATTTTTAGAGAGAGTGGAAGGGAAGGGTAGAGACAGAAACATTAATGCGAGAGAAACACATCGATTGGCTCCCTTTAGCCAGTGGCTTATATCTAGTAAACCAACATATCTCTCTGGCTTTGTTTATAAGACAATTCAACAGTATATAATCATATATATTTCAGCAAGTAATATGGGAGAAAGGAAAAACACAACTTGGGTTGGGGAACCAGCCTGCAACCAAGAATGGAACCTGTGACCCTTCAGACCTTGGGCCTACACTCTAACCACTGAGCGAAACCGGCTAGGGCTCTACTTTATTTCTTGACAGTATTCATTGAACACTTAAAATTTCCTTTGAAATAGGTAGAAAAGGGAAAGCAAAAGGTGCTTTGTACAGATATTTTATTTTGATCCTAATGCATTTAAGATTAACTTGTCCATCTGCTTACAGAAAAATACAAGGAGTTTCTTTATTAAGTTAGAAAATTTGAAATATCCGGAACTTGCTTTATCCTTGACCATTTGTGCATTACTAAATGTTATCTCATTTTCTTGACCGTGATTGAATTGTTCTTATATCAGTGATGTGATATAGTTTTAAAAACAACCAATTCAATATCTTTACTTTTCAAAATTTTTGAACATATTTGTATTTAATTTCCGGTGTTTAAAAAGCATTTTTTCTACCACCAAACAAACATCTCTTACAACAGCAGTTAAACTTTGAGATCTCAACTACTTTAAAGTTTATTATTATTAATTTAGACTCTTTGTCATTTCCCCCCAATAGGCTTTTGTTTTTTGGGTAATTTTAGAGACATCCAATTTGTAGTGTGTGTGTGTGTGTGTGTGTGTGTGTGCGCATGCGTGCATACGTGCATACGTGTGTGTGTCTGTGTGTCTGTGTGTGTGCTTGCAGACGTGGTTTTCCTTTCTCCCATGTTACTTGCTGGAATATCTATGATTATTTGCTGTTGAATTATCTTATAACCAAAGCCAAAGAGATATGTGGTTTACTAGGTAGAAGCCATATGCTTCAGGCGATCTTATTTAAGCCTTTCAGTGTTATGAATGCTGCTGTTAAAACAGCTAAGCCTCTACAAAAGTTGTACCTACTTGACATGTAAAAAAACCAAAAAGCCCACTCTAACAAATCTGCCACTCATGTGATGCTGTCTTCTGATCCTTCAAATATCCTTTTAATTCTTAATTTTGTTTCAAAAACCATTCAGCAGCATAAAAATATAAAAAATATGGCCTTGCCTTTTTATGAATATATAGCATATTAAGAATATATATATGTATATATATATATATCTGTATGAACTTAGTGTATGCTGTAATTCATTTAATTTTGTGTAGCACAATAGAAGATACTTAGATGATTTCCCACTAAAAATTACAAATGAATAACTTACTTGAGAAATGCATTTTCAGTGACTAATGAACTAAGCAGAAAATAGCAGAAAAAACATTAATGTGCATATTTGCTGAAATCTTCAGCAATTCTGGGCCATACACTAAATTATTAGTTTAGCACAGTAATACACCAATATATAAATCAGTCTGAATTCCAGTTTTTTCCCTGTAAGTATGTAGCTAACTTGATAATTGGTGTAAGATAATGAGGTTATTTATAATGAGAGTATTCAGAAGTGGTTATATGTATATTAGTATAAAACTAATTGATATATCAAGTTGTTTTAGTAAGATAGAAAATTAGATTGTTGAGATTTGGAGTAATAGATTATTTATTCACTGTCCATTCATTTCAACATGCTTATTGAATAGCTACATTTAGTGAAGAATATGGCTTAAAAGCATCGCCAGATGCCAAATGTTCTACTGTCTAGTGGAAAGTAAAAAAGCAGGTATACAAATATCTATGATACACTCTCTTAAGTTTTTGTTTAAAATGCAGTGGATGGTCAGCGAATATAAAAAAATCACACCTACTCCAGCCTGATTTGTATAGGGTAAGGGCAAGCACTTATAATTTCAGCTACTCAATCTTACGATTAATTAACAAATTTTTCTAGGCTATTATGTATTCTTGAAACCAAATACATTAACTGTGCAAAACAAAGAGGTTTCTTAAAATCAACAGTCTCCATCCCAGGATATGGGACTAGATTCATCCTCAAGACACTGACAGCACATGCAGAAGCTATAAAAGGACTTGCTGCCATACAACCTTTGCTCTTAACCTGAAATCAAATCAATAATCAATCCTCCACTAATTGAAGTCAGCAAATTACCACTAATTTATAGCTAGCATCTTTTCATGTTTCATTTGACTTGCAATTATTACACTGTTTTATGTATGTAAATGCTTTCTGGCATAGATTCTGTAAATATCAAGGCTTTCTCTGACAGTGGGGTCATTCCAATGATATAGTAATCTAAAACAAAATTTAAAACATGTTTTCTGTCTTCAAAGAATAAATCATTTGCATGGGTAAGTAACATATCACAAAACAGTAAAAATAAAGTAAAAGTCAATATGTAAGAAAATTCTTTAGTGATCGTGGTCAGTGATCTGCAGACTTTTTGGTCAAGTGCACTGAATACTTACACATTGAATCATACCTCTCCAGTACAGATTTATTTTTACATAGCATATACTTATAGAATTGCACTAATCGTGCTTATCTTAAAAACAAACAGGATGAAAGATAATTGAATATAATTAGATATCTAAATATTGTATTCATCTTTTTTACCATTCCTGGTAGGTCACAGCTCAGCCTGATGACCACAGTACCTACCGAAGAGGTTCAGAAAAAGGAGAGCAAACCTCAGCTGGCAAAGAATTATGAAGGATTTACACAATTAGTGAATAAGAGATGATATTTTAGGAGCAGTGTAGGAGAAAGTATGAAAAGAGGATAAAAATGTTGTCTAAAAATGTTGTCTTTTTTAGGAGAGTGAATCTACTGGCCTGCTCAAGTAGATAATCTATACGAATAAAAGAGTAATATGCTAATTAGACCAGACATCTTTAGGACGTCCTTCCGGACAAAGCCACAGTGGCAGGGGCCAAGGCAGAGGTTAAGGGCGATCAGGCTGGCAGGGGAGGGCAGTTAGGGGTGATCAGGCTGACAGGAGAGGGTAGTTAGGGGGCGATCAGGCTGGCAGGGGAGGACAGGTAGGGGTGATCAGGCTGGTAGGGGAGGGCAGTTAGGGGCAATCAGGCCAGCAGGCAGAGGCGGTTAGGGGCAAATTAGGCTGGCAGGGGAGCAGTTAGGTGCGTCAGGCCAGTAGGCAGAATGGTTAGGGGCGATCAGGCAGGCGAGCAGTTAGAAGCCAGCAGTCCCAGATTGCGAGAGGGATGTCTGACTGGATTGGGCCTAAACCAGCAGTTGGACATCCTCCAAGGGGTCCCAGATTGAAGAAGGTGCAGGCTAGGTTGAGGGAACCCTGCCCCCCCCCGAATGAATTTTGTGCACTGGGCCTCTAATCTATACTAATAAAAAGGTAATATGCTAATTAGACTAGACATCTTCCATACGTCCTTCCTGACAAAGCCATGGTGGTGGGGCCAAAGCAGAGGTGGTTAGGGGTGATGAGGCCAGCAGGGGAGGGCAGTTAGGAGTGATCAGGTGTCAGGGGAGGTCAGTGAGGGAGTGATCAGGCTGGCAGGGGAGCAGTTAGGGGGCAATCAGGCTGGCAGGCAGAGGCAGTTAGGTGATGATCAGGTCAACAGGAAGAGGTGGTTAGGGGCAATCAGGCAGGTGAGTGGTTAGGAGCCAGCGGTCTCTATTGTGAGAGGGATGTCCAACTGCCCTGTGGAATCAGGTCTAAACTGGCAGTCGGACATCCCCTGAGGGGTCCTGGATTGGAGAGGGTGCAGGCCAGGTCCCATGCATGAATTTCATGCACCGGGCCTCTAGTCTACACTAATAAAAGAGAAACATGGTAATTGGCGTACAACCGCTACCCTTTTCATTGGCTAATCAGCAAGATATGCAAATTAACTGTCAGCCAAGATGGCAACCAGCAGCCAGGCAGCTTGAAACTAACATGAGGCTTGATTGCCTCAGTGACGGAAGAAACCAACGTTCCCCGCCTGCGGCTGCAGGCCTCTGAGCCTGCAGTTTCAAACATTGTAACAAATACCGCCGGACTTAAGCCAGCAGATTCGCAACATTGTATGCAAAGGCCAGAAACCTACTTTCAGGAGCGGAGGCCTAAGAGCTGGAGCCAAGCCTCAAGCTAAAGCTGGCCCAGAAAAAAAAAAAAAAAAAAAAAGGAAAAAAGGAGCGTTTGGGAGTTCAGTCACCCCCAGCCTGAAAACAGCCCTCAGCCCCTCACCCAGACTGGCCAGGCACCCCAGTGGGAACCCCACCCTGAAGGGTGTGTGACCAGCTGCAAACAGCCATCAGCCCCTCACCCAGGCTGGCCAGGCACCCCAGTGGGGACCCCCACCCTGATCCAGGACACCCTTCAGGGCAAACGAGCTGGCACCCACCCATGCACCAGGCCTCTATTCTATATAGTAAAAGGGTAATATGCCTCCCAGCACCGGGATCAGCGGAGCTGAGAGGCCTCCCGGCACCGGGATCAGCATGACAGGGGGCAGCGCCCAAACACCCTGATCGGCCCTGCTCTGTGGGTGATAGAGGGTGGTGCCCCAACCCCCCTCCCCGCCCCCCCACGGGCCCTGCTCTGTGTGTGACAGGGTAGAGCCATAACCTCCCCATCAGCCCTGCCCTGAGTGTGACAGTGGCGGCGCCCCAATCCCCTGATTGGCCCTGCTCTGTGGGTGATAGAGGGCGGCGCCCCAACCCACTGATCTGCCCTGCTCTGTGTGTGACAGGGGACGGTGCCCCAACTCCCCTATCGGCCCTACTCTGTGAGTGACGGGGGGAGCTCCTCAACCCCCTGATGGGCCCTGCTCTGTGCGTGACAGGAGGGAGCTCCCCAACCCCCTGATGGGCCCTGCTCTGTGTGTGACAGGGGGCAGTGCCCCAACCCCCGGATTGACCCACTTCTGTGCATGACAGGGGGTTGCGCCGCAACCTCCCCATCGACCCTGCCTTGAGTGTGACAGGGGGTGGTGCCCCAACCCCCCAATCGGCCCTGCTCTGAGCCTGACCAGGGGCTGCACCTAGGGATTGGGCCTGCCCTCTGCCACCTGGGAGCAGGCCTAAGCCAGCAGGTCGTTATCTTCCGAGGGGTCCCAGACTGCTAGAGGGCACAGGCTGGGCTGAGGGACCCCCCATTCCCCCCGAGTGCACAAATTTTTGTGCACCGGGCCTCTAGTTTAATAATAAAACAGAATTGTCACTAGAGTCAGACAACCTGATTTCTAATTCTGGCATTTTCCTTGTGACCTTGTAAGATGAACTTAACTTTTGTAGGCATTACTGTTTTGATATGTGAAATAAGAATTCCCTTATTGGATCATTAAGAAGACTATATAAATGGCACATGTACATATATTTATTGCACACAAAAAACAGTTTTAGTCATTGCTATTAAGACTAGAATGATATTTTGGGGTGTGACTTGAACAGCCCTGAATATCAGTCTACAGAGCTCTGTGTATCTCCTCACTGCTTTTGGGGCAGCACAACAGTGTTGAAAGTATGTGAATAATGAGGAATGGGGAGGTGATAATTATAATTGTAGGTAAGGAAGCCAACTGTATGGTAGGCAAGAGTGTCTCTCAGCTTGCAGTAGTTGACAAAAAAGTCAGAATAAATGAAGAGTTAATGGAATAACTACATATATAGAAAACCGACAAATGAAAATGACCCAGGCAATTTAATATTTTCACTCTTAGGTGATGATTTTATAGAACTAAAAATAAATATATACTTTTAAAATTGAGAAAATTTTGTTTGTAAAAGAAAACATTAAAAATTGTCGTGCATAAAACCTGTGAGTTAAAAATAAACACTCCCTATTGTATTGTCTCTCACGCACATCTAAACACATGTCCTGCGAGTGTGGGAAGAGTGTGATGATTTGAATCTGGGTGTGCTTGTGTGGGGGAGAGAGATACTGAATACTAGCTTTAATTACATTAACTGTAAGTGATAAGTGTTTATGCCTTCAAAAATTTTAAAAGTCATACTAATTCCTATTTTAAAAGTGATGAAGCAACCTCAGATGGATCGAGGGGTTCACACAAGCTATTCTTTGTCTTTAACTGGGAAATAATTTAAATTTCTAATACACATACCCAGACCCATGCAGAAGTTTCATTAAGGGATATTTCATTGAGCACTGAGAGAAGAGATAAGTTTCATAGCTTAGCTTGTTTCTTTTGTAATTCAAACAAATCTCACACCTATTGCTGAAGCAAGCAATAGAGTGAATATACTTTTAATTGGTTAATTTGAAAAGATTTGACTATTCAGATCAGATATGGAGCTTTGTATAATTGGATTAAATCTAGATCACATTAAATATTTCTTCCATTAAAAAAAATAAATATGTGTGTGTGTGTGTGTGTGTGTGTGTGTGTGTGATTTTTCTTCATTCTTGCTCTATTTGGTTATGTGCATGTATTCATTTTTTAAAAAATTTTCCTGGGCATTAGTTTTCTCATATATGCAAAATCTTTATATCCAATCTTTATAGTCTCAGTGATCTCTCCATCCACAAATTCATAATCCAATATTTGTTTTTCTCCATGACCTTGAAAGTGGTTTAAAGATCAGAGAAATATGAATATGTGTTTGTTTTAAAATGTCATAATTCTAGCATCATTACATCATTTTTTTAGTAATACATCTGTTTGAATATTAAAAAGGCTAATTTAATTTTGTTTTGTATATTGTTATTTTATGATTTTGGAGGGACTTATGGCCATATGAATTACTTGAATAACATTATGTATGTTCTTTATACATAGATGGTATAAGGTTAATGATTGTGGAATGATTAAAATAATTTTCATAATAGCTTTAGTCATTTTCACTGAATTAAGTACTAAAATAACAATTATGAAAAGAAGTAGGGTCAAACCACAGTATTCAGTATATGAAACAACAAAACCCCAAATGTAAATAATCAGTTTTTGAAAAATTAAGTCTGTTTTATTCCAACTTTTCTCATTAACCATGGACTTGTTTTCTTTCTAGATTTGTCTAAATCACACTCCAATCTACTTAATGGACATGTAATTTTACTATGTTAACAGAAGTCTTCATTTGCTTCATTTAGATCTCTTATTAACAGGGAGCTTGGAACTAGAGGTTTAGAAGCCCAGAGAATTGAACATGGAAGTAACAATTTATATGGTAGCATTGAATGTTATTATTTTTTTATTGTTGATACATATCAGTAATAATTACCTCTTATATCACCTTAAAAGACCTTTGGTTACAATTATATATTCTTCTTCATGATTTTGTAAAAATGATTTTTACTTTTGGAGAAGAAAATCAGTAATTTAAAATTCCATTTTGCACTTATGTAGTACACTTTACACTCCAAATAATTTCGGAGGACATTTTGTTTAATTATATAACCAGTGATATTGACTATAAACTTGATCTCACAAAATTGTATATGGCTGAAATGTAGTAATAGTTTCTCACTCTTAACAGCCAATAAAAAAAGTGCTTGAAAGTTCCTCTGCAGAGATTTTGCCTGAGCCATACCATGACCTATATTTAGGGAAGAAATCAGAAGAATAAAATTTAATCCATCAAACGAGAGAGGATCTACTGAATGCAAGGAATGCAATTTCCATGTTGGCGAAACATTTGTAAAGCTAAACAACCCGCAAACATGAAGGATAGGTAGGAAAACACAAAGGAATATCAGTTGGGTTAGATATTTGAGCTCTCTGATTTTTTCCCCGAGTTGGATGAGAATCTATTCCTTGTTCAGATTGATGATAAGTTTTTGCCATTGCAAGAGCAAGGAACCAGGTGCAAGTTATGAAAGAATCTGCTTTTTGAAATCACTAGATCATAGAACAGGAAGCCCAATGGTTGTGCAGCCTTGAACTGTTTTTCTTTAGGCTACTACCAAATAGTAAGCCAGCTGCAGTCTGTACAGAGCAGTGATTACGAAGAAAGAGCCTTGGCAACTGGGACAAAGCCAACCTGCAGTGAGCGGGGGGTGTTGCTGCGAGCATGTGAGCTGCTGCATAGTCCTGATAACGATGATTACATATTTTGCAATATTATGTTGATGAAATAGGTTCTAAAAACATTTGAAAATATCTGCTTTAGCAGCACAGACCATTCTGGAGCCTCCCAAATGAACTGAATTATGATTGGTTGAAAAAGTTTTGGCTTCCCAATTCAGTTCTCTTTATATTGGATTTATAAAATGACGGCTAATGGTCTACTCCGCAGATTATTGTGATTTACATAGGCCCACAGGAATGTTCAGATCAGTCTCTAAATGCCTTTATCATCCTTGATATTTTGTGTGTTATGTATTAGTTTACTTTTTACTTTATTAAGGTTTGTTAATATAATTTTTTTAATCATTTTCCTTTTGTCTTTTAGCCAAATTTGGTATTCCAACTATATTAATTAACTTTTAATTTTCCGTATGTTAAATTATCTAATATCTTCCTTCCTAGTTACTGTGTTATTTTAAACTTAATTTCTACGGTGCCTTCATTTTTTTTATAAGAACACTTTAGAAATTGGGCTTTCACTACTAAAGTGATCCTATGAATAATAAATAGTATCAATAATATGCTAGACAGAAAACATTAGAGACAGAAGAAACAGAAACATTAAATGTCATTTACAGAGAACCAGCCCGTTGTGTTCCGGGAACTGAACAGGTCTGTGAGACTATAACTTCGTGGGCAGGGAGAGAAGGGCACATAATGAATTGGGAAAGTCACACTGGGGCTCGGTCATGTAGTATCTTTAGGCCGCGGTAATTGCAGTTTCATGATTGCTCACAGCTGGTGTCCTGGAAGACTTTAAATTGTTGAGCCTTTAAAGGGAAAGGGTGTTTGAAATAGTTAACATTTTTATTGATTGATAGAAAAATTAAAACTTCAAACAAATGCTTTTATCACTAAAATGTAAATCTCTTAAAATAATTTAAACCGTGGTATCTATGGGATTCCAGAATTCTCACAGAACTGTTGAAAAAGTGAAGCTTAAGCCAGTCAGAGGAGAGATGGAATGATATCTCTCAGCTAAGGGGGCAAAATACTGCAACCTAACAGTGTTATCTTTGTATAATTTAGATAATCACAATCTAGGGATTAAATGCTCTCTTTTCTACAATGTAATTGTTTACATGTGAAATTGACAAGGGTATAAACTGAAATTTGAGCAATCTGTAACACTGCTCTCTTCCAACATGCTCGGGAAGGGCATATCAGACCTTACAGGCAAATTAGAAATTTTCATTAAGTATATTCCTTCATAGGGTACAGTTCTGTTCCTTTAGAATTATTTTTTTTTTAACCTCATGAGAAGCAATACCCTGTTCTCTCCACAAATATGTTTGCATCCATTTTTTCAAAAGCCATTTCTAAGACTCCATTTTTAAAGTCATTTTGTTGTTTATTCTTTTTCTTTATTTTTTTCTTTATTGATTAAGGTATTACATATGTGTCCTTATCCCCCCCATTGCCTCCCCACCCCCTGCTAATGTCCTCACCCCCTGGTGTCTGTGTCCATTGGTTAGGCTTATATGCATGCATACAAGTCCTTTGGTTGATCTCTCCCTTTTCCCCCCACCTTCCCCTGCCTTCCCTCTGAGGTTTGATGGTCTGATCAATGCTTCTCTGTCTCTGGATCTGTTTTTGTTCATCAGTTTATGTTGTTCATTATATTCCACAAATGAGTGAGACTATGTGATATTTATCTTCCTCTGACTGGCTTATTTCACTTAGCATAGTGCTCTCCAGTTCCATCCATGCTGTTGCAAATGGTAAGAATTCCTTCTTTTTTACCCCAGCGTAGTATTCCATTGTGTAGATGTACCACAGTTTTTTAATCACCTCATCTGCTGATGGGCACATAGGCTGCTTCCAAATCTTAGCTCTAGTAAATTGTGCTGCTATGAACATAGGGGTGCATGCATCCTTTCTGATTGGTGTTTCTAGTTTCTCGGGATATATTCCTAGAAGTAGGATCACTGGGTCAATTATCCAGAAGCATTGCATTTCTTTGTTATGCTAATACTGGCCTTTTCTATTGAATTTTATGTTAGCGTGCATATTTTATAAAACATACTAGCTGTTTATCAAGTCCTTGTCAATATTCCTTAAACAGTATTTTTATTATTTGTAATTTTTACCCAAATTTTAAAGTTGGATTCTAAGGTATTAATGCCATATAGGCATTAGTAGAAAGGACTACATGGAAAAGTAACTTAACTATTCTGTGTCTTTACAAAAGTATGAAAGAGGTCTAATGGCCTCCTTTTATAGCCATGAAAGGATAAAGGTGCAGAATTAAAGTGCTTCTGGCTCCTGTATCAATTATGTACCATTTATTACAAACTTATTCATAACTTTAGTTTGGTTCATCTTTGCTCCTTGTGTAAGTAAATTAGCTTTAGGGAACCAAAGGACAATGGTTCTAGAGAGTGTTCATTTGACGCCTTCCTGCTGAGGCAGGGTATGGACAGAAATACCAGAGAGAGTACAAATGGATTTTCAACATGTCTGGGTAGTAACTCTTCAAATGTCAGCAAAAGCACATTCAGGTTCTCATATTTTCCCATCAATTTGAAGCCAGCACTATATTAACTGCTGGAAATAGAAATAACATATACACAACCTGTTTCTTTCAAGTATCTCTCAATTTAGTAAGGAAAGCAGTCAAAATATAAAAATAACATTTATAGAACAACATGATATACATTCTGGGTGCCCAATCCATCACTTGTCAGATGATATTAGTTCAACTTCAGTGAAAAGCTTGCCTTGATTTATACTTTCTTTTAATAGCGTTGATAATTTTAAGCTCAACATATACTATTAGTAATAGTTTAAAACAAGTAAATGTAAGTAAAATAAATACCTAGGTAACTAAATGAGAATAATTGTAACATATATATATATATATATATATTTATATATATATATATATTTTTAAACACATAGACCACAAAATAGTAGTGAACTGTATATTTAGTGATATAGCCCACTGTGGTGTGTGGTTTTCTTTATTGCCCCAAATAGCCCAAGTTGGTAAAGTTTATTATAAAAACCTTCCATATAACATCAATATTTTAAGCTCATTGTCAGTTAAAAATATTGCTAACCTAAGAAAAGATGTGTTCCAGTATAAAGAGATAACAAAAGAGGCTGACAGAATTTAATCCTAGGCTAATTAGAATTCAGTTGATTTTGAGAAATAAATGAAGAATGAAAATAATGACTTAAAATGAAGCCAAGTGAAGATAGAATGTGTGAGTTGAGACATGTGGACAGGAAGTTGATAGTAAGGAAGTAATAATTTGCTATTTAACACTTCTGATTGTTGAGAATAAACAATGATTGTCAGGACTAAGGACATGAACGCGCACGAACACACACACACACACACACACACACACACACACACACACCTGAAATAAGGACAAAATAAACAAAGCTGTTAGAAATAAAACTTCATTGACAAGCTGAAAAAATCAGTACAAATGGAAACAAACCATTTTATTTTATGATTTCTAGTGACACACCTCCCAAATTTATTCCTTTGAAAAACTAGAAAGAGGGATATTTTCCTATAGTTCTAACTATATCATTGTTTTTTACTGTTCATATATAAATTTATGAAAATGAATATTGGATTAATAAGTAGTCTCTGCCTTTTAAAAGGTCATTATTATGTACGTTAAATATACAGATACAAAATGTTTTCAATGACTAGGAACAGGTTCAGCCTGTGGCCACGTGGAGTACAGCATGCTGCACAATGTGAAGCTCTCTGCAATCCTTAAACAGGCAGACTTTCTGATCTTGGGAAGGTCCACATGTATGTCAAAGTATATGATAAAGGATTTAATAAACATAAAAGTCACTGCTTCCTCCACCATATTGCACTTGATTGCAATCAGCATGTTACAGCCTCAGTCTAATTATAAAACATCAGATGTTTCATCAGCTTTTCTAGCAGAGCTCTGTGCTGCATCTGTGGTCACTGGCCCATTGAACATAAATTTTAAATTTTTTAATGTTTAATTTCAATCTGAATTGCACAGTTGATGCTAAACTATACCAGAATTAAAACTGCCTTGAAGATAACATGTTTGGGGAACTATTTTCAGGACATGATTTCCCAAATATCCCTTTCATTACTCATGCAAATAAGTAATACTTTTTAAAAAACCTTGTTCTGCTCACATTTCTGGAATTTTAACTCATAAGGCAATAAAGAACACATCAAGGAAGTAACTGCGAGTTCATATTATTTACTGCTCTTGATGATATTTTTAAAAATATGTTTTTATTAATTTCAGAGAGGGAGGGAGAGAAAGATAGAAACATCAGTGATGAGAGAGAATCATGATTGGCTGCCTCCTGCGCACCCCACACTGGGGATGGAACCTGCAACCTGGGCATGGGCCCTGACCAGGAATTGAACCATGACCTCCTGGTTCACAGGTTGATGCTCAAGCACTGAGCAATGCAGGTGGAGCAGAGATTTTGTTTGTTTGTTTGTTCTGGGTGTTTGTTTTAACAATACCCAAGTCTGTCCCATCTTTGCTTCATCACTTTATCTCCTATTGCAATCTTTAATGATCTCTCTATATTTTTGTTCTCTTGCCTATCTTATCCATAAAAATGTAAATTCTTGGAGAGCAAGGACCTAGAGAGTCTTTTCTTTTTTTTGTAAGAGAGCATTTATTTGTTAAATCATAGAGGTAGAAAAAGTAATTCCTAAAGGAAATGGGCTTAGGAAACAAGTTGTAGAGGAAAACGAAGGACCCTTGGAGCTTGGGAGTGAGTAAGCTACAGGAGAAAAAGAAAGGTATGGACTTGCTTCAGGGAGGGAGGGCGCTAGTGAGTCTTTTTCATTCACTGCTGTCATATTGTAGGCTTTCAATAAATATATGTTTAAATTGAATAACAAGTTGATATACTATCTAATAAAAGAGTAATATGCAAATTAACTCATTCTGTGTCAAAGATGGTGGCGCCCATAGTGGCCGGGGTGGGAAGCTGGAAGCATTGCCCCAGCAATGCGAGCCCAGTGTCCCCAAGGCTTGGGACACTGGGCTTGCTTCACCCCCGGTGACACGAGCCAAGCGTCTGTGCAGAGGGAGGGGACCCCGGCCATGCAGCAGGAGGTTGAGAAGCCTCAGGCTGGAGCAAGGGATGCTGGCGTTGTAGGCCAGGCTGAGGGACTCGCCCCCCCCCCCCAGCACGAATTTTGTGTACCGGGCCTCTAGTATTAAAATAATTTGGGATTCACCCAAGTTGTATAAAGTAAAAGATAGGAATATATATATATATATATATATATATATATATATATATATATATATACGCTTTTACTGATTTTTAGAGAGAGAGGAAGGGAAAGGGATAGAGAGATTGAAACATTGATGAGAGAGAAACATCAGTTGGCTGCCTCCTGCAATACCCCCTTCTGGGGGGCCAAAGCCTACAACCCAGGCATGTGCCCTCACCCTGCATCAAATGGCCTTTCTTGGTTCCTTGGTCGACACTCAAGCAGGGAGCCACACTGGCTAAGACAGAACTGTATTTTTATTTTATTTATTTTTTATTTATTTATTTTTTTAAAATATATTTTATTGATTTTTTACAGAGAGGAAGGAAGAGGGATAGAGAGTTAGAAACATCGATGAGAGAGAAACATAAATTCAGCTGCCTCCTGCACACTCCCTACTGGGGATGTGCCCGCAACCAAGGTACTTGCCCTTGATCGGAATCGAACCTGGGACCCTTTAGTCCGCAGGCCAATGCTCTATCCACTGAGCCAAACCGGCTAGGGCAGAACTATATTTTTAATAGATGAACACATATCAACCACAACCCCTATCCACAAAAATGATTCTAGTTTTGCTTATATGGAGTTTTAACACATTTAAACATAGCAAGAGTTAAGCATATATTTTTAGACAGTGGGAATTGTTGAAATGAACTGTCAAAACTTAAGTTACAGATATTAGTTACTTTGCATTTCTAATAGAGGACATGGATTTTCAAGTTGTCTTTTGGCTTGCAGACAATAATATAATTATGGTACCTATGTCCTATATTTTTAGTTTGATCATTATCTTAGAATTTCCTTGTTATTATCAATTTTAAAAAAATATTAGCCCACCCTTCTGAATGTAGACCTTACCTACAGTCTTATGCAGTTTACTTGCTTTTTCATATACTATTTCCTTATGCATATTTGGCTGACTAAACGTGAACATTTTTACAAGCAAAACGCCAGTATAAAGGAACAGCACCCAATACCCAATAAAACAGATTTTTCAGGATTCTTAATATCATTTAAGATACGTCTAGAAAAACTGTCAATATGCTAAGCAAATGACTATGGGTTTGATCTTAGAATTTGTTCCAGATAATTTGTTCACTGACTTCTTTATTTAGGAGCTCATTCCTGGCGGGTATGAGTACACATAATTTCTAAAAGCGTGCTAAAATACATAAGTGTGTTGTGCTTTTCAAACAGCCAGTTTACCCTCTCAGGAATTTACATTTTCATCCCGCCTCAGAGATGCTGATTTCATCACTCAGTGCCTTTACTCATAAACATTTTGTGGTTCCTAAAAAGATGTGCTATACAAACTTTCAGCAATAATTTATGAAGAAGAGAAAGATTTCCAGCTTGTTTGAAAATAGAATGGCAATAAAAAAAATGCACCTGTAAACAGAACACATAAGGAGTGTGCAGGGTGGTCTCCAAGAAACAATAACCATCCCCGGGGTGATGCCAGAGAGTGGCTGGAAGAGCTGTTTTTGCAGAGCAGCCAGGAAATAACCATGAAAACAATCCTCCAAACCCTGAATCAGCAGCAATTTTAGTCCTTGTTCCTGCAACTTACAAAGAGACTTTTAATAGCGCTGTGAATCTACTGTAAGATCAACTTCTCCATCTACTGGCTGAAGGTCAAATCTTGATCTTTATTAGTTATAAAAATTCTGAATTTATTTGTGTATGTGCATGTGTTTTCCACAATGAACACATTATTAACTAAATGCATAATTTACTCTCTTTAAGTTATAATACAGTATGAATTGAAGGAATGCAAGCTATATCTTGAAAGCAATATCGTTACATTCAAGTGTAAATCAAGCTGACAATTTACATTGTTATAAAAAGTTGTTAATTATATTATTAGCATGATTAAATACACTCTGTTTCTTAAAAAATATTATATCTGATTTGACTATTGAGGAATTTCTTAATTTGCTGGCATGTAGGTAGGTATTCTCTACTTGTTCACTTTTACAGGCATTTTGATATTAAACTTTAGAGAACCATAAATTTTTTTATTCCATCTGTTTTTAAAACAGTACTCAAATTGGCAGTTGATAGTACCTAGATAATCTTAAACTATGACCTAGAAATCAGATTAGGAATTAATAGAACCCCAAAATGTAATGTTAACCACAATTTTGCAACATTATTTTAGTAAGAAAAGTTGTTTGGCAATCTGAAAATGGTGTTGAATACATGAGAGCATAAGGCAGACATTCCTCACAGCAAATCTTACAAACCTTATTACAGAATCTGTCAACTACTTAGATGTTTTTACAAATTTCCTATACATGTTATACCTCCCCTGTCCTAATGATATATCCTTCTTCTCACTAATCATAAGCATCTAAAACTAGATTGTCATTGTCTGACAATCACTGCCAACAAAAATAACTCTCACATTTTGTAGAACTCTTTTCTCACAGATGTATGGCCATGCCAACTCTGGTGACTTCCCTTGATTCTTCCATCCCCTTGAGGTGATTTACTGATTATTTCTTATAATTTCTTATCACCACTTTATAGCAGTTACCTAGAAGGCCATGGTTGGAAGTTGTTGTAACAGATTTTGAAATATTTTATTTCTGTTTATGTGGTCATAATGGGGTTGTTAATTAACATGTGGTGTCTCTATAGTCAAGTGTTACCCATTGATAGACAAGATCTTTATCCCCATATATCTACTGTACTCCTTACCCCAACTCATACATAGAACTGGTTGATAAAATAGTGAAAATCATCAACCCATGCTATCGTCCATTTTTAAATAGCATTGGATCCAAACATATTTGTCATAGTGAGAAGTATATATTTTAAAATAAATTATTTTTAATATATTTTTATTGATTTCAGAGAGGAAGGGAGAGAGAGATATATAAACATCAATGATGAGGAAGAATCATTGATTGGCTGCCTCCTGCACACTCCACACTGGGAATTGAACCCTCAACCTGGGCATGTGCCCTGACTGGGGGTCGAACTATGACCTTCTGGTTCATAGGTCAATGCTCAGCCATTAAGTTATGCTGGTCGGGCTAAATTAAATTATTTACAAAATAAATACCCCCTTATGTATATGATATCTGTTTTCCAGTATTACCCACATATCAGAGCAATTATTTTCTCCTTAAATATCACCTTCTAATTTGTGTCCACTAGCCCCCGGATGGCTGAGCCTGTGGGTGATTAGAAATAAATGTAGTAGTTATGACTCACTGGTTATGCTATAACAGTGATGGCGAACCTATGACACACGTGTCAGAGGTGACACGCGAACTCATTTTTTTGGTTGAATTTTCTTTGTTAAATGGCATTTAAATATATAAAATAAATATCAAAAATATGTCTTTGTTTTACTATGGTTGCAAATATCAAAAAATTTCTATATGTGACACGGCACCAGAGTTAGGTTAGGGATTTTCAAAATGCTGACATGCCGAGCTCAAAAGGTTCGCCATCACTGTGCTGTAATATCCATAGTCAAAATATTCTAGCCATGATTTATGGGATGAATCTTTTCCCTCTCCAAAGGTCCCTTCTCTCCTCTGGTTTCATGGAGCTTTTTTTAGAGGTATATCACTGTGTTTACAAACGATTCCAGTGTGCTTTTCTCAGACCTGCTCTTTTGCACTGACATAACTTATCTTTGGGATCCTGTGTGGTATTCTTTTAAAGTTACTGCCACTGCCAAGTCCTGGTACCTCATTTTTGTTTTAATTTACATATCCTTGATTTGATGGCATATGGTGTGAAGCCATTAAGAGATGTCTCTTAAGGTCTTTGGCCACTTCTAACTTGGTTTGTTTATTGTTGAGTTTTAAGAGTTCTTTGTATATTTTGGATAACAGTCCTTAATGGGGTGTGTTTTTGGCAAATATTTTTTTACAATTTATGGCTTGTCCTCTGATTCTCTTGACATTGTCTTTCTCAAACCAGAAGGTTTTTATTTTAACGAAATCCAGCTTATCAATTATTTCTTCATGAAATGTCCCTTTGGTGTTATATCTAACAAGCCATTGCTTTATTCAAGGCTATATAGGTTTTTTACTATGATATCATCTAGGGGTTTTATAGTTTTGTGTTTTGTATTTGCATCTGTGGTCCATTTTGAGTGGTGTGTGTGTGTGTGTGGGTGGGTGTGAAGGGTATAAGTTTTGCCTACAGATTTATGTATATTTTTTTACATGTCAATGTCCAATTGTTCTAGCATCATTGGTTAAAATGACTCTCTTTGGTCTAATGAATTGCCTTGGCTTCTTTGGCAGAGATCAGCTGACTGTAGTTATGTGGGTCTATTTCTGGGTTCTCTGTTCTGTTCCATTAATTCATTTGTTCTTTCAACAATACCATACTGTTTTGATTACTGTAGCTTTATAGTTGGTCTTGAAGTCAGGTAGTATCAGTTCTCCAATTCTGTCCTTTGATTCAATATTACATTGGCTATTCTGGGTCTTTTGCCTCATTACCATAGAATTTTATATAATAAAAGCCTAATATGCAAATCAACCGAACAGCAGAATGACCAGTGGAATGACTGGTTGCTATGATGCATACTGGCCACCAGGGGCCAGACTCTCAACACAGGAGCTTCCCACAGCCCTCATGTCCCAGGCCAGACAAGATGGGCGCCCCCTAATCACCCTACCGGTCACCCCGCCGAGGGAGGTGACAGGCAGCTGCGGCAGGGGATGAGGCCGGTGAGCGGGTGGCACCAGGCCAGCCACGGCTGGTGCCAGCAGCGGCCCCCTGATCACCCTGTCAGTCACCCCACAGATCATCTCTGATCACTGGCTAGGCCTAGGGACCCTTCCTGTGCACAATTTCATGCACTGGGCCTCTAATCCTATATAATAAAAGGCTAACATGCAAATTGCCCCTTTGACAGGGGGAATTTGACCAGGGGGTGGGGCCAGCCAGCCAACCACCGCAGCCCCTCCTCCCAGCCCATCTGGTCAGATTCCACCCATGCACGAATTCATGCACTGGTCCTCTAGTTTTAAAATAAATTTCTTGGGGTAAAATATAGAATGATGCTGTATTAAAATTTCGAAAAAGATTGCTGAAAAAGAATTTACAGTTGTTTTGTATACTTAAGTTATACTATAAAATGAATAAAGTCTGTTTCCATATTTATATTTAGTCATTCCAAATCTACTATTTCACATGACATTAAAATATTTGTTGGCCTAGCTGCTGTGGCTCAGTGGTTGAGCATCAGTCTATACACCAGGGGATCTCTGGTCAGGGCACATGCTAGGGTTTCAGGCTCAATCCCTAGTGGGGGGGGCATACAAGAGGCAGATAATTGATGTCTATGTTTTTCTCTCATCAATGCTTTTGTCTCTCTCTCGCTCACCTTTCCTATCTCTAAAAATTAACAAAAACATATTTAAAGATAAAATATTTGTTAATTGAACTCAATGTATAACTCTGTATTCTATCTAAAGAGCATGTTTATTTTGTTACAGATAGGTTTCTCAAAGGAGCATGAATTTTTTGTGACTATGACCAACAAGATTTTGGCATCTAGTTAGCATTCTATAGAGAGAGATGCTATAGATTGAAAATATAAGATAATAAAAAAGTTTAAGACCACAGTAGAAAATGGCTAAGAGAACTAGAGTTAATTACAAAAGAGAATATAAATAACTAATAAAGTTTTTTTTAAGAAGCTTTAACTAATTAGTACAGAAAAGCAAATTAAAGCCATATATTTTAAGTTTTAAAAATAGAATTCTGCATACTGTCAGGATAAAAGACATTCTCTTATCCTTTGAATTATATTTGAAACCACTTTTAGGTAGCAGATTTATAATTTATGTGATGAGACGTAAAACATTTTTCGAACCATCTATCCAAGATAATAAAATATGTGCATAGATTTACACATAAAGATCGGCATCATTGTAGGCCCTTTGGAGTTATTTATCAACATCATGACGAATGTTTCAGAAGTTTGTTAAATAGTTTCAGAAGAAAAGAAAAGTGAAACAGTGCGATATTGGAGGTGATTAAGGAGTCTTTGAAAGAGCCCTTTCAATAAATCATGGAGTGTGGCTTGTACTACCAGGGCACTGTTTTCAGACTTTTACGTTTTTATGAATCACCTTGAGACCTTGTTAAAGGCACATTCTGATTCAATATGTCTGGGTGGAGCCTGCGATCCTGTGTCTCTAACAAGCTCCCGGGGGTTGCTGAGGTGCTGTTTTGCACTAACTAACTTCAGTAGCAAGGTCTACCGAACACTGAAAGGGGGAGGGCTGTAAGACTACCTCTTACACTTACAAGCTATTTCATTTCATAATTGAAGAGTAATTAATGTGTCCTTTTTGTTGGACAGGGACTATGAATCAAAGACTTGTTTTTAGTGTTAAAACAATAAAATCATGGCCATAAAGGTGTCCTCTCTAGTGATTCCATGGCTATCGTGCCCTCAGGCATTCATAAGCTACAACCTTAGGGACATCTGTATTCATGAATGAGGTGACATTTGCCACATTTGTGTTAAATACGTTGAGTTCACTTTCATTTTTACGGGTATCAGTAACTAAGGAAAAATAGTTCAGGGAAGATATTACAGAAAGTGCAAGTCTTTAATACAGTCAAGTGTAATGGAGAGCCTGTCAAATACGGATTACCAGGAGTGGGGGTTGAAGAATGGAGACGTTAGGGTAAGTGAAATGGTTTAAAACAAGATCACTTGACCATAAAACATGGACTGTACAAGTTATATATGAAAATTAATGTTTATCATTGATAACATTAGTTCATGTCTTCCTGTCAACCCCAAACCACACACAATGTGCTGGCAATTCCCATCATTGTGCAGAGGCTTTATTTTAAAACTCTGAAGAAAACTGACATTTGCGGAGGTTTTGGAAAGAAGAGGGGGAACCAATAGTAAAAGACTTTACTATTTTGCCTCTTCTCAGGAGCACTTACATAAACTATAAAATTGCAGCTCTGTACTCTAAGAAAATGATTGGAAATGAATCAAAATTTAATCACAAATCAATAATTAGAGTCGAATATATTTGCTGAACCTAATGACCTAAGTTTTAACAATTGTACTCTGAATTTATGGTATTTCACAGTTACCTTTATGTTCTTAAGATATCCTTCAGTCAGTATTTATAAATTTTTAAATTAGTTAGCAAAGAAAAATAAAGTTAATGTTCTCTCACTGGAGCAACCATTACTAAAACTGCTATTTTTTAAAACCATTTTGTATAACAACTGCTATTAAAATTTAGTTGGAAGCCTGGCCGGTTTGGCTCAGTGGTTGAGCATCGACTCCTGAACCAAGCAGGAGATCACAATTGAGTCCCAGTCATAGCATGTGCCTATGTTGTGGGCTCAATCCCCAGTAGGGGGCATGTAGGAGGCAGCCTGATAGATGTCTCTGTCTCATCATTGATGTTTCTCTCTCTCCCTCTCCCTTCCTCTCTCAGAAATCAATAGAAACATATTTAAAATTTTAGTTGGGAATGACATGTTTACTCTTAATTTCACATGAATTGTTAAGGTGCTGTAAATTGTTTGTCTGTTACATATTGTTCACATGGACAACAGAGGTTGATATACAGGGTGTCCCAAAAAATGTATACACACTGTAATAGCTGATAGCTCAATTTTGAAAATGAAATGTATGTTAAGAAACACTGCCTTTATAATTATTCAAAGTGTGCCTATATATTTTTGGGACATCCTATATTTAATAGTCTTAAAGAATATAAAACGTATGGTTCCACATTCACAGTAACTGAATTCTGATGCAGCAAATGCTGACCAAAAAAAGCTCCTGGGAATACTGCATGACCTAGGAATTAAACATAATCATCAAACAATGTTTGCAGACTCATCCAAGTACAACACTCCACCACCAGGTCTCTTGACCTTTCATGGAGGCATTGCCCAAAGGGGGCTGAGGTTGCCAGCTAACATTTAAATGGACATTCTATGGAAAAATTAACCTCAAGTTATGAGATTATTTTTTTTATTATCTGGCACTAAGCAATTAAGTAGCTTCTTAAAAAATTGTTAGAGTATGTCATTACCATTAAGAAATTGCTACTCACTGCTTCTTGTGTGTTAAGTATTCATACTCATTTTACATGAAAAATTACTGAGATTAAAAGATGTATACACTTACCATAGCTAAAAATGACCCCTATGCAGAGAATTAAACCTTCTTGCAATTTACTACTGTCTTTTGAGTGATAACTTGCTTGTTTATTGGGTGTTTTGTTTTTTTAAAGAGAAGTTATCTTTTCACCATGTTTTAAGGCCATGGTTCAAGAAATGAATATGCTTCCACTCATATCTATAATAATAAAAGCATAATATGCTAATTAGACCGGATGTCCGAACGACCTTCCGGATGTCATTCTGGACGACCTTGTGTATGAAGCCATGGCAGGCGGGGGCTGAGGTAGAGGCAGCTGCCATGGTTTGGGGAGCCGGCACGGCCATGGCATACTCAGCCCCAGGGCGCCTTATGTGCCATGCCAGCTCAGCCTGGTTCAGTGACCGTGAGTGGCGGGGTGAAAGGATTAAGAAAAGACAGACAGGAAAATGAAAGCTGGGTTTCAGTGGGACGCTGCTCCCTGATGAGGAGACAGCACCCACAAGCCATGTCTTTTATTTTATAGCAGATGTCACAAGGCAAAGTAGGGCCGTGATCACGTTGTTTACAGCATTCTCGTGAGTTTCAACCTCACTTAACTACATGCACCAGGACTCTATCACAAGGCACGTGAGGCTACGCGTTTGGACCACAGGTTCAAGCTTACAACCACAGCCGTTGGCTATATGATTGTGCTGGGAGGGCCCTGCCCTCCAGCTGGGACTTGCATGTGGCAGTGAGAGGACCCTGTCCTTTCATTAGACCAAGGCTTGAACCTGGCCAAAACCCCGTAACCGCACCCCACACCACGGCGAGTGGGAGCCTAGGCAGAGGCAGTTAGGGGCAACCAGGCAGGCAGGCAGGCGGGCAGTTAGGAGCCAGTGGTCCTGGATTGCGAGAGGGATGTTCAACTGCCAGTTTAAGCCCAATCTCGCAGGGATTCCTGTGGGATCAGGCCTAAACTGGCAGGTGGACATCCCCCAAGGGGTCTCAGATTACGAGAGGGTGCAGGCTGAGCTGAGGAGCCCTTCTTCCTTTACCTCATGCATGAATTTTGTGCACCAGGCCTCTAGTGTTCTATAATGACAATTGACGAATATGCTTTTTCTTAAAAAGAAAGAGGACAGGGATCTGTAGCTACCATTCACCAGGCATATCTACTATGAAATGTCATATATCCTGAGTAGTCTAGTCCAAAGCTGAAACATTTTGAGGAATAATTTTTAAATTAATTCTCTAAGTCAGTAAATGTTTGATATGATTCTGAACATATGATCATTTATATTTACACACATTATCTATCAGATTTTAATGACTTTTAATACTTAAAAATACAAACTATTTGCATTAAATTAAATGTTGGTCACCCTAACCGGTTTGGCTTGGTGGATTGAGTGTCACCCTGTGGACTCAAGGGTCCCAGGTTCGATTCCGGTCAAGGTAATGTACTTTGGTTGCGGGCACATTCCCAGTAGGGAGTGTGCAGGAGGCAGCTCGTCGATGTTTCTAATTCTCTATTCCTCTCTGTAAAAAATCAATAAAATATATATACTTAAAAAAACAACAAAAAAACAAACAAACAAACAAACAAATTAAATGTTGGTCAATATTAGCACTATTTGCAAATGGAATTTAAGTGCATTTTTATCTGTAAACAGTATTCAATAACTATCTTTATTTGCTATGGAATTCTGCTAGACCAGGAAATTAAAATGCCTCAATTATCAGCAGTTATGAAGAAATTTTATTATTAACTTATTTTTGTTGAATTTTCTAACTATAAAATGTAAATAGGATCCTACCACACCTTTCAATTTTTAACTTCTTTTCCTTTTCATTTGTCCTTTGTTCTTACCTAATATATTTTCAGAATTATAATAGTAAACCCCAAATAGACAAGTAAGCGTTATTTTTAGAAAGTTAATACTTACAGATTTCAAAATATTGTTTTACCTTTGAAATATCTGGAGAAAATATTTAAATTTTTATGTATTTAAACATTTTCTATTTAATTCTGATTTGATTTTGTACTGGGTTTGCTCTAGAAAACTACAGAACAGTTAGATCAAGCTCCAAGATCTCCTACACAAAGATATTTAAGTTGACTTTAAATAGTATATACACTATATATTCACATATATGCATAAACATACACATAAATAGAGGTATATAAATGCATATATACACATATATACACCTATACTCATATATCCATAAACATATACATATATACACCCATATACATAGCAACTATCTACATCATATACATAAACAAATATATATACACCCACATACATATTATAATAATTATACTTCTCTTGACCTCTATATAACTTTACTCAATTGGTTACTAACTGTGCAAAGATGTGGGCATGAGAGGCATGCAATAATTGCATCTTTTAGGAAAATATTATCAAGTTGGGGAGCCAATACACCTTAATATCATAATTTACCAAAATGAAAAGACACTTTGGATGAGAAGGAGGAAGAAGGAGAGGGAGACAGACAGACAGACAGATGGAGGGAAGAAATAACACATCTGTCTCAGGTAGTCATTGAAGTATTATTTGTGGAGGAAGCATAATTTGATCTGAATTGAAAAGGACCATACTCAGAAGAAAGGATATGGAAGCTCTTCCAGGTAGCATTCAATATCATAGCCCTGGCCCCAGTGGACAAGCTCTCACATTTACTATAACATTAACTTCAAGACTCTGTGTTTTCTATTTCTGCACAATTTTGCTTACCCCACCCAAGTCTTCTTTGATAAATAAATTAAAAAACTTTTTGGAAATCTTATTTTGTGTTTACAATTATATCAGGTTAGAGAAGGTAACCACTAAATACTTTTCTTTAAAGAGTTAAGAGTCTACTTGACAGCTAAAGGGCCAACCTGCTAAGGCAGTGGGAAGCCAAATTTCAATGCAAGTGGCTTCATAGATTCCCACTGCAGAAATCTGAGATCTAAGCCAGGAGTGTTTTTTGAACATTATCACAACTACGTTCTAATTTGGAAGTGTAAAAGGAGTACGGAATGTTACCCTCACTGCTGGTCTGTAGGGAATGTGCACACAGTAAGATAGAAGACTATATTGAGTCAAAGACAATGCAACATAGCTTAACTAAGATTCAGCAGTAGTAGAAACTTAAGAATTTCTATTAGTGACATTGCAGATAGAATTCATTTGGAACTAGGATCCCTAACACTTTCCTATTTTTTACATATATATTTTCTTTCATGTACCTTTATTTTCCTTATAATTTCCTGAATCTACCTCTTAAGTTTGGGAAGCAGCCTACATAAATGGTTTAACATATGTTATTGTTATGGTGTGCTCATTACTAAGAAAAGCGTTTTACAGTAGTATTAACCTACGTGTGAGTACAAGATTAGAAGAGTCCATTTAAATCAAGATACTTGTATTTCTGTAATAATTGGAGATATGTCCATTCCCGTAGTCTTTAAAAGTTATATTATAAAAATATTTTTCAAATTTTTTTATTACTATGAACAATATTTATAAAATAGGATAGATTATTTTTTTGTGTGTGTGATGAGCTTACATTTCATCATTTTTAAAAATTGTCCTCTATAGTTTTCTAAATTGCGCTCATCATTATAAAATGTCAGTCTCTGCAAAAGGCATCCTGAGATTTTAAGCATTTTCTATGTTTAGATTGTTGTGTCAACATGCTACCAGATAGAAAGCTATGTTCACTAGCACTTCTCCTTGGGTACATTAAATTAATTGAGCATATTATGGCCTTTGCAGAGTGATCTTTTGCTTGTAAGTGATTCACGTTGCCTCCCAACCACACCGAAGACCAAACTTTCACCAGAAACAGATGGAAGAACAATCTTTGGTCATTCTTGGCAACTTCAGGTTCATCCAGGGAAAACTGAAATTCCTTGAAAGTTGACCTCAGTATGCTGTTGACCAGATTTGTTTAACCTCAGGCTTGTGGTTCTACTGAGAATGTAATCAGCACAAGCAGATGGACCTCTCTGGGCTCACTTTCCTCGGGAATTAAAAATCTGTTGCTAAGACATATTCCTATCAAATAGTTTGATATCTCTATATGGCAGCACATCCCATCAATTTATGAGCCTGAACATAAAGATGTGGTTACCTTATGCACCTCCAGGCTACTATTGGACATGATTTTTTATTATGAAACTAGAGGCCCGGTGCATGATTCATGCATATTGAAAGTAAATTAATTAGAAAGTGGCCAGCGAGGTAGGACTGGGAGAGACGGGCCAGACACGCCCTGGAGCCAACCTCCAGCAGTCCTTCCCTAGCCGGCCTCACCTGGGGCAGTGCTGGGGCTCAAAGGGCATCTGCCAAGTGAGGTTGGTCCCTCTGGTAGGTGGGGTCCCTAGGCCTGGCCTGCAGGGATCAGGCCAAAACTGGCAGTCTAACATCTCCCAAGGGGTCCTGGGGTGCGAGGGGGCACTCTGCAAAGTTGCTGCCTCTCGGCAGCTCCTGCTTTGAGCATCTGCTCCTTGGTGGTCATAGCTACCGGCGGTTGGCTCGTCGGCCGGTTGGCCGGTCACTTAGGCTTTTATATATATAGATAGTTTTTATTTTATTTTAAGAAAATTCTAACAAAATAAACACCATTTTTTAAACATATAAGTTAAGAAAATTAAACATATTTACACATTTATGTAAATTTATATATTTATGTATTCTTTATGTGCCCACCTGCTTTTCTGCATTATACCTTTTTCTCTGACATGCTCAGGCATTATTCACATTTTTAAAAAGCTAGCAAACTTTTCTCTTTTTCATTCAGTGCCATAGTTTTGTCCTATATTAAGTGATGATGCATTGCCAACCCTTTATTTGAATATGATAGTGCTGCCCATCTGGTAGTGTTATGAGTTGCATTTTTAATTTGCAGTTATTGATCCATTCAGACACTTTCTATTATTCTCATGATCATGAACAGAATTTTATGAGACAGATGCCTGGACCAAGTGGCAAAGTTAAACAGAGTCCATTTATATAACAGAATTTATGAAGTCCAAATTGTTCCAAGTAGATAACTTGAGTAGATGGCATAACATGTCAAATGTGCAATTAATTATTTTATGAATGTTTTATTAATAGGAGTTGGTTTTTTGGGAGAGGCTATGAAACACGGAATTCTTTCAAAGTCAGACAAAGGAATTAGCTTTTATATAGCTATTAACATTTTTACAATTCAGAAGAAAATCTTTTAGGCATGTAAATGAATTAATGTGGATGCAACTGAAATTAGGTGCTCATATTATGCCAATAATTAGAGTCATTATTACAAAAAATAAATTTAAGAAATATTAATTTTATTTGTTTGAATGCAGTTATTTTTTAAAAATAGTTTATATCTTTATTGTTATTTATATTTGGTGAGATTATCATTTGCAAACTTTCTTTTAATTCTTAGATATGGTTTCTTTTTTAAAAAAAATCTTTATTATTTGAAGTATTACATATGTCTCCTTTTTCCCCAATTGACCTCTCCCTGGCCGCCTCCACCCCCCAGAACATGCCCTCTCCCCTGCCCCTGTCTATGTCCATTGGTTATGCTCAGGAGAATGCATACAAGTCTTTTGGTTGATCTCTTCCCCCTCCCCCAGTCCCCCCACTTCCCTCATAGGTTGGGCAGCCTGTTCTGTTCCATGTTTCTATGATTCTGGTTCTATTTTTGTTCATTAGTTTATGTCGTTCATTATATTCCACAGATGAGTGAGATCATGTGATATGTATCTTTCACTGACTGGCTTATTTCACTTAGCATAATGCTCTCCAGTTCCATCCATGTTGTTGCAAATGGTAAGAATTCCTTCTTTTTTACAGCAGCGTAGCATTCCATTATGTAAATGTACCACAATTTTCTAGTCCACTCATCTGCTGATGGGCACTTAGGCTGTTTCCAAATCTTAGCTATGGTAAATTGTGCTGCTATGAACATAGGGATGCATACATCCCTTTTGATTGGTGTTTCTGTTTTCTTGGGATATATTCCTAGAAGTGGGACTACTGGCTCAATTGGAAGTTCCATTTTTAATTTTTTAAGGAAATGCATACTCTTTTCCACAGTGGCTGCACCAATTTGCATTCCCACCAGCAAGCAAGAGGGTTCCTTTTTCTCTGCATCCTTGCCAGCACTTGCCTTTTGTTGATTTGTTGATGATAGCTATTCTGACAGGTGTGAGATGGTACCTCGCTGTTTTAATTTGCATCTCTCTGATGCTTACTGACTTTGACATGATATTGTACATAGAAAACCCTAAAGACTCCATCAAAAACTCTTAGAATAAATGAATTCGTGAATGTAGCAGGATACAAAATTAACACCCAGAAATTTATGGCTTTTTTATACACCAATAAAAAACTCACAGAAAGAGAAACTAAAAAAACAATCCCATTTACCATTGCAACAAAAAAATTAAGATACCTAGGAATAAATTTAACCAAGGAGATAAAGGATCTGTACTCAGAAAATTACAGGACGCATAAAAAGAGATAGAGGAAGACATAAACAAATGGAAGAATATACCATGCTCATGGATTGGTAGAATCAACATCATTAAAATGTCCATACTACCAAAGCAATCTATAGATTCAATGCAATCTCCATTAAAATACCAATAGCATACTTCAAAGACCCAGAACAAACTCTCCAAAAATTCATCTGGAATACAAAAAGACCCCAAGTAGCTGCAACAATCTTGAAAAAGAAGAACAAAGTTAGAGGGATCACAATACCAGATATTAAGCTATTCTACAAAGTCACTGTTCTCAAAAATGCCTGGTACTGGTATAAGAACAGACATATAGACCAATGGAACAGAACAGAGAACCCAGAAATAGACCCAAGCCAGTATGCTCAATTAATATTTGACAAAGGAGGTGAGAGCATACAATGGAGTCAAGACAGTTTCTTTGATAAATAGTGTTGGGAAAATTGGACAGATACATTAAAAAAAAGGAAAGAAAAAGGAAGAAAGAAAGAAAGAGAGAAAGAAAGAAAGAAAAGAAGGAAGAGAAAAAAGAAACTAGACCACCGACTTACACCACACACAAAAATAAACTCAAAATGGATAAAGGACTTAAATGTAAGACGGGAAACCATAAAAATCCTAGAAGAAGCCATAGGCAGCAAAATAGCAGACATTTGTTGTAGCAATTTCTTCACTGATACAGCTCCTAGGGCAGTGATGGCGAACCTATGACACGCATGTCAGAGGTGACACGCGAACTCAATTTTTGGTTGATTTTTCTTTGTTAAATGGCATTTAAATATATAAAATAAATATCAAAAATATAAGTCTTTGTTTTACTATGGTTGCAAATATCAAAAAATTTCTATATGTGGCACGGCACCAGAGTTAAGTTAGGTTTTTTCAAAATGCTGACACGCCGAGCTCAAAAGGTTCACCATCGCTGTCCTAGGGCAATGGAAACTAAGGAGAAAATAAACAAATGGGACTACATCAAAATAAAAAGCTTCTTCACAGCAAAAGAAACCATCAACTAAATAACAAGAGAGCCTACTGCATGGGAGAGTGTATTTGCCAATGTTATCACTGATAAGGGTTTAATCTCCAACATTTACTGGGAACTCATACAACTTAACAAAAGGAAGGTAAACAATCCAATCAAAAAATGGACAAAGGACCTAAATAGACACTTTTTGAAAGAAGACATACAGAAGGCCAAGAGGCATATGAATGCAGTTATTTTTAAGGTTCTCATAAATATTTATCCTTTATTCCAGCCGTCATTTATTGGTTACCTATAAGGGCCAGCATTAGTCCATATGGCACCTTCGTGCAAGCTAGAAAAAGGTATACCTCTAGGAAGCCACAGTCCTATTCCAGGGATCTGTTTCTAGCAAGCAGTGCTAGAATTAAACCATCTTAGACTGGGTTAATGGGGAGGATTCAATACAGGAGGATATATTTAAATGCAAAAGAATGAATGAATAATCAATGGACAAATATCCCTGAATTTCTGAAAAAAAGAAATTCGGGGATGATGTGGAAACTGGGCTTTGTCATATTGCTTCTTCCAATTTGATAGAGGGAACAAAGAAAGAAAGGGTGATTATCAGCCCTGATAGGTGGTAAAATTTCATTGGTGACCCAGTGAGAGAAGTCTTTGCTGAAGGAGATGACAAAACTGAGGGACCAAGGGCTGAGATTGCCCACAGGGATATCAATATTGCCTATGGAATTAGTAAAACTGAGGGTGGCAGCAGGAATATAAGTCTTCACAGGGTGCCCGAAACCGCTATGGTATTAGTAAAACAAAGTTAGAGTAACGTTGATTCAGCATTTGTTTCTCAAAGAAATGGTTAAAAAAAAGTAGCGGTTGTTTATTCACTTGCTCATTTATTCATGCATTCATAAATAAAGTGTGTCATTGTTCTAAGAATGTCACTGAGAAACTTCCAAATATGAGTATTCACCAGGTGAGACAGAAAAAGAGGAAAACAGCTGCAAGGGAGGGTGGGGAGGGTGTAAAGGTCAAGGTTCTAATAATCAGGAGGCAGGGGGAGAAGTTTGAAAACATCTTGTGTCTATAGACACTTTCACAGATTCCATTCTCATTCCGAGCTCTTTTCCTGGCTCTTTTCCTTCTCATTTAAGATGTTAAAAAGCAGTGGCTAATAATTAACCAAGTACAGATTGGCTTTTCATACTACCAACAATCCTTCATAAAGAATTAGTAAATATGAAGATGTCAAAAATAAATTGTTAGGCTATGTTGAACAATTAAGCATGACTTTTAGTTCTGCTGGCACTAGATAAAATTCTCTATCTGAGAATACATTAAAGATAATCAATGTTGAATATAATATTCTGTGCAATACAACAGTGAGTGACCATGGAGAAAAAAGTAGCTGAGCCATTTAGAAGGCATGTGTGGTAATCAGCACAGAGCCACAGAAATCATTCCCTGTGGGAATATCCTGATGAAAATTTTATGTCCATTTCCAGCCCTGCCCCAGTGAGCTATCAGCAAAAAGGTCTGATTTTACTACCATCATAGCTATTATATAAATCACAGGCTTATTTAGATCTATGCAAATTAAATTGTAGCATTATATAAATTTTGATAAATGCCTTAACCCCCCCCCCTTTTTTTTAGAAATAATTATTTCCTTTCTAGTTTTAAATGCAATTAAGCTCGTTAAAATTTATTAGATTTTTACATTCTGGGTGCTGCATTTTGGAAATGCATACCAACTATGCTTTATTTATTTTGTCTTGGAGTTCTTCTCATCATTCTTATACTAAACCATTTAAATGTAAGTAATGCACTCAATCAAGGTTTGACTTCATTGTACTGGGTATATACTTGGTAAATAAAAGTAATCTATGTTGTGCGCAATTCTCATGAAACATGCAAGTGATATTTAACAATCTTAAAATGCAATTTCTATTCTTAAAAATGGTTTTCTTCAAAGTAAACAAGTTATTTGTTTTACTGCAAGTTCTCATCAATTTGACAGATTAGTTATAAATGTATTAAAAATAGACATTTAGTTATTATTTACATATTATATAAAAGAAGGTGTTTTCACATTAAACTTTGTAAATCAATCAGGCAGAATCTTCTAGGTCAGTGGTTCTCAACCCTCCTAATGCCGCGACCCTTTAATACAGTTCCTCATGTTGTGGTGACCCCCAATTTCATTATTACAAATTGAACATAATTAAAGCATAGTGATTAATCACAAAAACAATATATAATTATATATGTGGTTTTTCCGATGGTCTTAGGCGCCCCCTGTGAAAGGGTCATTCAACCCCCAAAGGGCTCGCAACCCACAGGTTGAGAACCGCTGTTCTAGGTTGACATGTTTTGTTGCAAGCCATCTGTAGCTATAAATTCAGAAATGTAATCCTCAGTGGAAATTGTTCATTTTCAGAAATTACCCAATCTTTGACAAACGGCAACAACACACACACACCCAAAGTATGTAGGGGTATAAATTAGAAAATATAGGAATAATTTTATCTTTCAATTACTAAAACCATATATGTATACCTGATCTATTAGTAATAATTATTAGAGATAAATTGTACATTGACATCACTTCAGGGATTTAACATTCATTTCAGAGTAAGGAACTTCAAGAAATGGACATCTATGGCAGGATTCAGTGATGTTGAAGAATAAAGGGAATTCTGGGGCATAAAACAAGATGATAAACATATGGCCAAGGAATAACTTCAAATCAGAATAAGTGCCTACTGTTTAGAAATACAAAGATATTTTCACTCACCTTCATTGCTTTTGAATTTCTGTCTCAAACAAAAAACAGACCACTTGAAGCTCTGAGATGCAATAAAGGGGGGAAAAATGAAGTCAAGCCCTAGCTGGTTTGGCTCAGTGGATAGAGCGTCGGCCTGTGGACTGCAGGGTCCCAGGTTCGATTCTGGCCAAGGGCACATGCCTGGGTTGTGGGCTCGATCCCCAGTAGGGGGTGTGCAGGAGGCAGTCAGCCAATGATTCTCTCTCATCATTGATGTTTCTATCTCTCTCTCCCTCTCCCTTTCTAAAATCAATAAAATATGTATTTTTAAAAATGAAGTCAATTGAGTAATCTATTTCTAAAATTATGTTTATACAATTTAATAAAAAATACTTCGAAGACTAATGATCAGTTACAATTCAAAATAAATAATACTTAAAATTAATTAATAGAAATTAATTAAAATTATCATCATTGTAATGTATTTTATGGATTTTATAAACTGTTAATTATCCAGAATATAAAAACTTTTAAGACATTCAAATTGAAAACTATGGTTTTTAAATAAAAATTTTAATATATTTTATTAATTACTTTTTAAGTATACAACTAAAAGCTAGAAACAAATATAGATACGGATTATTATCTAACTATTCTTATGATAGTTCTTTTTTTTTATTTGATCCTCAGAACCGTATGAAATAGATGAATTGAGTATTTCTGTGTTCACTTACATGTCCCCCAAATTAAACTCTGTTCAAGTACTTGGCAAAATTGCTGAGAATATTTATAGATTTCCAAATGATTGAGTTTTCATTCTTCTTATAATTACTGTGTAAGTGTTCTGTAAACTGCAAAGTGCTATGCAAATATTAGCTACTATTATTAGGCTCTTTCAAAAACATCTTCCAAGGAAATATGAAAATATATATGCTCTAGTCTAGTACATATCTATAGTTCAGCAAGGCATGTATTTTGGACTGTACTCCTTGTAGAGAGCTCATTGGTATTCACATGCTCACCTTACACACCAGTGAAGACTCTATTATTCTCGCTGCCATAAAGAGTTTCAAGGAAGTTAAAGAAAACCTGGATTATTTTTTCAAAATATAGTTCCAAACATCCTAGATATTTAGAGCAGAATAGATTGTATTGTAAAATTTGTATAATTTTTATGGTGATCTTTTGATTGTGTCATCTTTATTTTATACTTCATTTGCACTGGATTTTGCAGGTCACAATGTATTTTATTTTATACACACACACACACACAGACACACACACACACAGAGACACACACACACACACACACACACACACATATATAGAGAGAGAGAGAGAGAGAAAGAGAGAGAGAGAGAGAGAGAGAGAGAGAGAGAGAGAGAGAGAGAGAGAGAGAGAGAAATTTCAATATATATTGATATATATTGATTTCAATATATTTATTTCAGAGAGGAAGGGAGAGGGAGAGAGATAGAAACACCATGATGGGAGAGGATCATTGATTGGTTGCCTCCCGCACGCTCCCACAGGGGATTAGCACACACCCCTGGCACATGCCCGGACCAGGAATGGAACTGTGACCTCCTGGTTCAGAGGTCAATGCCCATGCCGGCTGGGCCACATTCATATTTTATTTGAAAGACTTCACATACTAGTAGATATATTTCATAACAATACGGCAACTAAGTTTTCTAACCATCATGATATACTTGCCTGTGCTGACGAGGGCTCTTTGTAAGGCAGGAGAGTGCTTGCTTTTTAGGAAATGTGTCTGGAGAAAGATACACAGCAGACATGGAACATGCAACGCAGAAAGATTCCCATTCCCTGAGAGAGTGCAAACTGTCCTTGATTTGCAAAGTAATAAAAAAATAATTAAAACTGAGACCAATGAGATACTTAAATGCAGGTGCTGGCATTTGCAGAAGAACCTACCACATTAGTATGATTATATGGTGGAGATAAGGGAAAGGAAACGTGGAAGGAACAGAAGGAGTGCTGAGTTAAAACATTTTTAAAAGTGACAATTATGTTTAGGTTATAAGCCTTTCATTTTGGCCAGACCATGGAGTGATTTTAGGGATGAATTTGTGTCCAGGTCCAGAATACATAACCATAATGCTAAGAATTTTGGCCCTATACAGTATGCAATTCAAATGTCAAAAAAAATAACTAAACACATTAAGAGGTTTATTTGGGTGAATGGCCCATAGTGGACTTTCTCCCAGAAAGGGGGAAGAAAGGAGCAGGTAGGAATTTCTGTTTGGACAGAGCTGGAAGGCAGAACAACTTGTTCCATGGACCTGAGCACCTCCAGATGTATTAGTGACATTAGAATAATGAACTTGATTATAGTGGTGGGGGGAAAAAAGCCAAAGGTTTTGAGCAATTCCAAACATTTTTCAAAGTGTTTTTCCAGTGATTACAGATTGGAAATGGGTATTTTCTTGTTGTTCTATCTCTTGCATACATTTCTATCTTCCAATTTTCTGTTGTTCTAACCAGAACCTTGTAATATATTATATTTTTTACATTAGTGTTCCTGCTCTTGTCTCACTTTGTTTCTCTGTATGTTTGTTTCTCTCAGATATACAGTTTAGCATAAAAATTATGGTTGAGATAAAGTTCAATATAGTTAATACAGATGATATAGAAATCAAAGATGTATTAAATAACAGATGGATTGATTTTTGTTTTAAAGTAGCAGCTACGAAACTCTTAAAGGAATTAATATAGCATGCAGTAAACTAGAAAGGTTATACAGAGTGTATTCAGTGTATTTATTGGACAAATAAAAATAAATATTTATAGCCAGTTAACTTGGTAGATGAAATATTTGTAAAATAAGAACTTAAATATTCTAAAAAAAAAAGCAGATAAAATAATGTGGTCATTTTTGTTATTGGAAAACCAAGTTGAATATTTTCTTTCTTTTACTATCCACATCTAAGTTAATATTCTCCATAGAGCTAATTGATCATAAAGTTTCTTATGCATTTTTTACACCTTCCAGGAGAGTTGTAGATGTGATAATTCTCAGATAAAATTTCAATGCTGTCATTTAGAAACTTCTAGAATCCACATATTATCTAGATTCCTGAAGTTGAAATGAAATTTCTATTCCCCACCTTTATTGTTTGGGAATAAGTACTAGAGAAAGGAGAGAAGTAGTCAGGCTATTCAGAATTAACAAACACGGACTCAACACATAGCTGTGGGCTGAGAAATTTGCTTTTGTCTAATAGGGAAGAAATGTATTTATATTGTTTAAATCATTATTTAACCAGTATACTACTTTGAAGT
Organism: Myotis myotis; assembly: GCF_014108235.1. NCBI lineage: Eukaryota > Metazoa > Chordata > Mammalia > Chiroptera > Vespertilionidae > Myotis > Myotis myotis. The sequence continues at coordinate 71,057,052 of NW_023416368.1, forward strand.
TAAAATTTAATAAAAACTCAGTTGTTGAAGTGTAGTTAGTAGCAGCTACTAACTACACTTCAACAACTGAATTTTATCATAGAGTGATTGTATCTAGCTTCTCTACCATCTTATGTAATAAAGAGGGACTATGCTAATTGACCCTCATACTGTCGCAAAGGTGGCGGCACCCACAGCCAATAAGGAGGGAATATGCTAATTGACTTCCCCACCCACAGAGATGGCAGCACCCACTGCCAATAAGAAGGGAATATGCTAATTGACTTCCCCACCCTCAAAGATGACGGCGCCCACAGCCAATAAGAAGGGAATATGCTAATTGCCTGCCCTGTCCACAGAGATGGTGGCACCCACAGTCAATAAGGAGGGAATATGCTAATTGACTATCATGCCCTCAAAGATGGTGAAACCCACAGCCACAAGATGGTGGTGTCCAATCCCCTCAGCCCCCCAGTCACCCAGGGCTGGCCTGAGGTGCAGACAAGCCTTGGATTCCGGCTGCCCAGCCGCCCAGGGCCACCCGAGGCTCAGGTAACCAGGGCCAGCCGAGGCTTGTGCTGCCGGCAGTGGCAGCAGCAGAGGTGTGATGGGGCGTCACCTTCCTCTGATCACTGGGTCGCCTCCCGCCCCTGAGGGCTCCTGGACTGTGAGAGGGGGCAGGCCAGGCTGAGGGACCCCCCCCGCCCTCCAGTGCATGAATTTTCATGCACTGGGCCTCTAGTTGGTTAATAATAAATGACAAAAATTCATGTTAGAACATTACTAGAATTTTCCTTAGGAAACAGATTACTACTACTACATTTAGATAAAAGAAACTACTTGTGTTAATTTTCTAACTCCTGTATAAGGAACTTTTATCAGATTTTTTTTGTGCTTTTTTTTTACATTAATATTTTAGTCCCCCAAATTGATAGCTGTTCTGTGTCTGCTTGCACACAGGTAGCACATTATTAAAATGGATGAGAAGTGTTTACTTTTCTTCTTTCGTTAAGTGACATATTCTCTAGCTATTCAGTTAGTTTATCTATGTAGTTTCATTGAGTATAGAAAGAATAAAATAGATATAATTTTATATCCTGAACTAGACATAAATATTTTTATATTTCCATAATACCCAAGAAGAATAGTAAAATTCTTTCTTTCTTTCTTTCTTTCTTTCTTTCTTTCTTTCTTTCTTTCTTTCTTTCTTCCTTCCTTCCTTCCTTCCTTCCTTCCTTCCTTCCTTCTCTCTCTCTCTCTCTCTCTCTCTCTCTCTCTCTCACACACACACACACACACACACACACACTAAGTATGCTATATTGCAATCATGAAGAAATTGTTTCTATTTTTATCAAATGACTCATAATTCACTTGCGAGACCTTAAGAGTACCCTTTGAAATCATCATGAGTATGCCATTAAGTTATATAAATTATTACATTAGTGCTAAAAAGAGCTTGATGCTGAGTTTTTTAAAATTGATATCTATTGAGGTATTAGTTGGTGTAATAGGAAATGAATAGGCTTCAGAGCAAAAAGGCTTAACCTGGCACTGTGACTTATTAGCTTTGTGGCATGAGCCTTGGTTTCCTCATCTATTAATGAGAAAAGCAGGACTTAACTTAAAATATTGTTTAAAGACTAAAGGTAATAGTTCTTTGAAGAGTGCCTGACAAATGCATCGTGGGCATTAAATAAATGCTTGCTTGAGTTTTGTGTTCTTCAGATGTATCCAGGGAACCACTGTATCAAATGGACTCAGAATTTCTTATATCCAAAGACACAGTTTTAATTCATCCACAAAGGACTGATAATTCTTCACAAAATAGATCATTTAAATAGTTCCCAATGGCAATGTACTGGAAATGATAACCAGCGATGTTTGCATAGAGAGAATGGTCTATCTCCTAAGAGAATATCTACTCAATAGACTAGATCAACCATTTTCATGGTGAGAAAAGTGAGGAAAAGCAAGTCTCACAAAGCTATGATACCTGTTTATTTGTATAAATATATTTCTGAAGTGTCTTATATTTAATTCCAAAATTGTATTGTGACAAACTACATATTTGTATATTAGATTTTCACAAAAATATAGTTATCATTAATTTATAAAATAATCCTATCATTAGGCCTTTTCTAATTCTTTCAATACTACATGTTCTATAAGTACATTAAAGAAGACTATAGAAAATTAAAAGAAAATATGCTCAAGGCCTTTGGGAAATTGATATCTGACTTCCTAAGTGTTCACACTAAAAGACTTGTCCATTTTATTGATTCTTATTGATAGATGGCAATCTGATTTGTTATAATATCTAGTGTTTTAATATCTAATATTCATTTAATAGATATGTTTTAGTTTGTTTTGTGACACCCAAAATATGTATATAAGAATAGTCTAAAAATTAACTTTATTCATTCCATAAATATTTATCAAACAAAATTAGGCCATCTTTAGAAAGTCCCCAAATTATTTTTCTATTTTCTCTAACTTTTTCTTTTCAAACTTAAAAAGGCACCAGTGATCCCACTTAAAGGAATTTATCCCAAGAAACCAGAAACACCAATCAGAAGGGATATATGCATCCCTATGTTCATAGCAGCACAATTTACCATAGCTAAGATTTAGAAACAGCCTAAGTGCCCATCAACAGATGAATGGACTAGAAAACTGTGGTACATCTACACAATGGAATACTACGCTGCTGTAAAAAAGAAGGAACTCTTACCATTTGCCACAGCGTGAATGGAACTGGAGAGCATTATGCTAAGTGAAATAAGGCAGTCAGAGGATAAATACCACGTGATCTCACTCATTTGTGGAATATAATGAACAACATAAACTGAAGAACAAGGACTGATCCAGAGATGGAGAGGCATTGATTGGACTGTCGGGCCTTGGAGGGAAGGTAGGGGAGAGTGGGGGTAAGGGTGAGAGATCAACCAAAGGACTTATATGCAAGCATATAGGCCTAACCAATGGACACGGACAACGGGGGGGTGAGGGCATGAGTGGGGTGGTAGGGGATAACGTGGGGATAAGGATACATATGTAATATCTAAATCAATAAAAAATATATTTAAAAAAAGGCAGCAGAGGGCATAAAAATAATGATTAATTTTATAGTCCCACCATATCCCTGTCTTTTTCAAACCCATTCCTAAGGTTTTATGTGTGGATATAGGGATTCCCTTGGGAAATGATGAGAAGAAACAATACATTTAGTTGTCAGAGTCTACCAGTGAGGATTCTTTTTGACTTGACTTAATCAAATTGGTTTAGATAATAGGTAATTTATTATTTATATTGTTGAAGGACAAATGAAAGGTGGGCTTCGGGATTGGTGGATACACTGGTTCAACAGTGTAAGCAAGGACTTATTTTTTTCCTCTTATTCTGTGATCAGTAGCGTCTATCTACTTCATTTTGGTTGGCCTCATTAATATGAGGGGACTTCCAGGAGTCTGCAGGACTGTATGAGCCTTGGATGAAATCCCATGGCAGGATGCAACTGCCCATTCCCTTGAATAGTAACGAGTAAATATCTGTTGAAAGATAACTTTCTGTGAATCTCTTATGTTTTCTACATTTTCTTAGAAAATGAATTAACTGTTATTTTGTTGTTGTTGTTGAAGATTAATTTTTAATGTTGTTTGTATAGCAAACAGCCTTGGTGGATAGAGGCTGTCTTCTTAAGCAGAGGGGTGATTTGTCTCCTGATCAGGGTAACACATATAGTATTTCCCACCCACCAGGGCAAAGATAGTGCAGGATTGAGGATGGTCCTTTATAAGATTTTGGTATTTCCTCAAATTAGCACTTCTCATCTGTGACATTGATCACTAGACCCACTGTGTGTGTGGCATTCACCAGAGTGCTCCTCATCTCCCTGATGGGGATTAGGGTGCAAGAGGAATAGACCTAGTAGGTCTTCATATATTTGGCAGCATCTAAAAAAACACTGTGGCAGGCTAACTTTTAAATTGCAAGTAGAATAAAATCTCAGAACCTTCACAGTTCTTTGCACATTCTAAAAACATTTCTAGCAAACTCGTTTCCCAGGAAATTAGACAAAGCTGTGTTGCCTATTGTTCCCAAACCCATTGCCAGCAGTAAGAATGGACTACAATTAGAAGAAGCAACCCCATGACTTGAGCTGAAGCCAATTCTCAAACTATAGATAGAAAAAGTTCTGTTATTCAATAGATGGAAGAAGAATGGATTAGAATTTGGAGACTCAAATAAAATGTTAGGTTGGAGTTTAACAACCAAATAATGATAGCATCAATAAATATTATGTATAAGAAAGACATGGGGGTTAAGGCTTTTTTACTTTATGATAGGATTGGTGAGACAAGCCCAAAAGAATGCTTTTCTGTGCATTTCTAAGCTAGTTAGTAAAATCTATTTTAAGGAGATGTGTTGATTATTATACCCTAATTCCCAATTCTGTTATCTCAATATATGCAGCACATATATCACAGGTTCTGTGTGTATCTCATTTTGTTCAGTTAATTTATTATTAATTTTAAAGATCTTTTTTCAGTCACAGAAAATAGGTAAAATTCTCTTCAACTCTCAGAATTGGCAGAGATGATAAACCCTTTTTTTAAATCCTCACCTAAGGATATTTTCTCCATTGATTTTTTTAAATTTTTTTATTGATTAAGGTATTACATATGTGTCCTGATCTCCCCATTGCCCTCCTACCCCCCACTCATGTCCTCACCCTCCTGTTGTCTGTCCATTGGTTAGGCTTATATGCATGCCTACAAGTCCTTTTTTTTTTTAGAGATCAATGGAGAGGGGGAGAGAGATAGCAACATCAAGGTGAGGGAGACACCTGGATTGGTTGCCTCCTGCACGCACCCCAACCCAAGTCCAGGGATAGATCCTGCAACTGAGGTATGTGTCATTGACAGGGAATTGAACCTGAAACCCCTAGATCCTTGAGCTGATGCCCTAACCACTGAGATAACCAGTCAGGGCTGATAAATCATTTAATAACGGGACTTATACTATTGCATAAGTATAAGTTTAGATTATTAGTTTTTGTGCTTTTTAAATAAATCTTACAGATGTGTACATAAACAATAAATGAATTTCACAATTTTAGTAAAACAATCATATCCTACATTTATTTTTCACTACCAACTGACTTTAGTTTAACACCAGAGGATTTTCCTGAGAGTGTTGAAAATTAATATGGCACTTGACATTTAAATTTACTACTTGAGTGGAGTAACATAGCATTGTAAGGAACTGTTAACATGTTGATCACAGAGTTACAGAAATATCTCATCTGCCCTAATGCTCAATAGTGCATAAGAAACATTGATATTTTCCCAGAGAGATAAAAGGGAGGAAATCTGTCCAAATCTTTAATAAGATAAAATTAAGATGCAAAATTATTTATTTGTTTACCTTATATTCTTTTTTAAAATTAAAACTTTATTATGGAAAGTATTACATATGTCACCTTTTTCCCCCATAGACCCATTCTAGCCCACCTCTGCCCCTGCCCCAGGCCTTCACCACTCTATTGCCTGTATTCTTGAGCTATGCATATATGTATGCAAGTTCTTTGGTTGATTTCTTCCCACCCATCCACCCACCTCTGCCTTCCCTCTGAGATGCTACAGTCTGTTCCATGCTTCTATGTCTCCGAATCTATTTTATTTATTAGATTCTACATATGAGTGAAATCATGCAATACTTGTCATTCTCTGACTGGCTTATTTCGCTTAGCATAATACTCTCCAGGTCCCTCCATGCTGTCTCAAAGGATAAAAGATACTCTTTTTTGCTGTTACATAGTATCCCATGGTATCAATGTACCATAGCTTTTTTATCCAGTCATCTACTGATGGGCATTTGGGCTGTCTCCAGATCTTAGCTATTATAAATTGTTTTTCTATGAATATAGGGGTGCATATATTCTTTCTGATTGGTGTTTTGGGTTCCTTAAGATATATTCCTAGACATGGGATCACTGGGTCAAATGGCAGTTCCATATTTAAGTATTTGAGGAAACTCCATACTGTTTCCATAATGGTTGGTTGCATCAGTCTTCATTTCCACCAACAGTGTACTAGGGTTCCCTTTTCTCCACATTCTTGCCATTTGTTGATGAAATGAAAACTATAATGAGGGGCCACTTCACATCCACAAGGGTGGAGATATATATATATATATTGATTTTGAGAGGAAAGGAGAGGGAGAGAGAGAGAAAAACAACAATGATGAGAGAATCATTGATTGGCTGTTTCCTGCAAACCCCGCTCCCCTTCTGGGGAGCAAGCCTATAACTTGGGCATGTGCGCTGATTGGGAATTGAACCGTGACCTCCTAGTTCATAGGTTGAAGCTCAACCACTGAGCCATACCAGCTGCACTGGATATACTTTTTTTAAGTGGAAAATAATAAGCATTACCAAAGGTGTGGAATCATTTTAACTCTTGTACATTACTGTTGGGAATGTAGTATGTATCAGTGACTATAGAAGACAATTCAGCTTTTCCTCAAAAAGTTCAACTTGACCCAGCAATTCCACTTCTAGATATATACCCCAAGGAATTGAAAATGAGTACTCAACTACCTGTGCACCCATGTTCATGGCAGCATTAATCACAATAGCCTCAATGCCCACCACCTGGTGAACGTAAAAACAAATAGTGATACATACACATAGTGGAATATCATTTACCCATAAGAATAAATGAGCTACTCGTACAATGTGGATAAGCCTCTAGGAAAATATACAAAGTGAAAGAAGCCAAAACAAAAGGTTACATATGATATATTCTAATTACATGAAACCTTCAGAATAGATAAATCCATAGGGACAGAATGCAGAGTGGTGGTTGCCAGGGGCTGGTGAGTGGTGGTGGTGGGCAAGTGGGGAGTAAAATCTTAATGTGTACCAGGTTTCATTTCAGGGTGATAAAAATGTTTTGGAACTAGACAGATGTAGTAGGTTAATAACATTGCAAATATACAAAAAGCCACTAAATTGTTTAATTTAAAATGGTCAACTTTGTTTTGTAATATTTACCTCAATAAAAACTTTAAAAGTTTGTTCATTGTTTTTTTTTTTTTTAAAAAGTGACACATTACCATCAAGTAGAATATTCAGTAGCATAAACATGTGGCTTATAACTTGTTTTAACATATAACTTTTTTTAGAAATCAAATATAGCTTGATGTTATAATATTTATCATGTAAATGTTTAGTCACTGATTTCAGAATTCTTAATATAGCTTCAATTCATAACCTTTCAGCAAAAACTAAAAATTTTGTAATATTTATATAATCCTCTCTTTATATCATGCTAAGGAAGGAAAAAAAAATCTGATGTGATTTAGATTCAGCATCTTTCAGGGTAAATGCTTAACTGTTATAAAGGGGGTTTTGGGGTGTCTATTTTCTTAATCTAAATGATAGCCCACATATTTCAAAATTAAATTGAAACTTCATCTACCAGGTTCACTTAGTCTGTTCCAGTGAAGAACTTTTGCTTTAAATAAACTTTTTGCAAATAATAAATATTTAATTATCCAACTTCTCTTTCAATACAAGTAATCCAAATGACTCATATTCATTTGTATTGAGACAGATTTTTTTTCAAAACACAGCTATATTTGAAAAGATTTAAATTCCTGATTTAAGGACATTTCAAACAGTTTTATAAGAAATTCTTTTTTTTTTTTATAAGAGAGTTGCTATCAAAGGTTTGCAGTGCCTGTCCTCTTAACCTTTACAGTGACAATTTCAAATAATGGAACAAAAAAGACCTTTATCTGTCTTGTCCAGGCACTATTTAGGACTCAAAGTTCATTCTTGGCACATTCACTAAGGATAATGGATATCCCTGATGGCCTTTGATAATTATGTGGCATTAACATGAATGATGAATCACTAAATACTTTTATGCTGTTTATTTATCATGGATGATAAATCTCAATTTAAAAGTGTTCTTCTAAGTGTTAAAGATTACATTCATCCTATTTTGCTTGCTTAGATTGGTGGAGTTTTTTTACATTAAGCTCATATTTTTATTGTCACCAAGATAAGATATTCTAAGTAGTTTTTCTTCACTGCTCTTCTTTAGAACATATTGATCCTTTATTTTCTTTTCTATCTGCAGCCAGGATAGAGATGGGCCAGTTCACCCATCAGAACATAAAGCTTTTTTTTTTTTTTTTTTTTTTGTATAATCAGTGAGATAAGTGCTGGGTTCTGAGACTGAATTCCTAGTGACACAACTTACATCCTTGAGCATTCGTTGAGGAACTTGTTGCAAGTGCCTGTGAGCCAGAAATTGTAGCTAAAAAGAATAAGGCATACCAAAGCCAGAAGTCAATGCAACCTGAAGCCTGATATTCACACATAATTCCATGATTTCCAAGAGAAGAAAAAAGTAAGTTCCCTAATGCTTTCCAACATAAAGTGAGGAAAGGAAAATATTTCAAAGGGCGGGGTCATTATATTTGTGTATCCTGCACAGACATTTCCACCAGAGATAGTATGAATGTTCATATTTGAGCATTTACTTATTAGTGAATTTGCATTGAGCACCCAGCAGGCCACAAGCAGCATCCTCAGTAATGGGGAGATAGTGGAGAACAAGACATAAGACCCCCTTGGCACTTAAGGGGAAATGCAAAGCGAGACTTGAACACTATTGCACTGAATAGTGCTAACCTATATATATATATATATATATATATATATATATATATATATATAAACCTTAATATACAAATAGACTGAATGGCGGGACCACCAACAATGGGTCGCTATGATGTGCGCTGACCACCAGGAGGCACGCACAGAACATGGCGGGCATTGGCAGCAGGTGGCAGAGCACAGAACATGGTGGGCATCGGCCACAGCGGGATGGTGGAGTAGGTGAGCAGGGGTGCCAGACCAAGGCAGGTGAGTCGCTGTCATCAGGGTGAGCCTCTGGCGGTTACTGAAAATTTTTTGCTCCTGAGCACCATGGTCCTGTCTGGTGTTTGCACCTGCTGCCGGCACCAGAGCCGCCGCTCACAGCAGCTGCCAGCTCCCGGCACTGGCCCTGATTGCTTGGCTGCCGGCCCCGATTGCCCCCTCAGGGTTCTCTACCTCCCCCTGCTCCTGAGGGGCAATCCGGGCAGCAGCCGCCACTTACACCCACTGCTGACACCAGCCCCAATCACTCGGTGCTGTCAGTGCATGGGAGTGCCAGCAGCAGGAGTGGGGCTGCCAGTAGACAAGGGACCGGGGGCTGCGGCAGGAGGAGCCAGGTTGGGGCATGGAGGATGGGCCAAGACCTGCCCTTGTGCCCACCGCAGCCTTGAGGCCCACAGTTCCTTTCAATGTGCACAAATTTGTGCACTCGGGCCCCTAGTATATATATATATATATATATATATATATATATATATATATATATATATATAATGCTTAAAGTGGTCTGAAGATAAGTTACAGGGTGTGTGATAAACGATTTCCATGGAGCTCTAATTTAGGTTACAAAATCTATGAAGTCCTCTCTGAGTAAATAATAGCTGAGCCGATACTGGAGGGATCAACAGGACTCACTTAGGTAGTGAATGGTGAACAGAACCCTTCCAGCAGAGGTGAGTGAGCAGCAGGTTGGAGCTCTAGCAAAGGAAAGAGTGTGTGCGACCTGGAGATCCTTTTGAGGAAACTAAAGAAAGGAACATGTCTTGTATATAGTGAACAACACAAGACAGGACAGGAGCAGTGCACAGGAGCTTAGGAAGTTAGAAGGTTCTATGCTTTGAAAAGCACATTTTAATCTTCATCAGTCTGTCCTTAAATCTCAGCAAAAGTTTGACATAGATATACAGATTGGAGTTATCAGTATTAGTGCCAAAGCAGTATCAAAGGATTTCAGGATGGCTGAAGCTTTCCTTATTTAAAAATACAGTGGGGCCTTGACTTACGAGTGTCCCGACTAACGAGTGTTTTGAGATACCAGCTGTCTCTCGGCTGATTTTTTGCATCGAGTTGATACAGTAATTTGAGTTAACGAGCTCCTTAACGAGCTCGGTCTTGGAACGAATTAAACTCCTAAGTCAAGGCCCCACTTCACTTTATAGTTCTACCCATCTTGGAAAAAATATAACATATACACTTTACCCTGCAAAAGATGAATATGACCTCATGTGGATATGATAGGGGAGGCAACAAGGATACACAAAGGGAAACATCCCTGAACTAAATCTAGGCCATAGATGAACAAATAATTAACTAAAATCTCTGTGCAGGTCCACTAAAGTCTAATGAATAGTAAGCATCAATTGTTCCATATAATGGATTAGTAAAGGGTATACAGATACCATGGAACGCCAGAAAGCACTGTGATTCTAGCGGCCAGTTGTTTATATTTTGCTAAGCCTGCTTTAGACTCTCAAAGTCCCTCGTCCCTTCTGTGTTTCCAGCCCTGTAACAAACAGACGAGTTTCAGATCAGTGAAGTGTTCCTATTCTTAGAAATAACTGGTGATTCTACGCAGAGACAGGGTTACCTTCATTGTTCAAGGATACTGGAGGGCAAATGTTGAAAGGAATACATGCTGCAAGCTTTGCAGACTAATTTATTATTTTTAAATGGTTTCATTAGTCACAGACATGAGCATATTATTTACACTTGAATAAACATGCCCTTTTTAAAATTGAGAAGGGAATTATATTTAAAAGACTTCTTTACATAAAACAAAAATTTCCTTTTAACAAAGTTATCTTTATCTATAGAAAGATTATGTGCAGTTTGTGTGTTTCCTAATTTGGAATTCAGATAATTTAATGATGATAATGATGATGATGATAACAATAATAATAATAACACCTCTTACACTTACTAAGTTGAAGCAGATGGAAATAGAAAATCCAAGCTGCTGTTCAGCATATAATCACTATGCAAATATCCCAACAGCTTGTATGATTTTTCAAACTATTACCTCAAGAGCAACAAGCCATTGTATTGAAAAGTTGAGAAAGACAGCACAGAATTTGGGGCCATTTATAGCTAATTCAACAATGATTAAAATAAATCCACCATTTTTAAAGGATACAAGGAAGAAAAGGAAGGCTTGGAGGCTTGGAGATGATGTTTGGCAACATTTCCTAAATAAGAGTCTGTGTGTGTGTGTGTGTGTGTGTGTGTTGACCTCATCCTTATAATTGAAATTATAAGGACCTCATCCTTATAATTTAAAACACATTGAATCTCACCTAACTTAAATATGTCTACCAGCTACCTCTCTTTTTCTCTGTTTCCCATTGCAGCCATATTTCTTGGAATAAAAGATTGAAAGGGAACTTTCAATTTCTCACCTTTCTTATTCTTTAGTACCTATTGAAATTCATCCATTAATTTGTTTAAAAATATGCCCTGGCAGGGGTGTCTCAAGGTCTCGATGTTGGCATGTTAGCCTGCACACTAAAGGGTCTCTGGTTTGATTCCTGGTCAAGTACAAGTACCTGGTTTGTAGATTGGATCTCTACTCCCGATCAGGGCCAGGGAGGGAGGCAACCAATTGCTGTGTCTCTCTCTCATATTGATGTGTCTCTCTCTTCCTCTCTCTCTCTCTCCCTTTCTCTCTCTCTCTCTGTCTCTCTCTTTCTGTCTCTCTCTCTGTTTCTGTCTCTGTCTCTATCTCTCTGTCTCTCTCCCTGTCTTCTACTCTCTCTATAAAGTAATGGAAAACATATCCTTGGGTGAGGATTAACAAAAAAGAGAAAAAATAATTTTAAAAAAGTGATTTGTTTAAAAATATGAATGGAGCCCACATAATGTACTGTGGAATGAAGATTCCATGGTTAATAAAGTCAAGAGTGATGTCTGTTCCCATAGAACTCCATCTAATGGGGACCGTGGATATCTGATGCACGTTACAAGGAAGAGAGTAAATGTTTTCAACTACAATAGTGTTATTTGATCTATCGGGAATTGAAGAGATGTCATCAATGAGAAAGAATACTGAATATAAAAGGAATATAAGTTAGCAACAGAAGATTTATTTGAAGAAGAAGCTAATGCCAAAAGTAAACATGGAGTGTACATAGGGCAAAGATGAGAGTGGTTAATGTTGAGAGACATGGAAGAAGAGGGGTCTATGGTGGTATATTGGAACCAGGCCACAGAGGTTAGTCAGTTTTCTCTTATTCCATAAAAAGCTTTGTTTATGTCTTTTAAGGGACCTGGGAGCATGATTATATTTTCATTGTGGAGGTGTAACGTGTTCCACACTGTGAAGAAAAATTGGCAGGCTGGGGGACAGAGCCTTCCCTATTGTCTGCAGCAGCTCTTGCCTAGGAAGCTGGCTCACTTCTCCTGAAACCCAGAGGAAGTCTTTCACTCCCAATATTACTGGATCACAGTGTTTGTCTTCCTCTTGATTCTCTCCTAGGACAGCTTCCATTGTCATTCTACTCACTCCGTGAAAGCTTTCACTTATCTTGTGCTTCATCTTCCCTTGATGTGCCGATGACTGTGAAAAATACGTCCTCAGAGGAAATGTCCTTCCCAAGCACTTCAAATACAATATGTTAGAAATTGCACCACATACTTCCCCCTCAATGTCAATGCTTTTTTCGACTTTCCTATCTTTGAATGACTGCATTGTTCACATAAAGTAGAATTATTTTTGAAACCACACTCATCCCACATACCTAATAAATAACCTTTGCCATCCATTCCACTCCCTAATTCTCTCTGAAAGCCTTCCACTTCCCCCAGTTTTTGCTGTAAGTAACGTTTGGTCTACCACCACCTTTTCAGTGAACATAACCAGATAACATACTATTCTTTACTGTTACCCCTCTGAAATCTGTGCCGCAAGAAGTAGTCATAGGACTCCATGGAGGACAAAGAGAATCACCATCTTGCCTCTGTTTAAGGCATTAGACAACTTCCTCTGAAGCAGAACCTAACCCATCGGAAGGGCCCTTCCTGACCTCTGCAGTCATATCTCTTGGTAAATAGGTCATATTTACTTTGAGAGAAAGAGACTTTGTTTTGCTTCTTTGTTTGCTTGCTTGTTTTAATAGTAAGAAAGTCCTAATGCATTCTGAAGGGAAACATATTTTTGATGATTTCAAAGAGGAAGGAAGAGGGAGAGAGAGAGACAGAAACATTAATGATGAGAGAGAATCATTGGTCGTTGTCTCCTGCATGCCCCACACCGGGAATCGAACCCAGAACCCAGGCATGTGCCCTTGACTGGAATCAAACCCAGGACCCTTCAGTCCGCAGGCTGATTGCTCTATCCACTGAGCAAAACCGGCTAGGGCAGGAAACAATGTTTTTAGACTGTGTTGTCATATTCGGGAAAGAGGATTCCCTCAATTTCTAAGGGAACTAGCCTCATGCCAGCAAATGGTTTCCTCTTTCAGTAACTCAGATTATAGCAAACTTTTTTTTTTTTAATATATTTTATTGATTTTTCACAGAGAGGAAGGGAGAGAGATAGAAAGCTAGAAACATCGATGAGAGAGAAACATCGATCAGCTGCCTCCTGCACATCTCCCACTGGGGATGTGCCCACAACCCAGGTACATGCCCTTGACCGGAATCGAACCTGGGACCTTTCAGTCCACAGGCCGACACTCTATCCACTGAGCCAAACCGGTTTCGGCTATAGCAAACTTTTAAGAATCTAAAAAGACCTAAAAAAGCACTAGTCCAAACCTCTCCTATTACTATCCTATATAATAAAAGCCTAATATGCTAAGTGTCCAGTCGCCCAGTCATCCGTTCAACCAATCAAAGTGTAATATGCTAATGATGTGCTAAGGCCACTCAACCACTCACTATGATGTGCACTGACCACCAGGGGGCAGGCAGCCAACCAGTTGACCAGTCACTATGACACGCACTGACCACCAGGGGGCGGACGCTCCGACTGGTAAGTTAGCTTGCTGCTGGGGTCTGGCCAATCGGGACAGAGCAAGGAGGCCAGGCATGTCCTGGAGCCCTCCCGCGGTCCCTCCTTGGCTGGCCAACCTCCTGCATCACTCCCCAACCCCGATCATGCACCAGTGGGGTCCCACATCTTGGCCTGTGCCCTCTCGCAATCCAGGAACCCTCAGGGGATGTCAGAGAGTCGGTTCTGGCCTGATCCCTCAGGCCAGGCTGAGGGGCCCCACTGGTGCACGAATTCATGCACCAGGCCTCTAGTAAGAAATAAAAACACTGAGAAGTTAAGCAACTTTGAAATTCTAACAGGCAGTAAAGGATTTGGGGAAATGTAATCACTAGCTATTTATCCATATAGTTAAAGTCTTCAAAAGCATCAGTAATTTAGATGAAACTATCAATTCAATATATGCTAGATGCAGTAGGGGCTTAATTGAATGCCTGCTTGAATTATATTCAATTATATTGATGTTTCCCTAATATGTGCGGCAATGAACACAATAAAATCTTCCCCAAACTTGATTTTTTTTCCATGTTGTTAAAAGACCCAGGTTTAATTATCTGGTTTAAAGTTAGAGTTTAGAACTGCTGCTCATGACTGCACACTGATTTCACTTGCATTAAAGAAATCTGATTACCTTGAATCATTTATATATATTTGTAAATCATGAATGGTGCTTTTTTATATATGTATTTGGAACTAATTATTTTCATGAATGCAGATCTCACCAATATAAAAAGCAAGTTTTGGAATGGAACAAACAAATGGTACCAGAAAATATTTTACAGTTGCTTTCATAATCCATTGTGTCCTTCATAATTTAATGCCATTTGAAATTGAGCACTAATGCAGATGGCAAAAAAATAATTTTGGGCATTATATCATAGATAATATAATTTTATTTTGCTTCATTTTATTTCAGAGGACTGTATCTGAATATACACATAAATACAAATGTAATTCCATGATAACATACAAGTTATTTATCTTACTGTTTTGCCAGTCTACCTCAATATTTATGAAATTGTTCTTAATTTTTTTTCCCCTTTTGACAAGAGGAGAATGATATCAACAGTGCCATAAGCATTGTTGCTCAGTGAGGAACACTTTAAAAATTGATAACCAAAGTGGTGTTGCATTCAATAAGGTATCCTATATAATAAAAGGCTAATATGCAAATTGTCCCCTCAACTGGGAGTTTGACCAGGGGGTGGGTCTGGCCAGTCAACTGCTCACAGCCCCTCCCCCCAGTCGGACCCCAAGCATGCACAAATTCGTGCACCAGGCCTCTAGTTACATATAAAAGGATTGACACAATGCTCATCAAATGATAATTATTTTTTTCTTTACTGCTAGAAAGCATGTTTTATGGATGTGAATTAGTAGCATATTTTATGAAAGAGAAGCTGAAATGCCTGCTTTGTCTCATTACATTGCCTCCCCAAAAAATGTATTAAAAAAAGAAAAAAATCAGTGTCAATTATGGAGAATATAAGAAATTAAGATTTTTAAATTAAACAGACAAAATTATCTCCTAATTGTTTACTTTATTATTAAAAGTTCTTGAAAATAATTGTTTGGGGCTTATAAAAGTCTTTATTAATATTCTTGTTATTAAACAAGACACAGATGAACTCTCTTATACATTCAGCTAGTTGCTACATGAGCTAGAAAGTAGAACCTCTGTTCTGGAATTTGAAAACTTAGCTGAACAATAAAATAATGTGCTTGAAGTGGTAAGTACTGTGAAAAGAAACTATGGCATTAGTTGAATGGTCAGACTGTAATTTTGACTGTCTGCCACCACTCTCCTGCAAAGGCACAAGGTATGGCCAGTTCTCACTTGGTACCAACTCAACCTTGGCTAGAAAAAGACATTGTGTTTCAAGAAATGGGTGGAGGATAAAGTAGCAGAGGTTAATTTGGTGCCTTGCCTTCGTTTCCCAAATTTAAAAGCATGGCAACCTTCATACCTGGAAACACTTTAATTAGTTTGAACCAGGAGGCAGAGTGAGGCATCCCTGAAACATACCCTCTCTTATGTAATGTACATATCTTGCTTCCTTAAAGCTTTCCTGCTTTCTATACTTACAATTCTTCAAAACATCATTGGCAACAAGACCAGTAGTTCCAAATTTACCAAAGTCATTGTAATTATATGAACTTTGGTCCGCAGATATGATGAGCAGACCAATTTGAGGTTGTACCCCAAGATTAAGACAAATAATTTATCTTAGAAAAAGCTAGAAATTAGTGCAGTTATTATTAAATGTCTTTTGAATTATATTTGTTATAGCATAAATAAATAAAAGAATGGCAAGTAAGACTATTTCAACACAATTAATTATTCCTTTATACTTATGACATAATAATCACATTAGCATTGAAATATTGAAATAATTTCATATATTTTATATTATCCAAATATGTGTGTTTATATATTTAGATACTTAGAGATGTAGATATATATATAATTTTTGATTTATACATAGATGATAAATACATAAATGAATATCATTTTGAGGATAACAATTTTAAAATAGCTTCATGTGATACATTATTCCTGAGATAGGTATCTAGATAATTTACTTGTGAAATCAGTGTGATCTGTGATTACCATCTAGTGGCCATGTCCTTGAACTGCAAAAACTCAGTGCTAATGGAGAGTCTCAGGGGGCCTATTTAGCTACATCAACCCATTTTATTGATGCATGTCACATATTAACTATTATGTAATATAAGTGCAAACACATATCTTGTAAAAAATTTTGCACAGAAACTGGTGGTCTTTGCATTAAGGTGATTTGAATAGGCCAATTGGAAAAGACTGTAATTTTCATATATAATAAAATCAAAATGGGCCGAGTAGAGAACAATATGTTTAAATTTAATTAAATTGCAAATTATAGGGCATACATACAGAATAAAGTCCTGTGCAAGTTTGGCAATATAGTTTTCCAATACTAACATTTATAATTTGACTAGTTCAGAAATAAGTAAAGTTATGTTAATATTTGATGGTCAGATTGAATATCATTAATTTACGATAAATAACAAGAGAGATAAATTTTTAAATATTAGAAGAATACAACAATGTGGATAGTAGTTAGGTACGTTGTCACGGGAGAAAATGCATTGGGAACTGTTTGCAACAATTTATGAAATATGAGTACTTGCATTTGAGTGGTCATTGTGGAAATGTCGAAAAAAAGGAAATAATTTGTAAACTTTGTCAAGAAAGAGGTATGAATATGTCATAAATTTGGTGGAAGAGATCAGATAAAGGAATCTTTAAGGTTTTTATTATGAAGAACTAAGCAATAATGGTGTTTTTAAAAAGTATTGGGGAAATGAAGAATGATTATTACAGACTCTTGTAATAAGATATCAATCCCTTAAGAATTGGACGGAATTCTAAGGAATTATTCTAAATTATGTCATGTAATCCTCACAACCATTCCCCCACTTTTAAAGTGGGAAGGAATCAGGTCCAAAGATATTATATCATTGTCCTAGGATGTTATAGCTAATAAATGGCATCATTGGCATTTGACACTCATACCCATGTGATTCTAAAAGTATATACTTTTTTCTCTTCTCTATGAAATGTTTTCAATTGTTTAGCACCTTCGCAGACATTTTTTAAACTAAGTTAATGTGAAGGTCCAATAGTATATCCATCTATTAAAATTTATATAAAATTGTATAATTAGAGTTTAGAACTTGTGTAATTTTCTGTTAAAAATAGGATATACTTGTCCTGAAAAGGAAACCTAAAAAAGGATCAGAATTAAAAATATAGAAAAATCTATATTTATATGCAAAAATCCTTTTTTAATTGCACCATTGTGATAACTAAAGGATAGTTTGTTAAAATGTTCAGTGCATGGTAAACATGTGGTCATCTGGTCTATAATTAAACAGGCAGTTTTACTACATTGATCCAACCTGCCTGGTACTCAAGGGAGAGGCAGACAGAGGCTGCAAACAGACATTACATAGTTGTCTCACTCAGTTCAATCTATGCCTGTTTCTTATTCTTCATGTTTATTGGTTGGTAATAATGCCTTTTATTATTACTTATTTTGGAGTTAAGATAGGTAAACTCCAAAAATATCTTCATAATCTCAGCTAGTCTATACTTACTATTAGCTACACTAATATATTAATGAATAATTATTACTTATTATGGGCATAATTATTATCATACCTTCATTTAAAAAAGTGTTTGAGTTGGGACAATAAGTTACATTATCACCATAGACCAGAAGTTCTTAGACAGAGACATGGTGGGCTGGTAAAACTTATAGACCTTTTTTAGAATAATGTTTTAAAATGGGTAACATAAAATACATAAATTTATAAAGGGAAGCAAACATATTAAAATAGAGTTACTGACATATTTTTAAAAATCAAGGTTGTGATAGAGTAATTATTGTGCTCCTTTACTAATTCACTCAATACCAATATCTAGTGATTCATTTAGCAACTACTATAATTTAAAGAAGGGATGATTGAAGAATATTTCAACATAGCTGCATCAACTTCAATGTGAAATAAAAAATTCTACTGATGAAGAAATTTCCAGTCCTACTAATTTTGTATTTTATGGCCTACTTGAAGTAAATGCTAAATTTTGGTTCTCTAAAAATTGACAAATATTTTCTCCTAACCCCACACATCTAACTTGTTAAGAACCCCTAGATACACTACACTGCTGGAATATATACCTTTTCCAACCCTAGAATTGAGCTCCTTAAGCTTGCAAATTATATTTATTATTGTCTCTTCATAACAAATATAAAGTACAACACATTATATATGTTTAATAAATGCATATAGAAATGCATAAATAATAAAGTCAGTGAAAAAATTGAAGATGTGAAAAATTAATCAAGATAATTACATAATAATGCACATAGTATTGAAAAGTTTCCAGATGCAGGCTTTACCTAGTAATATGATATATTATAATATCACAACAAAGATGAATCTTACATAACCAGAGGCTTGTACTACAGCCCACTTTTGGGGGATAGGTATGGCCTTTTGATGTCCTGGGTGACTTAAACGATGGCAGAGGCTGACCTAGTTCCCGGAGTGACATCTTGGGAAGCCGCAGTATTGTGAGACTGAGGATATTGAAGCCAGGTCAAAGGACTGTTCTGACAAAGGGAAGACTGTGATTCTTTGTTTTATCTCTTCCAACTTCCAGTCCTACCCCCAAAGTCAGAAGTACACTCTGAAGGATTTAGACAATGGAAGCAGGGAAGTTACTCTGCCTCTTTGATGTTTATTCTTTGCTTGGCTGTCTTTGTTCTAGAGATTTCTTCACATCTTATCCATAGGAGCTCTCAGCAGCTCTACACCTGGATGCTTTTGCACCTCCCAACTCTACCATCAATGGATTAAAATGCATTAAAATGATAAGATATGTATAAAATGCATTTTTGCTTCTCAACTACAAATATATGGCTATCATTGGTTTTTCCACAGGTGATCAGGGCCTATCAGGAGAACATCTGGAAATTTATGATATAGAAAGAAAAATTTGAGCTGAATTTCTAACAAGAAAACAGTTAAGCATCCTTTAATGTCTCAGGTGGGTGTGGGCAGAAATACATTCTAATTCTGCCAGAACAAGCCCGTGTAAATACTCCAGCCCTCCACAGGGCAGTGGCATTGATTCCACTTGTCAACAATGATGATCTGAGAGAACACTGTCCAAAGGATGTGGGTGCAGGAAGAGAGCGGGAGATCACAGAACATAATGAAAGGAGGGCCCAGCAAGGCAAAGACAAGATTTGGTGCTCTAGGTGTTTAATGATAAAACATATCCCTTTATAATGAACTAGAGGCCTGGTGCATGAAATCCGTGCATGGGTAGGGTCCCTAGGCCTGGTAGTGATCAGGGCCTATTAGGTTCATCACCTCCCTGCCTCCCCGCCCCACTGCCTCCTCCTTCCCTCACTCCCTCAGCACCCTGCTGTGGCTGCTGGTCACCCACCATGTTCCACGCCCCCTGGTGATTAGTGCACATCATAGCAAGCAATTGAACTCCCGTTCTCCTGGTCGAACTCCTGAGGGGACACTGCATATTAGCCTTTTATGTATATAGATGGTCTCAGCAAGCCTCTAGTAGATGAATATATTTTCTTTATAACTATGTTAGTAATTTGCATTTACACTGTTAATACCAGGAAAAGAAGCTATTTTAGGCAGTATTGGTGATATTATTATTATTTTCATCTTTTATTGAATTTATGGAGTAACATTGGCTTAATAGAATTATCTAGGTTTCAGGTGCAAAATTCTATACTATATCATCTGTGTAGTGTATTGTTCCTTCACCACCCAAGTCAAGTCCTTCACCATTTATCCCCCCCTTTACCATCTTCTAACTCCTCCCACCCCTTTCCCTCTAGTAACCACCATTGTGTTATCTGTGTCAAAAAGCATTTTGTTGTTGTTGCTTAATCCCTTCATCTTTTTTCACCCAGCCCCCCAAAAGAAGATAAAACAGAGTGACATGATTGATAGTGACTGAGGGAGGCTACTTTGGATAAGATTGGGGTAAGCAGACATTTTTGAATAAGTGACATTTGAAGTAGGTTTTGAATGATGAGAAAAAGCCATGCTATGAACAGTTGTTAACAGAGCATCTCAGGCAGAGGGATAGCAGAAGTAAAGATTCTGGGGCTGGGAGAAACATTGTATGTTTGTGTAATAGAATATACGTCAGAGCAGACAAAACATGTTTTAATAAGTGAGAGAATCTTAGCAGTGGGCAAAGCCAAATCATATAGGGTCTCCTAAGCTTTGGTAAGCACTTTTGATTTCACTGTAACTGTAATGAACGAATTCACTGAATGTCTCTAAATAAAAAGTGCATGATGTGCATTAAGTTTAGAAAAGCCTATTTTGGATCTCTGTGGAGAATGGACATTAGAAGGATAAGTGGGAGCAATGGGGAACCTGGTGGGGATACCACTGTCATTGTCAGGAGAGACAGTGATGGGGTTGATGGGGGGTGGGAGTGCCCTTTACTGAAAGAGCAAGAGAAAATTGATGTGAGCAAGTAGAGGAAGCTTCCAGATTTTTAATTTTTAAAGCCAATTTTGGCAGCCTTTTCTGATGAGCTTAAGTATTTGCTTCCTGTACCTAGCTAAATCTTTGGCCAGAGCCAATACAACACCTCTTTCTAAGAAGTTATGTTATGGCTGAATAGTATTTCATTGTGTCTACGTACCACATCTTTCTTATTGAATCCTCTAGGGCAGGACACTTTGTTTGTCTTCATGTCTTGCTAGAAATACTATTTGCGACAACATGGATGGACCTTGAAGATACTATCCTAAGTGAAATAAGCCACTTGGGAGAAGCTAAGAACTAAATGATTTTGCTGATATCCTATCTAATAGAGAGGGAATATACTAATTGACCCTCATGCTGTCGCAAAAGGTGGCAGCGTCCACAGCTACTAAGGATGGAATATGCTAATTGACTGCCCTGCCCTCAAAGAATGTGGCGCCCATAACCACAAGATGGCGGTGCCCAGTTCCCTCAGCCCCCCAGCTGCCCAGGGCCTCCCGGGGCTCAGGTAACCAGGGCCGGCCGAGGCTTGTGCTGCCGGCAGTGGCAGCAGCAGAGGTGTGATGGGGCTTCGCCTTTCCCTGATCACTGAGTCGCCTCCCGCCCCTGAGGGCTCCTGGACTGTGAGGGGGGGAGGCTGGGCTGAGGTACATCCCCCCCGCCACTCCAGTGCATGAATTTTCATGCACTGAGCCTCTAGTGTGGGATAAAAAACTAAAACTCATGGACACAAATAGCAGTGGGGCAGTTGCCAGGGGAAAAGGGGTAGGGCGAAGGGTGCCTATTAAATGGTGATGGGAAAAGATTTGATGTTGGGTGGTGGGCACACAGTGAAACATACAGATTTTGTGTCATAGAAATCTATACTGAAGCCAATATGCTTCTATTAACCAATGCCACCCTGATAAATTTAATTTTTTTAAAAAAATCTACGTTATGTAGTTGTTAAAACCAAGTTCTGAAGCCAGGCTACTGGCATGTAAATTCTGGCTCTGCCTGTTAATAGCTGTGTAACCTTGAACTCTCACTTGAATTCTCTGAGCCTCAGTTTCCTCAAATAAAAGGAAGGATACAAAATATGTTGCCTCTAAGAGAGTTTTTAAAGATTAAATAAATTAAGATAATGCCCTTATAATAGGGGTGGACACATAGTAAGTACATGCTACACATTCATTTTCTTGTGACTATTCCCAAGCTGCAGTGTTACCATTTAAAACCCACTGTGTTTTAGAACACATATTCATTATAAATTATTTATAGAATTTTCCCCGCATGCTATGTTGTGAAGAGCACTTTCCAGTTATTAAAGGGGACAATCATTGCCTAACTGAATAAAAGAAGATAGAATGAGAAACCGAGGATTAGTGGGAAGCTATAATTAGACAGTTGAATGATGACAGTTTAGTTCTTTATGGAATCCTTATTAATACCATTTGGAGGTCATGAGGTAAACTCAAGAACACTACAAAGTAAGAACCCTGACCTGTATGTGTTGGAAGTCAAGTTGCCATTGGAGACTCTTGTCTTAAAAGAATAATGTCTCTCCCCCTCCCCACCCCCCCACCAGAACATTTAAGGTTATTTTAAAAAGTATTCCTTTGTATTATCTTCCTTTTTAATTTACATTTTTAGTCAATTTAGTAAATCAACTAGCTCTCTACATGTGAAGTCATAGAATTATTAGCAGATCTAAAATTTTTAGAATACAAAAAATTGATATATACCCAATATATTATTTAAAATGTCGAGTTCCTAATGCATAACTAAATGAAACAAAACCATTTCAGTCCTGGCTGGTTTGGCTCAGTGGATAGAGTGTCAGCCTGTAGACTGGAGGGTCCCAGGTTTGATTCCAGTCAAGGGCACACACCCAGGTTGCAGGCTGGAGCCCCAGTAGGGGGCGTGCTGAAGGCAGCCAATCAATGATTCTCTCTCATCATTGATGTTTCTATCTCTCTCTCCCTTCCTCTCTGAAATCAATAAAAATAAAAAATAAAAAATAAAAAACCATTTCATCATGAACCTGGAAACATTACAAAAGAAGTCACTAAACAAAGCATATCTGAGATTCAGCAGATCCAGACCTGCTGAACAGGCCTTCTCACAGTTGCACTATTTGGTATTTTTCTAAAAAACATAATGAGAACCTTGATGCTAGATTGTTTATACTCCACAAAGCTGGGAGGTTTTGTGAATTATTTCACCTCTAAAGCCACACAACACAGTTAAAAATTTAAAAGGAAAAAACAGATTTTATAGGTGAGAACATAGTGTTTTGGGTAACTGCTTTGACAGAAGTATTGGTTCCAGAACAAGAGAGTAAAATTGCCTTTCTGTGATTTGGTTGAACGCTATCTGACATCGCAGTTGAAAATGGTTGTTCACACAAGGAGACTGAGTAGGATGATAAAGTCGCTAATAATCATGTTAGTATGAGAAACTGAAGAGCCATTACCTTCAGATAATTAAAGGGTTGGGATGTAGAAGAAAGGACTTATTCTTTTAGCTTTGAATGAAAATTATAGGCAGACTCAAAAAGAAAAGGTTTTTCAAGCATAAATAATTGCTCAAAAAACATGAGAAAGATTAGACTACAGGAATTCTCAAGTTATTTTTTTTCCTTTTTTTCCCCTCCTTAGTTATACTATCTATTCTAGAAAAAGGCTACGTTACAAGGATGTCTAGTTACAAAAAAGAATATTTGCTCAAATTTTTGAAGTGACTTAATTCTCTTGTTCGTGTCTCAAAATTCGCAAATAATCTCCTAATCTTACATGTTGCAAAACTGCATATAAATCCTGACCTAAAAAATTTCTCACAAAGGTTAACTAAGAGATATTTCGGCATTCTGGAAATTATCTATTGCAAGCTCAGGTGATACATTAGTTCATTGGTAGATAGATCTTATTTAATTCCCCAAAGCAACAGTGTGATATAATTTAAGATATTCTATTTGAACAACTATGCATTCTTACTATCTTTCTAAGGAAGGAGGACCCAGGGTTATTAGTTCAAAAAATGGAGTAGTGCTAGAAAACCAAACATTAAAAAAATAATGACTTTATTAATTTTAATGCTACATTGTATTGATTCATAACAGGTATGTCGCACAAGGTAAAACAAGGACAAACTAACATCAGCCTTCGATCTTTTAACAAATGATTATTATTGTAACTCAGTGAAATGAACATATTCACTCTTTTTTACAGGCATAATAACATAGGATCACAATAAAAAATTATATTAGTAGGACTGATTCATTTACTTATTCATGTGTTTAATAAATAGATGTTCTAGCTTAATTTTCATTTCATTCAAATTTATTTGCCCTTCCACAAATTTATTTTGCTGAATGCATTTATTCTTTTGATCAAGTTGACAAAAAGGCTCCTTGGCGCATTAGAATTTTAAATGATATTGAGTCATGCAGGTAAATAAAAATAATTAAAATGAATACTTTATCATCATCCAAATGCAAACTAGTACTACACAGAGAAAGTCAATGCCATCTCTCCCCATTATTTACTTCACAGTTATTAATTATATGAATATACATCATAGTAAAGAATGAGAAATGTTGACAACAGTGCTGTGAGTTGAAAAGACAAGTATGCACTTCAGCTTATGGATAGACATGATAATATAAGAAATATAAATAGTGTTAAAATTCCAAAATTATTGCTAAAAGACTTATTGCTAAAATAAACTTTATTTTTATAAGTTTAGATTGTAGAAATGTTGCAAAGAGAATACTGAGTTTTCATAAACCCAGAACACAGTGTCTCCTATTATTAACATCTTACATTAGCAGAATTCATGTATTGTAATTAATGAAGTAATATTGATATGTTGTTATTAGCTAAAGTCCACACTGTATTAATATTTCCTTAATTTTTACTTCAGGTCTTTTTTCTACTCTAGTGTGCATTTTAGAATACATTACATTTAATCATCATGTATCCTTGGGCTCCTCTAGCTGTGACAATTTCTCACACTTCTTTTGTGATTGATGACCATGACAGTTCTGAGAAGCACCGGTTAGGTATTTTATAAAATGTCCCTCTATTAAGATTTGTCTGCTGTTAGGAATTTTGGGAAAGAAGACCGCTGTGGTAAAGTGCCATTCCTGTGACATCATATCCAGGCTGTGCAATAACACAATGTGTTATTAATATGAATTTAGACCTTGATCATCTTGCTAGTCAGGTTTCTCCACTATAACTTTGTCACCTCCTTCCCACTCCCCTTAAAAATATACTCTTTGGAACAAAGTCACTCTGCCAATACCTAAAGAATGGAGAGTTACGTTTCACCTACTGTAGTGTGGGTGGGATACCTACAGAAATTATTTGAAATCATTTAATTTCTATCGATGTCTCTCTCCTCCAGTTATTTATTTATTCAATCGTTTACATATATCATTATGTTCTCATGAACATTTACTTAATAAATTGTGTTATAATCTTTATTTTATTGGTTGAGTAGTCCAGCTTTGGCTATTTGGAAACTCTTTCAGTTGGTTCTTGTGTCCCTGTGAATTATTATCTCCATCCTTGTTTGCATTTGTTGTTGATTTTTATTTCACAGGTTGACTTATCCACTTATTGATTCATTCATTATTTCATTTATAGGCATTATTCTTTTATGGTAATTTTAGGTGAGCAGCAAAATTGACAGGAAGGTATAGAGATTTCCTACTCTAATAATATATTTCATTTAATTGGCATATGCATATAATTCATACTTAAGGTGATTATTACCATGTTTGTAACTTTTTTCTGTCACAGGTTTTTTTTTTTCCTTTTCTTTCTACCATCTATAGTTTTATTTTATATAATTCCTTTTGGTTCTTAAGATATCAATTCTACTCCTTTTTACATTTTTATTAATTGTCCTATAGTTTAAATTATTAATTTTTAATTTATGTCCACCTTTAGATAACAATATACTGATTCGTACGCCCTGCGTGATCCTTATAACAGACTATTCCCAATTCCTCCCTCTTTTCCCATATGATATTGCTGTTAGTTGTTTCAATTATCTATGTGCTATTTATATCCAATACATTATTTTTATTTTAAGCCATTATATTTTAGATCAATTAAGAATAAAAAATAAGCCCTGGTCAGTGTGGCTCAGTTGGTTGAGTGTCGTCCCATGCACCCAATGGTCACAGATTCTGTTCCGGGTCAGGACAGATGCAGGCTTCCTCCCTAGGAGGTGGCATGCAGGAGACAGCTGACGTTCGCTTTGTCTCTTCAGACTGTGGTGGGGTTTTGTTTGTTTTATTTGTTCATTTATTTTTGCCTTTCAGCTTGGCTTATAAAATTTTGTTGCAAGTCAAACATGATGCATTTGATAATAGGGACTCAGACAAATAGACCTCTCCTATCACCTTTTGTGATGATCTGGCTGTGTTTAATGTTTATGGCAGCTGTACATGGCAGAAACTTTGTTCCTTTTAGCGCAGCGGTTCTCAACCCGTGGATCGCGACCCCTTTGGGGGTCAAATGACCCTTTCACAGGGGTCGCCTAAGACCATTGGAAAACACATATATATGTACATATTGTTTTTGTGATTAATCGCTATGCTTTAATTATGTTCAATTTGTAACAATGAAAATACATCCTGCATATCAGATATTTACATGACGATTCATAACAGTAGCAAAATTACAGTTATGAAGTAGCAACGAAAATAATTTTATGGTTGGGGGTCACCACAACATGAGGAACTGTATTAAAGGGTCGCAGCATTAGGAAGGTTGAGAACCACTGTACTAGTGTCCCTGTCTTGGTCTCCCTTTGTCTTTGGGTTTTGCTAAGAACTCCTCTTTAGACAGCACCTGTGTCTTTCCATTTTAATCTACTGTTATTAAACATGTGCCCTGTTGGTGTGACAGTAAGGTGTAGGGAGGGAAAGCGTTCTATAATTTTATGGTTAAATCCTAATCTTTTAGTGGGCCTTTTCCTGAAATGTGACTTTCACAAGGGTTTCTTCGTTTCCTCCCTTCTTCTTAGATTAGCCTGGAAAACTAGAGTAGACTGGAATCCTCAGGGAAGTGCCCTTTCCCCAAGTTGGATAAGGCTTTGGAAAGTCTTTCTTTTCTCCTGGAGTGTAGGCATTTGCTATGGAGAACACTACAAGCACATTTTACAAAGGTTCCTTTCTTCTCACACTGACAGAACCAGGAGGGGGATCTTGGTTCTTCACCATGAGGATCCAGAATAGTTCCTGGAGGCAAAACCCAAGAAAGAACAGGGACTCCCTAAGAGCCCCAGGAGTTTCTGATTCTCAAGCCAGTCCATACTCACAGCTACTATCAATTCATCACAATTATCAGTTAATTGCTACCTGTTTATGGGTCCTGCAGCTTCTGCTCCGAGTGAAGAGATCTTAGCTCTGCCTCTGGATTTGTCTGTCTCTCTAGATTTCCGGGTGGTGGTTTCCCAGGCAGCCTCAGTTCTCTGATGGATCCAAGAAAAGTGAATTTTCAATTTGTTAAGCATTATTTTATTGTAAAGACAAAAGTGACAATGGAGATGAAAACAGAAATTGCTTATGGTCATATTTCTAGAATTGTTTTGTTAGAAAAATTTTAAAGTCTGATTATTCATAGCAATTGGAAAGACCAGAATGTTGAAGACTTTGAATAAAGTGATCTATGTTCCTAAGTACATACGGTTAGTAATTTTTACACTAAATTTTATTCTGTAATAGTTTGTTATCTTTGGGAAAGTACTAACTTAAAAACGTATGACTGTTAAGTTATATTAAAATTGAAAATGTAATTGAATTCTCAATCAGTTGAATATATGTGTATATATTGATATACTAGTATAGTGATAAGTACTATCATGGATATTTTACAAATCTTATCCTCATCTTGAAACTATGTGAGTTAAATTTTATTATTCCCATTGTATAGATTAAGAAAGTGAGACATGGAAATTTGTGCTCTTAACCACTAGTTATTTTGTTTCTCTAATTAATTGGAAATTACCTATCCATTTTAAGATATTTGGGATGGTAGAAAGATATACGTTAAAGAGTTTAGCTAAAGTCAAATGTTTAGATTAGATCATTATGCAATAAAAAATATTATCTGTCTTTAAAGCATATGGGTAAAAGAGTAACCCTTGATTACAAAAGTAAAATATTTTATTACCTATTTACCCCTTGGCATCTATACTTATTATTAATATAAAATATCTCTTTAATTTATGTGTTTAAAAACATGAAAGGAGCCCTACCTGGTTTGTCTCAGTGGATAGAGCGTCGGCCTGTGGACTAAAGGTCCTAGGTTCGATTCCGGTCAAGGGCATATACCTTGGTTGCGGGCACATCCCCAATATGGGGTGTGTAGAAGGCAGCTGATCGATGTTTCTCTCTCATCTATGTTTCTAACTCTCTCTATCCCTCTCCCTTCCTCTCTGTAAAAAAATCAATAAAATATATTTTTTTAAAAAACATGAAAGGAAGTAAAGTAGAATAAATTGAATTGTTATGCAGTTGACATCCTTAACATAGATAATAAATACTGCATAAATCTTTATTTATTTGTGTCATCACCACATGCAGAAAAATCTTTATGAAAAATTAATAATATGCTATTCAAATCTCATGTGTATGTTCTGTAAAATAGGATGTCTTAATCTTAGTTCTAATCTTTAAAAATTTTTACTGTAAACTATAATTATAGTAATCAAAGTTGCTTTCCTGTAAGTAGATTATTTTCAAAATACAGAGTGGATACCAGGAAAACACAGTGGTCTATTATCTTTCATGTCTACACTTTGTTGACCCAAATAATCTAACTTAAGAGCTGAGAAAACATTTTTGCTGGTATATGAAATAATTAGCTGTGAAAGTCATGATCCGAGACCCTTTTAAGATTTAGATTTTAAGTGCTTTCTTTTCTACTTGTCAAGTCTTGACATTTTATCATTTGGTATTTAAGAAGTGGATCCTCCTGACAAACACAGTAGACAAATTATATTTATGCTAAATAATCAATACTATTATAAGCAAGCTGGTTTGGATGGTCAAAGCATTGACACTTCTGCCCAAAAAGATGTTTGCTCACCCACATAAGAACAAAACTCTATCTTCAGATGAAATATTATGTTTAAGTAATTGTTTAAAGTGAAATTTTCCAGTGGAAAAAGTATTATAACTCTTTCTAAGTAGTCTTAGGCACCTTAAATTTAGTATGTGTCAAACTCAACTGACCTCTGCCCCCGCTCTTTCCTCCTATAATATTTAAATTAATAAAGTAAAAAGACTTCTTTGAAAATACTATTATATAGTTTACTTGTTTATTTTATTTTTCTATAACACATTTTTATAATGTAAGTTATGTAAGCTCTTCAAGGGTATGAATTTTTCTCTGCATTAGTCACTGATAAATCCCAAGTACCCAGAACATTGCCAGGCACATAGTAGATGTTAATTTATAGTTGGTCCAATGAATGAGTGTCTCCTTCTACTAGAACAGTGGCCAGCAAACTGCGGCCCCTTGAGCGTGGCTCTTCCACAAAATACCACATGCAGGCGCGCACGTACAGCGCGATTGAAACTTTGCGAACACACTCAAGGGGCAAAAGTGCCACATGTGGCTCGCGAGCTGCAGTTTGCTGACCACTGCACTAGAAGGTCCCTAAGGGCTGCAAATTTGTCTGACTGACAAGTATATTTCTAGTGTCAGAGTAGACATTGAATAATAAATATCCGTAGGCAGATCAGCTGAATGGTAGATTGAATACAATTATACCAGTATTGAAATGCTGATAATAGGAGGAAAATAGTATGAATACC
Organism: Myotis myotis; assembly: GCF_014108235.1. Taxonomy (NCBI): domain Eukaryota; kingdom Metazoa; phylum Chordata; class Mammalia; order Chiroptera; family Vespertilionidae; genus Myotis; species Myotis myotis. Next base: position 71,086,878 of record NW_023416368.1, read on the forward strand.
CTCTGTTCTCTATCTCTGAGCAATATATCTACTTACAATGATCCATTTTACACAAGTTCGCCTTAGTTATACTCTGGTACTCGTGAAAATAAATATTTGTTAAACTTTTGATGACTTACAATGACTGTTTACCTTTTGACTTGATTTTCCAGAAGATTGAATTAGCTTAAATGATGGCTATTGAGATAGGCAGGCTAAAAAGCATTGTTTGAGCTTTTCAAGTATGAAGTTTGCATATTCAATTATCTTTATCCTTTAGAAAATTTCTTTCAGATACAAATTTCAAAGGATTGCTATACAAACCATTTAAAATTGCAACAATACTAAAAGTAGAAAAGTCTCCTTGAATGTAATGTTGCGGTCTCATCTGTATTTGTATGCATATAGCGGATGCAATGATGATTGCAGTCATTGTGAAAGTGCTAATAACTACAGCCGACTGAGCATATGTTTATACAATGATCTTTGAGGAGTTTGAAGCCATGACTGTGACATGCTGTCATCTATTCATGACTTCATTATAAACTAATCCTGTATTCTCAGCTGTAGTTCTGGGTCCAGGGCTATTATACTGTTTATTTTGTTAGTAGATATATAAAACACCTGGGTGGCATACAGCATGAAGAAAGCGCTCACTTGATTTGGTTTCTTTATCACTATCACACTTATGACAAAAGATCTCTGCTTTTTCTCTCTAATCCTCATCCCATCTTTCTGTGTTATATGTTTCCCTTCAGACATAGCACAGTAAGCTCAGATTAATAAGGACATAGAGTCTTATTTTAAGATAACACTGATTCTGGAGAACAACTGAGGATGCTATGTTTTTTCCCCTGAAGAACTGATAGGGTGGAATTCTAGAGGCACCATATGATGTCCTTCTGAAGAAATTTCAGGGGGTCAGGAAACCCAGACTTAATACCCACAGAAAACGGCAAGAGTATGGATCTCCATCACCAGGGGGCCAGGTGACACTTGAAGGTTAATATAATATGATTTTTTTGGACATGATTTTTCTTTGCTTTTACATTTTCACAGAAATGCTGTCCACTTCTTTACTAAATTTTCGTTATTGGTTTTTTATCTTTCCCTTTAGGAATCACAAAGAGAAGACTTTGAGATGGCAATGCATCTCAGAAAATGTCATGTTTGTTACATGCTGATCTTCTGAATATTTCTACAAGGTATGCTGCTGCATAGCAATCAAGGATGTGGAGGACTCTCCCGCTGAGTTAACATGTTTCCATTGTGATGGAAAAAAAGTAAAAATTATAGTAATTTTGAGGGTCAGTAACACAACTCTTCTACATCATATGCTTGAGTGGAAATAGAGTATGTCAGCTGGATTTAGCTACTGTTGAGTTCTTAAACCTATTTAATATCAGGGTGGTTCTTACCAGGCACTTGCAGTCAATGATATTTAACTAAAAAAAATAATAATAAAGATGCCCTTTATTTACAAGAGAATAGTTTGCTACTGATCTCTCTGATTAGTTACTAATAGAAGCTTCTGTTTATTGACGAAAAATGATTCTGGTTATAATGTTAATGAAATTTATGAAGTAACAATATAGAAAAAAAGAGAGCTAAAACAATGTGAGTTTCTTTTCTTTTTTTCTTTCTTTTTTTCAGCTACCCAGACATGTGTTCAACCCAAATAGGGAGGCATCTTCAGAAATTCTTCACAAGCACCCAAGAAATCATAAAATGAAGGTCCTATGATCGTTGTCTATGCAAACAAATGATGCTTAAATAGTTTCAGAAAGATTGGAATAGAAAGCAAGCTCTGTCAGTAGACCTCTCAAATTGTGTGTTCCTTGTATTCCATGGATATAGTCATTCAAAATAAAATAGTATTATGATAACGTGAATTTGATAGCAGCCTTTTTTGTGTGCAAATAAGCCCCATAGATAAATGTATAATAAAAGCAACCATTACCATAGGACAATATTTTACACTGCAAGTGTGTGGTCAATGTAACTGAATCCTCAGAAATCTGGAATTCTGAGCATCAAGCCCCTCAAATGTTTTGTCATTTTTATTAGCAAGATAAAAACCAAGCACTATTTAGTTATTTACCAGAACAGTCTTCTTATTTTCTCACTTTTGAAGCTTTTCTCACCAATACTAACTCAGTGTTTTATCTTTAACTAGTTTTAATGATCTCCATAGCCACTAACATAAACACAGAGGATAATTTATAAGCTCAGGGTTTTGGTAACGTTAGTCAAGTTTATACCAGATAAAAGACAATGTCATCAATTTCTGAGGCAAGCTGAGTGAGGTCATGATTAAGATTGTGGCAGAGCCTGCCCATTGATTTAGGAATGGGGACTGTAGCCAAGATATCCCAAACACATGATCCTACAATATATTTTATCAATACTTGCATTTGTTTAAAAATTAAAATCAAGATATTTTATATAGCAACCAATATTCTGTTGAAAATGTTTGTTGTTGTTTTTTAATATTTTATTGATTTTTCACAGAGAGGAAGGAAGAGGGATAGAAAGTTAGAAACATCGATGAGAGAGAAACATCGATCAGCTGCCTCCTGCACACCCCCCACTGGGGATGTGCCCGCATCCAAGGTACATGCCCTTGACTGGAATCGAACCCGGGACCCTTGAGTCCGCAGGCCGACGCTCTATCCACTGAGCGAAACCGGTCAGGGCTGAAAATGTTTAAGTTCAAAAAATAAGAGTTGAATTCCTTCATACACCCTACTGCCTGCTGCATGTATCTGTGTCCTCAGCCCTTCTTCGGATTCCATGTTTACAAGGTCAAGAGGATGGACTGGAGGTTTCAGTAATCAACGCCAGCTCAAGGCTTATTTTATTTTGTTAACAATGTCATGTCTGAGAATTTAAACAGGATGTAAAGAACAAGACAGTTCTATTCACTAAAAAAGGGATTATGTGTTCTAACACTAACTTATCAGTCTGTTTTGGGAGTATACAAAATTGCAGAAACTTCTCTGTAGATTTTTCCTGGCTCATTGCATGCTCTATACTTGGGTTTGACCAAAACTGACGTCCACATAACATTTTGTATATTACTCTCCAGTTTGAGAGCCTGTAATGGCCTCATGTTGCTCAGTGGATTCAGTTGAAGGTCCTTGTATGGATTCTTCTTTGGCTTTATCTTGTCTCTTTTGTTTAATTCCTAACATTTTAAAAGTGACTTTATAGAGTTTGAATAAATAAATAATGAGAGAAACATAAAACGTCTCTATGTTCGTTTGTTTTTGTAATTCATAAGATTTAAAGGCAGACCAGTTTAGTTCAAATTCTAGTTTTCCACTTACTACATATGTGGACTTGAAGACTATTATTTGACCTTTACATTTCCGAACTCTTGTTCATTATTCTTGCTCTTATGAGGATAAAATTATGTAAGAATAATTGTCAGTTATCTTCTTTTTTCCATAGGTGTCATCATTATGTTACTTATACAGTAGTGTTCCACTTGCTTAGAACATCTCCCAAATGACTTCAATATAAGAAACATAATCACACCCAATATAAGAATTCACCTATCCGTATATCCTATTAACATATTCTGACGTAGAGTTTGGCCTACGTAATTAATTATTTGTTTAATGTATATAAGTTTTGTCTCAATAAGTATATTATAACTTTTCAAGGACAATGGCAATAACTCAAATATATGGATAAAAATAGCAGAGATGGTGAAAACAACTGGCATTTATATGTGGCTTTATTTTTTTTTAATATATTTTATTGATTTTTTACAGAGAGGAAGGGAAAGAGATAGGAGTTAGAAACGTCGATGAGAGAGAAACATCGATCAGCTGCCTCCTGCACATCTCCTACTGGGGATGTGCCCGCAACCCAGGTACATGCCCTTGACCAGAATCGAACCTGGGACCTTTCAGTCCGCAAGCCGACGCTCTATCCACTGAGCCAAACTGGTTTTGGCAGATATATGTGGCTTTATGATAAGCCAAGGGCTCTCTCATACTTTATCTGATTTACTACTTAAAAATCCTTGTGAGGTGTGTAAGGTAGGTCTTATTTTTATTACCCTCATTTCATATAAGAGTTAACTGAGGAGCTTAGAGGAAATGTAGATTTCCTGCATATGGTTTAAAACTTTAATTTATATCTTCTGGCCCTGGATCCAGAGTAGTTCCACTACACCATACTGTCTTCTAAAGAATAACTATAGTAGTAGGTGTAGGGCTGATTGTGAGAATAAGTCCATTGGCTGTTGATTTATAAAACCTGAGAGAGGTCTTAGAATACACACAATCTTTTCTTTATAGAGATTCACACAATGTGTCCTTTTAATGTCATCATCATCTATACTAAATATTGTGATGAATAAAATTGCTGTAATTTAGAGGCAAGGGATTTTTTATTTACCTGGGATTTTCAGACGGAGAGACCCTGAGAGAAGTTTTAACATGATTTCAAAGTTATTAACAGTGCTCAGGTAGTCCAGGAGTGCACCACAGATTTCCACCCCTTTGTATCATTTTTCTGAACCCAGGTGTTTGAGTTTGATATATCTGGCAAACACATTGTCTATGAGTAATGTTTTACCCTTGGAAACTTTTTTCTCATGACCCATTCTCAAGTATATTATTTTTCAATAGGCTCTGGGATTCAGCTTTCACTATTACATATAGTTTCTACCTAATGGATTCTGTCTCTTCTCTTACTGATTTTTTTCCAAGTTAATTATTTGTAGTGACATTACAATGAATAAAAAGTCTACAAGGTGAAAAATAGAAAGAGAGCTCACAAATAAATGGCTGACCTAATGATGGGTCTGAAATATATGCCTCATGAAGGTACAATACTCTTTACATTTATTTTACAAGGTCATAGATAATGGCTCTGTGTTACTATAATCATATGGAGGGCACGTGATATAACCCAAGAGAGAAGCAAATAGATCTGGGCACTGGAGACTGCTCATGTGAAGGAAAAGGTCAGAATACTGATGGGTCATTTAATGGATGGTTAAGTTTTCAGAACCAATGTGGTTCTATACAAAGAGACTAGGATTAACTTAGGTTTATTCATCCACCTTTCTGGCCAGTGAAAAAGATGCAGATACAACTAATTTTATATGAATTCTTATTATTTATGGTTTTTTTTTTCCATTTAACTTACTGGTCGATCAGGCTTTCAGAACCAAGGTAGCTCAAGTCAAATGAACTGGGATTATTTACTCACCTTTCTGGTAGGTGAAAAAGTTGCAAACACATCTAATCTTTATATTGGTCATCAGCCTGCAATATGAAAAAGATTCTTCAGTAGGTTGTGGCACATACTTTGCGAATGAATCCAAAATGTCATTTTAATGTGATAATTGCTCTTCCTTTTCATATGAATTAGTGGTTCTCACACTTTAATAAGCCTCAGAGTCACATGGGGAGCTAGTTAAAACACAGTTGTCTGTGTCTCTCCTCTCTGGTTTAACAGGTGTGAGTTTAGATTGGGGAATTGTATTTCTAACAAGTTCCCAGGTGACCAAGGCTGCTTAGTTGTGAGTAGCATTAATCTAGCTCGTCTGTGAGTAGGATTTATCTAGCTAAGAAGAGGTATTAGTGTAGCATATCCTCTGATAAGCTTTATTATTAAAGCATAGTTTCACCTGGCCCACTCTCTCTGACTTGCAATTTCTGCTACCCAGGGACAACCATGCCAACTTTTCACCTTTATTATGTCATACACTTCCATATTTGCAGCTAGTGTGTGTATATTATTTTTCTCTGAGTATTTTTGTCTGTTTTTTGTTTTATCTATTGTTTTCCTATTATATAAATGTGTGTTTAACAATATTATTCTTCTCTTTTTCTCAACCTTCAGTGTAGTTATAGCACCAATTTTTGTTAACCAATACTTAGGTAAGAGTATTCATATCTGAATCCAATAGTGTGCTATAATCATCCTTCCTTTTTTGTAGGTTATTTTTCCCCCTTTAGCCTTATTAATAGCCTTACTTTTCATTTGCTTGAACTTTTACATACAGGGTGGGGCAAAAGTATGTTTCCAGTTGTTCATATGGAAAATAATACAATCATTAATAAGTAATAATACAAGAATAAACTGTGTTTCCTATACTCACAACTGTAAATCTACTTTTGCCATACCCTGTATATAGCAGTGGTTTATCCTAATATCTTTGGAAGCACTGTAACTCTTCTTTTAATGTGTGTTTGAAAATAAGTATTAAGTTTGTTTTTCTATTTTTGTTTTGTTTTGTTTTTCTTTTACAGAGACATTCTTCCTGCTTGTCCATTCAGGAGGGGATGATCACTAAGCTAGCTGCCCTTTTGCTGCCTCCTTTCAATATTATATTTCTTTTGCCACTGACTCTTTTGTTTCCTCTTATTATTTATATATTTTTTCTACTTAATTTACTGGATGACCAGGCTTTCAGAACCAAGGTAGTTCTATTCAAATGGACTGAGATTATTTATTTATTTATTTATTTATTTATTTAAATATATTTTATTGATTTCTTACAGAGAGGAAGAGAGAGAGATAGAGAGTTAGAAACATCGATGAGAGAGAAACATCGATCAGCTGCCTCCTGCACACCCCCTGGGGATGTGCCCGCAACCCAGGTACATGCCCTTGACCGGAATCGAACCTGGGACCTTTCAGTCTGCAGGCCGACGCTCTATCCACTGAGCCAAACCGGTTTCGGCTGAGATTAATTATTTATTCACCTTTCTGGTGGGTGAAAAGGTTGCAAATACATCTAATCTTTGCATTGTTCATCAGCCCTCCATGTGAATAAGATAATTCAGTAGGTTTGGCACATACTTTGTGAATGAGTAGGGTTCCTTTGACCTTTAATTTTGAAACTGCCTCTTAACTATTCTACGCCTGCTATTCCATTTATACTTTGCAAGAGCTGTTTCTTTGCTCAGTGCTCATTTCTTTTTAAAATTCAGTTTCTATGAGGAACTTTTTCTTAATGTTCTTTGAGGAAATTTAATTTAGATTTTGGGGGGAAGTTTTCTTCTCTGCCTTATATTGCCTTTGTTTCCTTAAAGTTTATTGTAACTTTTATTTACTTTGGCCTCTGAATTTTACATTGAAATCTCTCTTAAATGTCTAATAATCCTTGGATACCTGGTCATATTTATGAGTGAAATAGTGAAAATTCTACTCTGATGTTCTCTGAGAAGAGGGTTTTCATGCAGTTACTGGGTGTGTACCTGGGAGCCACCCAATAATTGTGTGATAAGAATTCATTGATCTTTTGTCTAAGGGTGTAAGGCAGGCTATCAGCTTTCTGGGAGCCTAGTGACAGAAGAGAGGTTTGGTTAAATAATAGGTGTTATATAGACTCCCGTGGAACCCTGTTTTTAGAATGGTTTGGCACCCTTGTTTTCACCTATTGCTTGTATTCTGAAAACATACTTCTCTCATTCAAACTCCAACCCTCTATGAGTGGGGAGCACAGTGGCTGAGTCACAGAAATCACCTGGTGGTTGGAATTGAGGAGATATAACTGCCCCATATAAAAAGTGTCAGTCTTTTTTTTATTTAACCTTTAACCTTGCTCTCAGAAATACCTGATGCCTCTGTTTTTAGTTATTTCAAAAGTTTAGTGGACAAAAAAAGTATGCTTTTGTCCCAGTAATTCTCAGCCATTTACAAAATTTGTATCAAGTCAACTATCTGCTTCCTTGATTCATCTGATGCTTTTTCCCTAATTTCATAGGGTTTTCCCTAATTTTCATAGGGTTTCTGGAGAAAATGAAGATTAACTCTTGTGTTCAATTACCAATTGCTAAGGATTCTCAAAATTAAATGTATCAAAGTAAGGGAAACAGGATGGGCCTGGTAATGTTGGAGGAGGTCATCGAGAGGACATGACCTCCAGTTGACCTGTGCACTGGAGGCGCAATCAGAAGCTCCTCCCCCATCCCCTGTTCGCTGAAATGGACATCCTCCCCACCCTTTCCACACTGTTGTTCAAGCATGTAGCCTAGAGAGAGTAAGGTCTTATTGGACTGAATATGTGACTGGCCCAGTGAAAGCCTCTCCAGTGGTCGGCAAACTGCGGCTCGGCAAACCGCGGCTCGCGAGCCACATGCGGCTCTTTGGCCTCTTCAGTGTGGCTCTTCCACAAAATACCGACTTCTGCGCATGGGCCACGAAGTTTCAATCGCACCGTACGTGCGTGGTATTTTGTGGAAGAGCCACACTGAAGGGGCCAAAGAGCCACATGTGGCTCCCGAGCCGCGGTTTGCAGACCACGGCTCTATGTAAACGTAAAATGGCGGCAGGTGCAGAGATCTGCTTGCCTCCCAGCTCCCCCAGACAAGTCTGGTAAGTTTGTCCCCTTGCTTATTTAACCTGCCACTTACCACCTACCAATCTGGAGTGGCCTGCTACTTGCTTTGGTTACCCTTTGCCCGCTGTGTGTCTGTGTGTGTGGTGAGGAGGGGTTGGTAAGTTAGCCAGTAAATGTAATAAATGGGTCTTTGACCTTTATGTGGGGAGGGATGGTCTGTTAGTTAGATTCTTATGTGCCCCTACATGAGAGTGGAGACACCCTGAAAATGCCAGCTGGTCTAATGCGTTTTTGAGGAACTGCATGCAGCTCTCGTCCGCAAAGAAGGGAAGCACATGGCTGTGGGCAGTGGGCTGGCCTTGGCTGTGGGGAGCACTCAGCCACCCATGCCGAACTGGAGAGCTGGAGGCTGAAGCCGGAGTGAGAAAGTTGGAGGATGAGCTGAGGTTAGAGGAGGACTTGTGTCTACAACTCTTCTAGCTTTGGAGCTAGAAGAGGTAGGAGAGCAGGATAATACATGGAAGACTTTAACGTGCTATTTTGTAAAGCTGCCATGGATTAAAGTCCAGGTGCTTGTGACAAAGCCTGAGTGGGACAATAAGAGGTAAAATGAGGAGAATGAAGAGGAGGGCGTTGTGGTGGTTGACCATAAAGTGTACTTAACCTTGGGTACTGTCTGACGCCCAATACAAAGGAAACCAAAAGCAAAGTAACAACAACCCCAGCCAGTGGGGCAGCCCCCAATCCAGGAAAGGCTGGTGATGAGGGAACACTCTCCTGCTGAGTTTATTGTTACAAAGGGTCTGGTGAAGATAACCCAGAAGCAAATGTGGTTTGACACCATGGCTGTGTTGGTTGTTCTATGGAAAGCCTTCAAACCGGAACAATAGCTATGACTTGTCCCACCTGCCCCTACCATTTCTCATGCCCTGTCTGCTCCATTAAAGCCTGGGTGATACAGTCCTATTGGGTGTGGGTACCTCCCACACCTGAGTATAGGATTCCAGACAAAACTGCCTCCAGGTGAGGGCCAATGAAGGTGATCATTGGCTTCATTTTGAGCTCAATACTCAATGGTTCCCAGAAATATACAAAAGATGATGGACTGTCCTGGTTGCCACTGGAGCCAAATGTAGTCTAATACAGAGTAACCTTCATATCTGCCTCCCTCAGTGCCATTGATGTTATGGAGGGAAACAGGAAGGTCCCTTTGACACTAAAGATTAAACATTCTACCCCAGGAGAGAACAAGGCTTTTCTCTCTCCAATATCAGGGAAGATATTGGTCATTGATAGCCTACAAGGGCAAACTCTGCAAAACTCTATGGGTTAAATCTGCCTCCAGGTTAGAGTAATCAAATCAGTATTGATGGGAAATACCAATTGGGAACCAGCAAGTCTGCTGCTCCCACAAAAAATGGTAACAATCGAACAATATAAATTGCCTGGGGAGGCATAAGGAAATAGGAGAAAATATCAAAGAACTACACCAAGTTGGTATTGTGCACCTTGCCTACAGTGTTTTCAGCTGCCCAGTGTGGTTAAAAAAGCCAGATGGCTCATTCAGGATGACTGTGGACTGCGAGAATTGAACAAGGTAGTGGCCCCTCATTCATGCATCTGTGCCCAACATTTCCATCATCTTAGATACCTTGGCCCCAGTCCTAGGAGTGTATCATGCTGTGTTGGATTTAGCAAATGCGTTTTTTCAGTATACTCCTGGCTATTGAGTCACAAGATTAATTTGCCTTCATGTGGGAGAGGGAATAATGGACCTTTCCAATGCTTCCCCACGATTACCTTCACAGCCCCACAATATGTCAGGGATGGTACCCCAAGATCTCTCTGTTCTCCTTTCCCACATCAGTAAAATGGGCCCATTATATTGATGATACAGAACTAACATGAGGACAGTCTCTACTGCAGGACACTGCAGACTTTGTCGGAACATCTGTGAGGGAAAGGATAGGCAGTGAACCCACAAAAAATTCAAGGCCCGGGCACTACTGTAAAGTTTTGGGGAGTCATCGGTTGAATAAGACCCATGTTAAAAAAAAAAAAAGACCCATGTTGTCTAAGAAGCTATAGTTGGTAAGTTGCATGCCTATCCAACCCCTAAGAATGGGAAAGAGGTACCAGCTTTATAGGCACTTTGGAACTTTGGAGGACTCTCCCCCTCCCCCCACCCTGAACAGTGCCTCTATCCTTTATACCCTCTGGTAAAAAAAAAAAAAAAAAAGGCACATGTGGAACTGGGATCAGAGCAACAAGTCACCTTTGAGAAGGCAAAATACTAATGAAACAGATTAAAGCTCTGGGCATCTCCCAAGTAGGGCTACCATTTGAATTAGATGTGTCTGTGACTTTGGAAGGTATGGGTTGGGCTCTGGGGCAGGGACAACAGAAGGAGAGAGTACCCCTAGGATTATGGTCCCAGTTCTGGAACCCCCATACATCAGCAGCTCCTAGCAGTATGCACAATGCTTTTCCAGTTAGAGCCTCTCCCAAAGGAACAGCATATTATATTAAGAACTTCCTTTCTTTTCAAGGGTGGGTTGAGAATATGTTTCATCAGCCCACTTCTGCCATGGCTCAAAAATCTCACACTGGCTTAAGAAGCATGCTTGTTTGCAGCAGAGGAGCACCCTGTCCACCAGCCCACTGTCTCTAGACACTACTAGACCCATAGAGTATGTAAATATTCCAAATACTCTACCCATATTCTTGTGGCAGCCCCTATGACCTGTAGGGAGGGAGTGTGGGAAATTCTGGCTGATAGTAAGTAGCTCTATTTCCATTCTTTCAAAACAAGTGGATCTTTTATAAGCTAGAAAGAGGGACTGGCAGATACTTTTTCATTAGAAAAATAGTTGTATTGTTTCAAACTAAGATGGGTCTAGTCACGGCAACTCACCCAAATGGTCTGTAGTCTCTAATCAGTCTAACACTTACACTTTCCTATATCATAAAAGCCTAATATGCAAATCGACCGAATGGCAGAACGACCAGTTGCTATGATGCACACTGACCACCAGGGGACATACACTCAATGCAGGAGCTGCTCCCCAGCCCACAGGCCCCAGGCCAGCCAAGCTGGGTGCCAGCAGGGGTTCCCTGATCACCCTGTTGGTCGCCCCGCAAAGGAAGGCGACTGGTGGCAGCAGTGGGTGGGGTGGGGCCAGCGAACAGGTGGTGCCAGCAGGGCCACCCTCCCCCCAATCACCCCACCGGTTGCCCCACAGATCGGCCCTGATCACTGGCCAGGCCTAGGGACTGTACCCATGCACGAATTTTGTGCACCGGACCTCTAGTCTGGATATACACAGGTATTAACTGCAGCAACCAATAGGTTGAGCTCAAATTGGTTTTGCTGGCAAGCATTCTTGAGCCCAGGATGGTAATCCTCCACACTGACAGTTGGGCTGTTCTAAAGGGATTAACCCTATGGCTTGGACAACGGGAAGCTGAGGGGCAGGTGATCATGAATAAGCCCTTGTAGGGTTAGGATATGTGGAAAAACATTTGAGTTTGCTTGCAAGAGCCTGAGGCAGTCCTCACCGCCTTCCAAGTCCAGGCTCACAAGGCACTCACACCCCTGGCAATCAGGAAGCTCATGTCTTTGCTCAAATATGCACCCTAGCAAATGACCCACCCTAGCAAATGACCCTTCATTAGATAGTACAGCAGATATTTTTGCACAGAAAGACTGGCCACTGAAGTGGCTGTGGGATGGAATGTGGCCAAGGATGCTGGTTTGCCCTTGAAATGCAGTCACAAGGTTAATGTATTAATAGCATGTCTTGTGTGTTGTAAACAATGCCCAAGACAATTGCCACAGGTGTCTGAGGCCATCCACAAAATTTCCCAGCAGGTGCTGGATTGGAAAATGATTATATTGGCCTCCTCCCTCTGTGTGATGGTTCTACATATGCCCTATTGTGTGAGAAGACTGTGTCTGTCCTAATATAAACTTTCCCTCTCATTGTGTAAAACAGGCTGCCACCATTAGGGGGTAAGAGAAGCTGGGTTCCATTTATCGATACCCTTGTGGAATAGACAGGGACTGGGGTCTCACTTCAAAGGTCATGATGTACCAGACTGAGCAAAGGAACATGACATTGAATGGAGGCCCCATCTCACCTATAACCAGCAAGCAACATGTTTGGTAGAAAGGAAAAATGGAATATTAAAGCAGTAGGTGAAATTACTAACAGATAAAACACCTTGGTTGGCTGGACTAAAGTGCTATTTCAGGCTTTAATACATTCAAATGATCAGCCAGCAGGGCCTGTGACCCATATGCCAGACTGGGGACCCTGCCACACACCCAACACCTGAAAAGTATGGAAGACAAAGAGAGCCATTGCCCCTCTTATTTGTGGATCAATGAGCTACCCTGCTGAGAACCCAGGTCCCATCATGCCTGGGAAAGACATTATCTACTGGAATTTGCAATGGGACATCCCACAGAGATGAGTGAGTTTCTTTGTACCCCTGAGTGAGAGGGAACAACTCAATCCCAATATGTCTGCTGCAAACCAGACATATTAAAATGCATGATTCCTGGAGTGAAACATTCACCATTAGAGAGAGAGGTCTTAGTTGGCCCCTATCTCTTCAGCCAGACAGTGCTCCTCCTCCAGCCAACGTGGATGGTCTACACAACCAGGTCAACTTCCTAAAGCTGCCAGCCTCCTTCTCCTCAAGGCCAGGTGGGCATGTTCTGTTTTCCACCTGTATAATCATTTGGCCATTCTCTTTGTCCCTCCACTGCCTGGTGGACTTTATATCACACTAGAGGCCCGGTGCCCAAACCAGCTCTCCAACATTTCCTGAGGGGTCCTGGATTGCGAGAGGGAGCAGTCCAGGCCAAGGGACCCCACCAGTGCACAATCTGGGCCAGGGAGGGACATGGGAGGTTGGCCATCCAGGGAGGGACTGTGGGAGGGCTCCAGGGCATGTCTGGCCTTCCTCGCTCAGTCCCGATCGTCTGGATCTCAGCAGCAAGCTAACCTACCAGTCGGAGCGTCTGCCCCCTGATGGTTAGTGTGCGTCATAGAGATTGGCTGACCGGTCAACTGTCTCCCCCCTGGTGGTCAGTGCACTTCGTAGGGAGCGGTTGAGTGGCCTTAGCATATGATTAGCATATACACTTTGATTGGTTGAACGGCCAAACGGACAATCGGACACTTAGCTATTGGGCTTTTATTATATAGGATAGGAGTCCTTATAGAATTCACCCAGCAAGCCTCGAATGGTAGACAACAGTCTGTCTCTTCTGAATACTGATTTAAATGTCTCTAATGACAAAAGCTGTCCTCCAAAACAGATGTCCAAGGGCATGAATACTGCCTTGCAAGGAGGCACCTGTGCCATTATCTAAAGAGAATGTTTTGTGTCCATAATGAGTCTGCTAATGTGTCATCTTTATTAATTCATAAGAGGACACAAGTAAATGCCCACCAGTCTATGTGACTTAGTAAATCAATGATTCCAATCATGGGGCCCTTGGTAGAAAAAATTTTTACTTATTTTGGGAATTATTATCTTAATCTGTGGTTATCTTCCATGTGTCTAAATTCTTGTAGAGGCCTCTGCCTCCAGTGCAGCCAGATAGCTGCCAAATGAGCCATCTCAATGCTAATAAAACACCTTGCTGACCACTCAAGGCCAATTGAGGAAGAGGGGGTGTGGAAAATTATAAGAGCCAGTGTAGGGGTGGAATGTTGTAGGGAGCCATTAAGAGGATGTGACCACTGGTTTTCCCATGACCTTGACCCTGGGCATTCAGTAGCTCCTCACCCTTTTTCCTTTGACCTAGGAATTTATGCCCTGCCCACCATTCCCACAAAGTTTTCAAGGATGTAGCCTTAAGAGTAAGGTTTTGTTGGACCACCTGGACTGAACACCTTACTGAACCAATTAAAGCCTCTCTATAGGTTAAGATTCTGGTGCTGAGACCTACTCGTCTCATGGCACAGACTAAGACAAGTCTTGTATGTAGTTCCCTTGCTTATTAAACCTGCCACCTACCAACCTGGAGTGGTCTGTGTCTTTCTTCTGTTTCTCCCTTCCTTCTGTGTAAGGGAGCTGGTGTGCCAACTAATATGTAACCAGATAGAACTTTGTATATTTGGATTTTGCACAATTGTTTCTCCATGTTTCATGTCAAAACTTATTTTGAAACTATTTTAATCTGAAAGTGATGTATATAAATTTGTATTATCTAAATCAATGTGAAAGATTTTCTTATTGCTGAGTACTTACCATTGTAAATGCATGGCTGAGACAAAACATGGATTTTATATTCTAAAGTTATCTGATTATTTAAAACTTCAGATTCAAAGCTGAGTTTAATTATAAAATCATTATCCATTAGGAAAAAAATGCATGACATTTTTTTCTAGTGTTTGCTACTATACCCCAATTGTTTTTCACATTTCCTTCTATTTTTACTTTACTCTTTTCTGTTAATTTTGTCATAGCTTTTCTTTCTTTATATCTTCCTTTTAAAAAATCTCCTTGTTTTTATATCCTTCATTTTACATAAACTCATTGTTACCCTTATATGTTTGCTTATTCCTGTTTTTCCTGAACTCACCACTCTTATAAACAAATTCCTTTAAATATATAGGGTTTGGATAATCTTTCCTCTGATTTTAACTACATTGTTTTTCTTTGTTAGCTCCATTTCATTCTTTCAAAAGTAAATGAATCTTTTAAAATCTATAAATATGGACTGAAGGTAGATAATTTTTATAAGCACAATAGTTGCACTATTTCAAACTAATAAGACACATCATTTGCCTTGAAAAGTCTCATGGAATAAAATTTCTTTGCTGAAATTATTCTTTAGTTTTACCTAAATTGAAACTGTAAAAAAATTTTCTTTATCTTCATCTGTAGATATATTACTAATTTCAAACATAAACTAAATGAAAAGGAAATGATATGTAAATATGAAAACATTTATTTTATATTTTCTTGATTATTAAGATTGGTGAAAATAATATTTATTTAAAACATTTTTCTATTACCAAAAATAAACACCATAAAAATAGTAGCTTCAGCAATGTACACAGAAATACTTTTCAAGTTGACATTAGAACATACTGGGTTTTACCAAAGCACAAAACATGTTCTGACTGCAGTTGTTGAGTGCGTGATAGTTTTCAACTGTAAGCATAACCGGGTAACATACTTTACCGGAAGTCTAGATAGGAGGCGGTATTTACTAGTTTTTAAGACCACAGTTTTGGTCTTAACAGAATGGGTCCAAGTTCTGACGTTGCCACTGTGGTTTAATTCAAGTTATTTCAGTTCTCTGGGCCTCAAGCTTAATAGGCAGAAAAAATGGAGATTTACAACCAAAGACTATCATAAAGATTGAACAATCTTCAATATACAGAGTATTTAACATAATACCTGGCACATAGTGAGCATTCAATGAATGGTTGCTGATATTACTATCAGGCTATTCAAATATACTTGATCAAAATTAATGAAACCATACAAATCGCAAACAAAATTCATTTCATTTCATACCAAAATTGATAGTATTACTGATATTTACACTTTGGGCAAATGAAAACAGCTAGGCTTTTATGCTCATGAAAGGTGAAATGCTGAATTATTACTAAAGTCTCTGTATGAAATAAAATAGAAAAGGGTAGATGTTGTGGTTGACACATGAAACCAGAAAAACCAATCAGGAAGGATATATGCACTCCTGTGTTCATAGCAGCACAATTTACAATAGCTAAGATTTGGAAACAACCTAAGTGCCCATCAGCAGATGAGTGGATTAAAAATCTGTGCTACATCTACACAATGGAATACTACTCAGCTGTAATAAAAAAGAACTTTTACCATTTACAACAGCATGGATAGAACTGGAGAGCATTATGCTAAGTGAAATCAGCCAGTCAAAGAAAGATAAATATCACATGATCTCACTCATATGTGGGATATAATTATAATGATCAACATAAACTGATGAACAAGAATAAATCCAGAGACAAATGGCAGGGGAGGGGGGGATAGAGAGCAACCAAAGGACTAGTATGCATGCATATTAGCATAACCAATGGACACAGAAACTAGGGCGATGGGGGCTTGCCTGGGGTGGGAATGGCTGGGGGGGGGGGAGGGGTTAGGCAGGGAAAAAGGAGACATATGTAAAACTTCAGACAATAAATAATAATTTTTAAAAAGCTGAAACAGGGTTTTAAAATGTTTATTAATCTGGTCACTAGCAATAGCTTTCTTTTCAGTACACTTGGAAGAAACACTTATTCAACAAATATTCTTTGATTGCCTATTATGTGCCTGGCTGTGTTTACCTACCATGCAAAAGGAAATACCTCCTTTTTATGCTCTGAATACTTTCCTTTTCCACAGACATTTCCACTGGGCCTGGGAGATGGGCAATTCTATGCATGGACAGATGGTTTGAGAAGAAAAGACTGGCATGACTATGAAAGCATTCAGAAAGAGGCTATGCGCTCAGGTATGGAGTTCAGTGTACGCCAAAGTGCTACTTCCCTTACTGCAGTGTCTCATTTGTCACTGAAAGGATCTCTAATTAGTATTTCTTCTGCACACCGTAAGGTATGTCTCATGGGTCAGAGCGAAAACAATTTCAAATTGCAGAGAGAAAACCAATAATAAATAGCCCTTACAATATTAACTGAAGAAGGCATTAACGTTTTTAGAAATCTATAGTACTTGGTATTACCCAACTGCTTTTTAATAATCTCTGGGGGTATCTTGGGAATATTCAGTAAGACTTGACTTAATAGACATATGTCTTGAATTAGATTGATTCATTAGGTCAGGTATGTTTAAATGGCAATTCAAAATATTAAAGGTACGGTACCATGTTCTAGACCAGTGATGGCGAACCTCTGACACACGAACTCATTTTTTTGGTTGATTTTTCTTTGTTAAATGGCATTTAAATATATAAAATAAATATCAAAAATATAAGTCTTTTTTTACTATGGTTGCAAATCTCAAAAAATTTCTATATGTGACACGGCACCAGAGTTAAGTTAGGGTTTTTCAAAATGCTGACACGCCGAGCTCAAAAGGTTCGCCATCACTGTTCTAGACACTGTCAGGGATTAAGGTTAGCAATACTTGGACAAACAGACAGGAAGTTAAACATAGTCAAGTAGGCCTGTACATGTGTAGCAAAATTCTAGTCTTAGGTGAGAGATAGAGGAAACATTTTTCTTGTTGGAAAACTTAACAGGAAAAAGCAAGTTTTTCTAGAGGACTGAAAAATTAGGTTGCTGGAAACAGGGATTCAGAAGGCCATATAAGTAGAAATTGATGAAAGAGAATAACATATAATGGGAAGT
Source organism: Myotis myotis (assembly GCF_014108235.1). Taxonomy (NCBI): domain Eukaryota; kingdom Metazoa; phylum Chordata; class Mammalia; order Chiroptera; family Vespertilionidae; genus Myotis; species Myotis myotis. The sequence goes on from NW_023416368.1 coordinate 71,104,533, forward strand.
CCATATTCTATTATTTGACCGAAGGAGCTCTAGTTTTTTGTGTCTTTTTCATAGTGAGTATGTCACAGAAATAAAGCTATTGTTTGGTAAAGACATCTGAGCAACCCCGAGAAGCTGCATCCCAGGTAATTCAGCCACAATGTGAGGTCCTACTGGTCAATCTTCCTCATAGCTCATCCTGTCAGGAAAACTGGAGTGATGGTGTCCAAACAGTTATGAAATTGTTCGGGGCTGTGAAATGTTTTGAGCTCTGGGTCAGGTGTGGATGATCTAATTATAGTCTTCTTTAATTTTCTTCTTTCATTCCTTTCCCCAAATCATGCCCCTTCAATCTCCCCCTCCCCATCTTCATTAAAGCTGCTCTCTCTTCCCAAGGATGTTCTTCATTTCTCAGAGAGTCTTTCTATTCTAGGTTTCATTGTCTTTCCACCTTGGCCATGACCCCATGAACCATCATGAAAGTGTGTTAGTTACCAGCATCCTTACCTTTGGAGTCCTCTTATTTTTTTTCTCCTTTTGCTTAATCAGCCCTATATTAATCCGACAAAATGTCCCACTTTCTAACCACAGGATGCTGAAAATTTTTGGAGATGTTTATATAATCAAACTAACTGAAGTTGCCAAGTATGAATAATAATAATAGAATAAGCTAATATTAATTGAACAGCTGTTTTGTACTAGTGTTTTACATACAGATTTAATTCAAACCTCCTAATAACTGTAATAGACAGGTTTTAAGATCTCCAATTAATAAAAAAACACAAAGTCTTAAGCATGTATTTATTAAATATTATCCAAGGTCAAACAGCCAATAATTTGCAGAGCTAGATGAAAGGTCAAGTCTTATCTGGCTCCATTACGTCCTACAGTTTGACCTTGAATAATATCTGGGAAACATGAGGTAATGACAAGGTCACATATAAGAGACACTCCTGGGATCAGATACTGGCTTTTGCATACATGAGCTGGGTTACGTGGCTAATCAATTTTTCTTTCTTATATTCTACCATCCAGAATTGTTGTGAGGATTAAAGATAATCTACCTTAAGTAATTGGCCAATTATTTGGACATATAAACTCAACTAATGATAACTGTCATTGTTAATTCATCGAAGTTACTTTCACTTGACGTGGTGTGCTTACCCTTTGCTTGTGTTGATGAGTTTTGGATATAAAATTCAGAACATCACATTTATTTCTGCTTCATACTATCCTTTCTGCCTCTTAAACGAACATGTCTTTTATATTCTTATCCTCACTTGAGCCAAGGGAAATTGACCTCAAAGAAAATTGTTAATATAAAAGTTTTTTAAACTGCAAATTTTCTGCAGAATTAAAAAACTTTAAGTATTTGTATGTTATATGATTCATTGGAAGATATATGACAAATACAATAGACTATAGTTTATCCTTCTTTAAATATTATGAAGTAAACCATAAATAAAGAAGTAAACACACACAAATACACATGCAGGTACAGAGTGAAGATAATCCTCCTTGTTCTCAATATCTAGGTCCAGAAAAAGGATCATTTGTACCATTCTGTTCCCTCCAAATCTTGAAGTTTTTGTTTACTCTTATTTTTCTCTGTAGTATTTTTTTACTGTCTACATATTTAGCCCTGAATAAATATGGTTGCATTTTGCCTGTGTTTGAACTTAATCTGAAAATAGACTTATACTGTATGATTTTGTTTTTTCACTCAATTATTTTTGAAATTCATCTATGTCAATGTATAGAATTCTAGTTGATTCATTTTTACTATTCTTTTATTTTTTACTAGAGGCCTGGTGCATGAAATTTGTGCACTGGAAGGGAGTTCCTAAGCCTGGCCTGCACCCTCTCCAATCTGGGATCCCTTTTGCAATCCAGAACCACTGGCTCCTAAGTGCTCACCTGCCTACTGGCCTGATGCCCCTTATTGCTCCCCTGCCAGCCTGAGGACTCTAACTGCTCTCCCTCCTGGCCTGATCCCCCTAACTGCCTATCTGCTCTCCTCTCCAGGCCTGATCCCCCTAACTGCCTATCTTCACTCCCCTCCTGGCCTAAACCCCCTTACTGCCCATCTGCTCTCCCTTCCTCTCCGCGCCTTCAGACCCCGGTACAGGAGTGCTGAGAGCTCTCCACCAAGGTCCTGCCCCCATCCTGATGCCCCCCTCTTGGCCAGGCCACATGCTGGGCCTGCATGTGCCTCCACGGGGGGGGGGGGTGCTGCCCCCATCCTGATGCCCCCCTCCAGGCTGGGCCGCATGGTGGCCATGCGCGCACCTCTGCCGGGGGGCTGTCCCCGGCAGCAGCCTCATGTCCTGGTAGCGCAAGTCCCTGCCCCATCCCACCCACCAGATCCTATGTATGCGCAGCCTGTTGAAAAGTCGTGACTGGGACACCATTAGGACCAATTAGCATATTACATATAGATAGATAGATAGATAGATAGATAGATAGATAGATAGATAGATAGATGATAGATAATAGATAGATAACATTCTTCTCTTCATGAACATTTGGGGAGTTCCCAGATTTTGCTTATCCTATATAATAAAACCCTTATATGTAAATCGACCAAATGGCAGAACAACCGGTCTCTATGATGTGCATTGACCACCAGGGGGCAGATGCTCAACACAGGAGCTCAGCCAGAATCCGGGCTCACAGCTGGCAAGCACAGGAGCAGTGGCGGGGCCTCTCCCACCTCCGAGGCAGTGCTAAGGAGCAGCAAACCCGGCTTCTGGCCGAGCGGCGTACCCACAAGACGAGCACTGTTCAGCAAGAAGCCGGGCACATGGCTGCTGAGCACAGAGGCACTAAGGACCCCTCAAGGAATGTCTGTCGGTCGGCTTAGGCCCCACACCTTGTGGGGCCTAAGCTAACAGGTGGACATTCCCCCAGGGGTCCCAGACTATGAGAGGGTGCAGGCCAGGCTGAGGGACCCCCCACCCAGTACATGAAAGTTGTGCACTGGGTCTTTAGTTATTATATATATATCTCCCCCTCAGGGGATGTCCACCTGCTGGCTTAGGCCTGCTCTGCTCCCCCTGGGGATTGGGCCTAAGCTAACAGTCCGACATCCCTCTCACAGTCTTGGGCTCTCGCAGTCTGGGACCCCTTGCTCCTTGCCACCGAACTGCAGCAGAGGCGGGAGAGTCTCCCACCGCCACCACTGTGCTCACCAGCCCCAAGCCCAGCTTCTGGTTGAGCAGTGCTCCCGCTGTGGGAGCACACCAACCACCAGGGAGCAGCTCCTGAATTGAGCATCTGCCCCCTGGTGGTCAGTGCGCATCATAGCGACTGGTTGTTCTGCTGTTCAGTCATTTTGCATATTAGGCTTTTATTATATAGGATGTTGTTATAAGTATTCATGTACATGGTTCTAGAGTAGAGACAATTTTTTCTTAGGGTACATTCTTACTAGTAGGTTTTGTAAACCTAAGGAATGCACATTTCAGGTATATCATGTAGTCCATGACACACTGTTTTCCAAAGTTGATATACTGATTTTTCTGTAATCAATAAGGAATGGAATTCTCACTGCTCTATATTTCTGTGAACACTAGATAGTGTCTGACTTTTCCCCCTAATTTGCTGCTACAATATTATGCCTCATTGTGACTTAAATTTTCATTTTACTAATTTTTAATATAGTTGATATTTTTTGTGCTTCTGAGATGTTGGTGCCTTCTTTTTGGTAAAATTACTATTTCTGCTTTCATTTTTTTCAATTTTTTTATCTTTCTTATTGAGCGACAAAGTGTTCTTAATTTTTTGTAAATATTATCCTTTTGTATATGGTGAAAATATCATATAATATATCTTGTAGACTGTTTTTTTAAATCTCTAGAAGTTTTAAATTTTGATGTAGTCAAATTCAGAAATCATTTTCATAAGGACAGGTTATGCTGATGTTCTATATTATCTTTTAAAAGCTAGTGTATTTTACCTTTTACATTTAGGTTTTAAATCCAACTGGTCCTCACTTTTATCTGGTGTAAGGTAGTGCTTAAATATTTATTTACTTTTCATCTCTTTAGATATGAAAATTTATCTTTTTCTTCCTCATTCGGCAGTGTTGACTCTATTATATATTACATTATCATATTTGTGTTTTCTCATTCCTGTTCTCTAAGTAAAAATCTCTGAGCTAATACCATATCTTATGTACTATATTTTTATAACAATTACTGATATCTGGTAAAGTTCATTCTTCCTTGAGAATGTACTGCCATTCTTAACATTATGGATTTCTTTAGAATTTTTTATTCAGCTTATCAAATTTTAAGTCACACATCCACTCTTACACCAAATTACTTGAATTTTAGAGTTGAATTATCTTCATAAATTAGGGGGTAAGTGATACTTTTTTAATATTAAACATTCATTCTTTGGTATACATTGTATTTATTTGCTGCTTTTTCATTATCATTAGGGATGTGTTTGTAATTTTATTCTCAGACATTTTCAGTGCTATTCCTGGAAAATTAATGTGATGTGGCTGTTGTGCATGTTATTGATTTTATTGAAATTCCACATTGTTTATTGCTGGTTATAGACATGTTAATTTTAAATATTGATTTGAATTCAGAAAACTTTCTAAATTCTTCTATGAATTATAATAATTTACCTATAAATTATTTTGGACTTTCAATGTAGATATCTACATTGTGATATCTACAAGTAATGACAGTGTTTTTTGTTTGTTTTTCATATGAGACATTATACTTTTAGTTCTTTTTGTTCTGATACAGCACTTGCTAGGAACTCCTGTGTAATCTTGAACAGTGGGTATTGGTAGCTTGTTATTATCCTGACAATAGCAAATTAGGCACGCTTGTTAAGGTTTTATCTAATGAAAATACATTCTACCATGCTTGCTAAGCCTTCTAGATGTGGTTTGCTGAGAGTTTATGAGTTTTATTTTATAACCTAAATGAATATTTATTAAAGGTTTTAATTTGTTTGCCTTTGTTGAAGTAAATATGATAAATATTATTTAATTTGTTATTTGAGTAAATTTTATTTATTTTCTACTGAAAATCAAACTTGCAATTTTGGATAAAATCTGTCATTTTATTTATTACTGGATTTGGTTTGCTAATATTCTGTTTGGCATTTTTTTTTAGAAATACATATTTTATTGATTTTTTACAGAGAGGAAGGGAGAGGGATAGAGAGTTAGAAACATCGATGAGAGAGAAACATCAATCAGCTGCCTCCTGCACACCCCAAACTGAGGATGTATCCGCAACCTAGGTACATGCCCTTTACCGGAATCGAACCTGGGACCTTTCAGTCCACAGGCCAATGCTCTATCCACTGAGCCAAACTGGCTAGGGCTGTTTGGCATTTTTTAATCTTTATTCATGTGTAAATATTGGACATGAATTATTTTTTCTCATGGAGTCCTTGTCAAGTTTTGGTGACAATGCAAGGTGTTAATCAGGCCAGCAGGGGAGCAGTTAGGGGGTGATCAGGCATGCAGGCAGAAGCGGTTAGGGGCAATCAGGCAGGCAGGCAGGTAAGCAGTTAGGAGCTAGCAGTGGCGGATTGTGAGAGGGATGTCCGACTGCCGGTTTAGGCCTGAGGAGTCCCAGATTGGAGAGGGTGCAGGCTGGTCGAGGGACAGCCCCCCCCACCCAGGCCAGTGCATGAATTTTGTGCACTGGGCCTCTAGTTTATTAATAATCATGCAAATTTTGAGGGTAAACTTTGGACATGGACTTGGGCAAAGGTTTTTATCTACTAGTTTTAAATGCTCATATTTTTTAAAAATACGTTTTATTGATTTTTTACAGAGAGGAAGGGAGAGAGATAGAGAGTTAGAAACATCGCTCAGCTGCCTCCTGCACACCTCCCACTGGGGATGCGCCTGCAACCAAGGCACATGCTCCTGACCGGAATTTCACTATTTTTTCCCAAAGTTAAAAATTCTGTTTCTCTATTCTTATCAATTTTAACCTTTTCTATTACTGAATAAGCATTTAGGGCTTCAAATACCCTCTAAGTACCATTTTAAGTATATTACACTGCTCTGAGATTCAGTGTTTTGTATTCATTTGTTATGTTTTAGTTAGGTTATTTTGAAATGTCTGGCCTCCTTAACACTGAAACTATATTAAACATATGAAGACCTGGAAACTATCTTCTGATGAAATCTCAATAGTCTTTATAAAAGTATATTAGCATAATAAGCAGCATGCATTTTATTAAATGTGTTTGTTAGAATTTTTATTGATTAGGTTTTGTTTAGGCAGTTATATCTTTGTGGCACATTTGGTAATTTTTGAAATATTAGGAATCTTAAATAATTTTTAAAATAAGTAAGCGGTATATGGGGAAAGAAGGGGAAGGTAAGTAAAGAGGAAAAGAAGATATTGCTTCCACCATTGAGGGAATGTAGATTTATTGAATTAAAAGAATGGAAAAAGAGCAATTGAAGGTAGGCCCTGAGAACTTAGGTATAGCATCAGGGCTCTTTTCAGGTACATCATTAGGATTATCTTTTTTTTTTTAATATATTTTATTGATTTTTTACAGAGAGGAAGGGAGAGAGATAGAGAGTTAGAAACATCTATGAGAGAGAAACATCAATCAGCTGCCTCCTGCACATCTCCTACTGGGGATGTGCCCGCAACCCAGGTACATGCCCTTGACCGGAATCAAACCTGGAACCTTTCAGTCCGCAAGCCGACGCTCTATCCACTGAGCCAAACCAGTTTCGGCCATTAGGATTATCTTAATTTGTTAGAAGAATTCTAACTAATATTCAAAGAAAACCAGAGTTTTTATTATTTCATAATTTTACACTTCTTTGAAGATTACCATTAACCAAACCAATTTAGCTGTGAAAGAAGAGTGTCCAACATAGCAAACTTCCTGGATGAGGCAAACCAAATTTTCAAGGAAAAAAAGCATATCCTGATAGTAGAATATGATTTTGATTTTATGCAATTAATTATCTGGTTTCTCTTTCTCATGATATGCTACTAAGCCAGTCATGTTTTAGGCATTTTTCCTACCATTACATTTCACTTAGTTAGTTTTACATCTTTTGAGAGTTTATTGACACTAGATATCAGCTTTTCACATTTTAGCTATCCTTTTGAGTTGCACTGTATCACAAAATTGATAATCATTATGCAAATCATTTCTAAAAATTGAATGGAGAGAACTGAAATATGGATTTCTTTGATATAATATGAAAGATGATGTATAAATTGATATTGATCTGTTATTCAATATACATTGGGTATTTGTTATATTGAACAATGAGAGCTATCCTGCTGACATTTCTCTATGTGTAATTTTCTTAAAGCCAATATATTTTTGAAATAAAGATAAACTCTGTGTGTGGCGTTTTCCGGAACTGTGGACCTAATAACTTGCATTGGATGTTGAGAAGAAAATGCAGTTAGTTTAGGCAGCTATGTTTTAATATGTGATATTACCTAATTCTTATAACATCCTTTTCTCAGTGGTAAACACATACCTCTTAAATACCCACCTAGAGCAGTACTTGCGTGTATCATGTGCACATAGGCATGTGTGATATATGAAATCTTTAAGACCACTGATCTATATTTATAGGAAGCACTTTTAGTTTTCAAATTTGAAAATTTTTGTTGCTCAGTCTTCTTTTTATTCTAACTCAGGAGATTTCCACTGTGTTTATCACTACTTTTTTATTTCAGTGTGGGTGAACTCAACATGAAAAGAGCTGTTTTCCACTCATATTTGATCTATTTCTTTGAAATAGGTTATGTCGTCATATAATTATACTCAAATCATGCATTCCACTATATGCCTCAGGAGTCCTCTGAAATTATATCTAACTCTTCAGTACTTCCATTTGTCCTAGTTAATCACACTCATAAATATGAATATTTATGGTTTTTATTATTTTGTAATTTTAGTTATTTATTTATTCACTCATTCAACTAATACTTTTATGTCACTGTATTTTAAATACTGCACCAAACTCTGGAAGGACAAAACTGAATTACAGTGGCTCATGAAAAATACGCAGCATAGTTAAAAGAACTTTGTTAATGGCATGATGGCCATTTGAATCCAAACCTTTAATCTTTCTTGCTTAAGGAAATTCAGTAGCCTCCTAACTGATCTTCTTGCCCCATATTTATTTCTTTAAACAGCAGCCAGAGTGATCTTCTAAACATTAAAAATCAGATCACTTCACTCCTCTGCTCAAACACCTACAAAGGTAGTCATCATATTCAAATTTAAATCCAAGTTCTGCCCATGAAGCATACTAAACATGCCCCGGACTTTTCACTAATCTGTTCCCGTGGCCTGGAACACTTGTAATCCATATCTTCCCAACTCACGCTCCCCTTCATTAAGGTTACCAGACTATACATCACCTGCTTAGACATGCCTGTCAATCACCATATTATAATACACAGTTATAGCCCCTTTCATTCAGTCTCTTTACCCTACTTAGTTTTTATAACAATTATCCTTCTATCTATATTTACACAAATATACATTTTTAATGAGTTAAAAATTTTGTGATTTTCTGAAATATAATTACTTGCCCAAGGGGCCTGAGTCACACATTATCTTGAGTCATTTGCATTGGGCTTTGGAATAATGACTCTCCTGCATTAGGAAAGTAATATGAAAATCTGACCCAACATGGTTGCTATTTTTCTCTTCTAGAGATTGCATCCTAGGCCCCTTTAAACCTCATGCTCTAAGCTACTGAGTGTTCATACTAATTGCTGTGAATTTGCATAGCAAAACATCTAAAGGGTATGAATTAAAATGCTATTTGAGAGGTAAGAATATACTATGTTTTAAAATGATTAATAGTAGGGTTTTCTAAGTTCCTTAAACAGCTTACTTTAGTGCTGATAAGGGACCCATTTTCCTCTTAAATGTCTTTATTCTGCATAATTGAACAAGATTGCCAACCAAACAGAATGGGAAATAGAATTGTGCCCCATTTGGGAAAGACTATAACTGCTTTGCTTTCAGAAAGTGAAAAATGGTAGTTTTGCTATAACTACAATGATTCTTGGTCACTTTTTATTGATGTCTTGTGTCTCTTAAAAAGAGTATCTGGCATCTTTTTCATTACTACCAACAAGGAACAGTGTTTATTGTTGGTAGTTTGGTACAATTTACACATCTATGATGTTCTCTCGATACATTTTATAATGAGATTTGTTGGGAAGTGGTCAACTTTGGGAAGTACTACTAAAATAGCATTCATTATTATTCATTAGATTAAAATTAACTTTTAATGAAATATTTCCTGACAGTCATTGTATAATGAAATGTAAAATTGAAGTGAAAAGATTGTGAACATTCTGTTAGAGATGTATCATTTATATGTTTAATAATAAAACAAAATTTAGCTGAAACTGACACCAGTGACAATTATCTAGGGACTAATCCCTTCAGGATTACAATATAAAAAGAGCAGCATTGAAGTATCTCAGGAGATTTGTGAAACTGAAATCATTTTTTATTCAAAAGAAAGATAAAGTTAATTTTAAAAGTCAATTTACCATTTGCTGCAAAACTTAGAATACTTCTCTTTAGAAATATCAACTTCCCATGGGCAAGTGTGCATGTGATTAATTAGCCTTATTTTCTTACTAGTAAAATGTTGTTTAATGATAGTACTTATCACATTGAGTTATCTAAAGTGTTCATTTGTATGATTAACCTATCTGGGCTGAAGTATATGTCAATAGACAGTTATTTGTATAGTTTCACGACTATTTCTATGCCTATATGATACTAGGGTCCTGGTGCACAAAGATTCATGCACTGGGGGTGGGTCCCTCAGCCCGACCTGCACCCCCTCCAATCTGGGAGCCCTCAGGGCCCTCTCATATCCAGGAGTTTCTGTCTGTCTTTGCAATCATATGAGTGAACTGTCTGAGACCCCCAACCCAGTTTGGTTTGTTGCTCACAGAATAATAGAGGCATTATTTTTTCTTTGCTTCATTGGTGGAGATTTTCTGGAAGTTTTAGGGTATCTTCCCTTTAATTTTTCCTAGACACTCTGATTTTACTTATGTCTCTCACCTTTGCCTTCCCTCCATCCCCAAACGCAACAGTAACTTGCTCCAGGCTCACTTTGCTCTGGTGTCTAGGAGATCCGTCTGCCACCAGAATTATGATTCCCAGCATTCCTGGTGCTCCCCGTGCTCTGGGCTTCTGCTTCCAGTCCTGGGGCTGCCACCAGAACTACTATTCCCAGAATTCCTGGTGCTCCCTGCATTCTTGGTTTTCCCTTCCTGCTCTGTCTCCATCCCACTGCCTCCAACTCTGCCAAGTACTCCAAGCCTCCAGCTCTCCCTCTCTGCTCTCCGTCTGGTGTCTTGGGGAGCCAAGTTCCCCAACCTGCTCCACTCTCCGCTGGCTCTCCCGCTGTGCTCTCCACCCAGCGACTGGGAAGCGACCGAGGGAGCCATGTCCCCCTAAGCTGCTGGCTCTCCCACTCTTCTCTCTGCCTGGCGCCTGTGTATGCAAATTAATCTGCCCTCTTTATCGGGTTAATTTGCATACTCCTAATTGGCTGGTGAGCGTAGCAGAGGGACAGTCAATGTACATGTTTCTCTTTTATTATATAGGATGCCTATGTGGTAATAACTTGAATCACCTGTCATAATATTTCTCACGCTGTCAAATCTAGCCAGTTGACACTAACTCTCCCAAACATTTTTACCAGGGAGATCATATTTACTTGGATTTCAAATAGAGCTATGTATCTTTATTTTAGGATTTATTATTACAAGACAAGCATTTTGTTAGCATCAGACCCTAAATTGTTCCCCTCTAAGTATTGTATTTATACTTTGTCATAAAGCTTTCTTATATGGTAGTTGTTGTGATTATTATCAGTTTTTTTTTTCTAGCTATAAATGTTCCACATTTGGGAGGAATCCAATGACTAGATAACTCTTGATCATGAAAAAATTAATGGTAAATGATCTGCTGAACAAAGATGATACCGAAAAGATGAGAAACATGCAGTAAAGCAAGGATTTGAATCTGAATTGATCAAGTAGATTAAGATTAAATTGACTTTATGTCTGCTATTCATTTTCCTGAAGTCTTATACCCAACTTTATTCTTTCCAGTTTTAACCATTTCCTATACAGATTTTAAGTGAGTGTGAATTGTAAATCTATATTTTCTAGCAACTTGCCACAAAGAAAACTGTCTGCCAGTATATCTAATATTTATAGCTCAACATTAATGTAACATTTCTGCTAATAGTAACTCTGATCTTCAGACAACATAAAGTTAGATTTTCTGTGGCTCTACTTTTTAGTTGGGGTTAAAGCCATCTTGCATTTAATGTTATACAGATAGGTTTACAGTTTTGAGTACACAAAACAGAGTTCATTCTTATATTATTTTTTATTTCTGAATCATTGCATTATTTATTACTATTAATCTATTTTTGCCCACCCCTATGTAAGTTTTAGAAGGAAGAGTAGAACTAAAAATGCAAAATACATTTTTGATGACTTGGGACTCTGATGTCGCCCTTATGACGTGAACCAAGTTTTTGCCATCTGCTAATGCTGTGATAATGAGAGTTCCCATTATCTGGGGGACTGTAATTCACTTGAACCCAGTTATCAGTAAGGCATTGCATTTTAGTCATGACTTATGGAGATTCAAATGATTATTGGAACTTTCTCCAAAATTCATATCCAGGGTTGTCACAAATTTACTCGTAATAAGTTCTGGGCCACCCTGGCTCCATTGCCCAATGAGTGCTATAGAGGAAATGTGTGTGTTTATCCACTAGAAGGTGGAGTGCCTGCCATACACTGATGGCAACTCTTCTAGACACCGACTTGAGAACCATAAATGCAAGTTCAACTTGATGCTCTTTGAGTGAGTCGCAGTGGTTTCTGAGCAGCCTTCACTCCCGGTGAAAGCAATTGTGCCTTCTGATACTTTGTAGTCACAGACACATGACATAAATGGTCTTCAGGAATACTAGAAGCTTAACGTGGCTTATTTAGTTTTAAATACAAATATCTCTGCCCCAAAATATATATTTGAAATTTGCATTATTTATCAAACATAGACATTATAACAATTGAAAAATGAGATTTGCTATGTAAAGAATGTAATTTATTACAATGTTTGGTTTACTAATGTGAAGTGACCAGAGAGCAAAAGGGAATTAGTATTATCAGGCATTTAATAATGAGTTGAATTTCCATGGTGACCAACTGAGCCTTAGGGATACAAATTCATTATTGAACTAAAATGACTAAATTAACCTAATATGCATTGACCTAGTTAACAATGTAATAGAATTTGTAGTACAGACTAATTGGAATATATATATTAGTAGTAGAATCCACTCATGCATATAAAAGTCTGTTGTTTCAAAGAATAACATTCATCAAGGAATACCTTTTGAAATTATAGCAAATGTATAAACGAAGACATTATTAGATTTATAGTTATTTTTAGTTCTAGTACTGTAATAATGGCAATATTTTATGTAACAATAAGATACTTTATAAGCTTCTCACATATGCATTGCAAGTATTTTATAAATAGAACAAAGCCATTAAATGTATTAACCAAATTTGGAAAGTTAGTGACATACTTATGACAAAGACCTAGCATTTTTTACTACAAGTCATATCATTCTTGATTTATGTCACATCTTCTCTCATTTCATTCTTTCTACATACATAGTGGCTTAACATGATTATAGTGAATTTATTGCACATTGTCTCAGTGTTTTTCACAAAAATCCTATAAAGCAAGGATAGTCAAATATTATTAATAATATTTTTATATAGGCTATAAAATAAATATAAAAGAATAAAACAACTTTAGAAAAGTGATTTACACGTGTGTGTGATTTTATTCATGTGATTTTTATACATGTGCATGTATATATGATATATAATACATATATACATACCAAGTGATTATAGATTGACACATACAAATTATGTTCAAATTAATGCCATGACTTTAATGAATTCTGGGAAAACCCTGTTTTTATACACTGCTTATGCTTATCTCTTTATTGACTCTTCTTAGACTATTTTCTGTATATAACACATGTAACCTGTACTGTGCTGTGCCTCATCCACCTGTGTGTATAATAGAGACCATATGGATGGTGATGGCTCAATTTCTCTGACTTCTCTCTACTAAAATCTACTTTGAGTCTCCTCTCTACAAAATCTTGCATATTTCTGAGATCTTTGGAGGTCTGCAAGTTTACCAAATACTAATGTCCCTATTATTCCTTTATTTTGGCCACTGCATTGACAACTGGTGGTTGACAGCTATTCCAGTTCAGCATCTCAGTGCCACCAGCACTGGGGTCCTATCTCTAGTGCTCCCGAAGCAGCGCATCATCGTGTCACAAGGGCTGTTTTCACAGCCCTCCACCTGATGGTTCCCTAGGAAAGTGGGTGGGAAAAATGCCTCTCTCCTCTACTGCATTGCAGTTTGACTTATAGGCATTAATATAACTAAATTGTAGTTCATATTCTCCAGAGGACCTCATATAAAACAGCTCCTTCAAACAGTTCTGTCAAAAGAACTCAGCTGACCAGATGAGAAACCAGTATCAGATACACACCAACTGGCTGCTATGCGTACTTGTTTCTCCTTATACATAGCTACCGTGGGAACAATGAAAATTGTGAAAACCCTCAGGAAAATAAACTTAAACCAACAGATACCTCTAGACTGAGTTAAATCTCAGCACTAGGTAGAACCACAGTCGAGCTGGGACTCTGAACCCCAGTAAATGTAGATGTAAATACATATATATTACACGATTCTTAATATTTTCCTTTCAAATATGCTCTTATGTTAAAATGAGCAGCCATGTGTAAAACCATTGTCAGCAATATAAACTATAAATTGTATTTAACTTATTTAATCAAAATTATAATAGTGTGGCCAGGCCAGCATGCTCAGTGGTTGATCATCAACCTATGAACCAGGAGGTCACAGTTTGATTCCCAGCTAGGTACCTGCCTGTTGTGGGCTCAATCCCCATTGTAGGGCATATAGGAGGAGCTGATCAATGATTCTCCCTCATCATTGATGTTTCTATCTCTCTCCCTCTCCCTTCCTCTCTGAAATCAATAAAAATATTTTTTAAAAAATTATAATAGTGTGAGAGTATTAGTAAACTAATGCTTGAGGAATATATTCAAGCTCAGAAACAACGGTATGGAAAATGTTTCTTTTAATTACTTAAAGAAGCAATGCTACCTCTTTTTAGGAAAGAGACTTATAGTCAATTTTTTAAACAATAAACAAAATATATTTGACAAAACACAATGCAATACTTTTAAAAAATGAAATGAACATTTTCCACAAGGATTTTGACTGTTGATAGATGCCTTTAAATAGCTCTAAATAGTTCTTTAAATATGATGCTGTTTTTTGAAATTTTAATATTATTTGATAATTTAATAATTACCTCAAATTTAGTAATGTTCCTTCATATTAAAAGGAATGGACACACAGATTATTTCAAAGACACAGGTTATTATTTTAACAATAAACATGAAAGTGCTGAAAAGCAGAAAATACTTTCATAAGCAAACCGTGGACTTTAGGAGATGAAAGTTAGTCAGGTGACATTACAGCATTACGTAGTAACTTCCCAGCATTTGTAGATGCACTGAGAAGTGCTCTTTTTTCCTGCCTAGCATGGAGCTCTCTCATTTGCATCTTCCTCAGCTTCTCCTGCTTCTGTTATGCCTTTCTCTAATGACAAACTCATAGTATCCCCAGGCTAAACTGCCCTAAAACTGGGGGTGTGACTGTTTACGGCAGTGTCCTCATTTTAGATTATCCCTCTGATACAAAACATGTCTGCCTGGCTTCCTCACATGAGTCAGGACAACCTGGCGGCAGGTGACTTCATGTGGTTCAGACAGTAAGCCATAGTTGAAAACCCGTGGTCACAGTAAAATAGCAATTTGGTATAAAACACAGCAAGGCTTGCCTTTGAATCAGTTTTGGTAATTGTTCAGATCAATAAACATAGCAGACACTCGGAGCATACTGTGTAATCTAGCGAATATTTGTGTTCTTCTGATTATTCTAAATAGCAGGTGACTGTCCTGAAATGAAGAGATGTAGTGGCTAGGGTGATGTGATGAAGGCTTGCATTGGGGTTCTCCAGGGAAACATATCCAACAGGATGTGTACATATAGAAATGAAGAGAGATTTATTTTTAAACATTTGACTCACGTAATTGTGGAAACCTGGCAAGTCCAGTTTCTGATGGGGAAGCTGGCAGGCTGGCTGAAGATTCAGGAAAGGGTTGCAATTGGAGTCCAAAGGCAATCGACTGGAAGAATTCCTTCTTGTTTGATGGAGGCCATCTTTGCTCTAGTAAGGCCTTCAACTGGTTAGATGAGGCCTACCCAAACTGTGATGGGAATTCTGCTTTTACACAAAGCCCGTGGTTTCATTTTGTTTCTAACATTCATGTTTTTCTCACTTTATTGGTATATGCTAAATCATGTATGCATGAAATTATGTATATAGATATAGATAGATATAGGTATATGAATATATGTATATGTACATGTACATTTATATGTATGTGTTTAAATACAGATGATATAGATGATATGGAAATAGGTTAGATATAGATATAGATATAGACATAGACATACATATACATATATTATTTATTATATATATTAGTACTTTTTGTGTACAAGTATCAAGATCTTTAACTATTAATGCCCCTTAATGCCCTTTGCCCCTTAATTCTTTCCAAGAGATTTATCCTAAGGCAGCAGATTTTAAACTATGCTACTTACAACCTCAGTCATTCTACAGATTGTCTGTTGGACTGCAAGGAGGTTATGTGTTAGCCAGGTTTTGGGGCTATAAGCAAGAGATGAGAAATTAACCCTAAATTTTCCACCCATTCCCTGATGCCCTCCCCTTTGGCAATCACCAGCTTTTGGGGGTATCTGTAGGTCTATTTCTGTTTTGTTTTGTTTGTTTGTTTCTGGAGTCCACATGTAAGTTAAATGATATGGTATCTGTCTTTCTCTGACTTATTTTACTTAACATAATACCCTCTAGGTCCACTCATGTTGTTGAAAATGGCAAGATATATATACTGAGTGGCCAGATTATTATGACCACCTGACATTTGTAGGCAAATTAGCTATAATTTCGCGCTGAAGTTGCTAGAGGGTCAGACCATTAGAAGTAGGGAAGCATGTTGTTTACCACAACAGTAGAAGTGATTTTTTTCTGAAGATATGGGTAAACAACGTGATTTAACAGCCTTTGAACGTGGGATATATTTGAACATGAATGGCCAGATTATTATGACCACCTGACATTTGTAGGCAAATTAGCCGTACACTGCATCATATGGAAGCCGAAAGCCTGTTCGAACACCTTTGCTGTCTGCAGTCACCAAGATAAAACATCTCCAATTCGCACAGGAACACAAGGATTGAACAGTCGAGCATTGGAAAAAAGTCATGTGGTCCGATGAATCACGTTTCCAATTGCATCATGCCGATGGCAGAGTGAGAATTTGGTGGAAACAGTATGAAAGCATGCACCCACATGCATGAGTACAACCCTTCAAGCTGGTGGGGACAGTGTTATGGTTTGGGGCATGTTTTCTTGGCATGATTTAGGCCCTTTAATTCGTGTGGAACAACATCTGAATAGCACAACATACCTAAGTATCCTTGCTGATCAAATTCATCCTATCATGTTGATGGTGTATCCCAATGGAGATGGCTTCTTCCAACAAGACAATGCGCCATGCCATGGTGCTCATATTGTGCAGGAGTGGTTTCAAGAACATGAGGGAGACATTACCTTGCTTAGGGGGCCCCCACAATCACCAGATCTCAATCCAACTGAGCATTTGTGGGATGAAGTTAAAAGAGCCATCAGGCAGCTGGTTCCACAACCATCAAATCTCACAGAACTGGACAGTGCTATTCATCAGGCATGGTGTCAGATTCCTCGCATCACCTTTCAATATCTCGTGGAGTCAGTGCCAAGAAGAGTCGCTGCAGTATTGAAGGCAAAAGGTGGCCCAACGAAGTACTGATAGTGTGGTCATAATAATCTATCCACTCACGTTCAAATATATCCCACGTTCAAGGGCTGTTAAATCACATTGTTTACCCATATCTTCAGAAAAAAATCACTTCTACTGTCGTGGTAAACAACCTGCTTCCCTATTTATAATGGTCTGGCTCTCTAGCAACTTCAGCGCAAAATTATAGCTAATTTGCCTACAAACATCATGTGGTCATAATAATCTGGGCACTGAGTGTATATCTCCATTTATCTATTGATGGATACCTCAGTTGTTTTTATATCTTGGCTATTATAAATAATGTTGCAATTAGTATAGGGGTGAATATATAATTTTGAATTGGGTATTTGTTTTTGTTTTCTTTGGGTAAATAAATACCGAGAAGGGCGTATATGCTAGATCATATAACAACTGTATTTTTTTATTTTTTGAGGAATTGTCATACTGGTTTCCATAGTGTGTGCACCAATTTACAGTCCCACCAAGAGTGTAGGAAGGTTCCTTATTTTCCACGTCATCACCAGTACTTGTCATTTGCTATTTTTTTATGATAACCATCCTGAGAGGTATCAGGTCATATCTCATTGTGATTTTGATGTGCATTTTCCAGATGATTAGTGATGTTGAGCATCTTTTTCATATGTCTGTTGGCCATCTATATGTCCTGTTTGGAGATGTATCTACTCATATCCTCTGCCCCTTTTTGACTAGATTGTTTGTAATGGTTGTGGTTTGTTGTTTGTTAGTTATTTTGGTGTTAAGCTGTTTAAAATTTTTAAATATGTTTTGGATATTAACCAATATTAACCCCTTATCAGATATATCATTTGTGAATATCTTCTGCCATTTTGTAGATATTCTTTTCATTTTGTTGATGGTTACCTTCATGTTTCACGTGCAGAAACATTTTAATTTGACATAGTTCCATTTGTTTATTTTCGCTATTATTGCCTTTGCCCAAGGCAACATATCCAAAAAGATATTGCTAAGACCAATGTCAAATAATTTGCTGCCAATTTTTTTTTCTAGGGATTTTGTGGTTTCATGTTTTACATTTAAATCTTTAATCCATTTTGAATTGATTTTTACATATGGTATAAGAATATGCTCCAATTTTGTTTTTTACATGTATCTCTCTCATTTCCAGCACCATTTATTGAAGAGACTGTCTGTACTCCATTGTATATCCTTATTTCTTTTGTCATAGGTAATATGGAAGTCCATATCCTATATAGTAAAAGCCTAATATGCTAAGTGTTCAGTCAACTGGTCAGCCGTTCAACCAATCAAAGCGTAATATGCTAATGATATGCTAAGGCCACTCAACCGCTCACTGTGACGTGCACTAACCACCAGGGGGCAGACAGTTGACAGGTCGACCAGTCGCTATGACATGTACTGACCACCAGGGGGAAGACACTGCTACTGGTAGGTTAGCTTGTTGCTGGGGTCTGTCTGGCCGATCAGGACTGAGCAAAAGGGGCCAGACATGCCCTGGAGCCCTCCCGCAGCCCCTCCACTGCTGGCCAACCTCCTGCATCCCTCTCTGGTCCCGATTATGCACCGGTGGGGTCCCTCAGCCTGTTCTGTGCCCTCTCACAATCTGGGATCCTTGGGGGATGTCAGAGAATCTATTTTAGCCCAATACTGCAAGCCAGACCCAAGGACCCCACTGGTGCACGGATTCGTGCACTGGGCCTCTAGTAATCTTATAAAAAATAAAAACACCATCAAGAAGCACACAGAGTAATGTTTGACCAAATATCTAAGCACCTGGTCCCAGCCATGTTGCCACATAAAATTAACCATCAGGAATTAATTCCAAATGTTCCAGAAAAAGTCTCCATATTAGGATGGAGGATCCTGAACAAGTGAAATGATTCCTTCCTGGGCACTGGGAGAGGAAAAGCCCTTAACATTGACAATTCTAGGAACAAATACCGTTCATTCTGATACCACAAGAAAGGACAGGTGATTTAATGACCTCTCACCAATTCAGGTATTGCTATTGAAAGGAATTCTAGGGACAAAATAGGCATGTTTAGGAAATAAAGAGGGTCCATGGGGGAGGAATACATATGTGAAGGACAGGGGTATCTCTGGCCTGAGCAATTAAAGAAATTATAAAGTAGACCAAAAGCAGCCCTGACCTGAGCAGCTTGGAGACTCCAAAATGCTTATCTTACTGGTACAGAGAGTAGAGAAATGTCACAGGATAAGGAGGAGAGGAAGACGTGTATTCACAGAGGATAAAGAAAAGCCACAGGATAGTAGGAAGAAGGAAACATATTTTCACAGAGAATAGAGGAATGTTGCAAGATAAAGGGAGAGAAAGTGGGGGAGGGGGGTACCACATGAGTTTTGACCTTTGAAACTGATACTCTGTAACAAAATAACCAATGAGGAAAGCACAGGAATCCTAACTTAATGAAAGATCCAATTAGAAAGGGTAAGATTCAAACAAAGAATTGCAGCACATATAAAGTGAGACAAAGGGACATGAGACAGGTTTGTTTGTTGTTGTTTTGTTTTTCCCCATTAGAGAGAGAGAGAACAGGTTTTTTTCTATTTGGGGGCCCCTTCCCAGGGGTCCCCTTTGGGGACACCTCTGCCCAGATGGAGTTTGTATATGTTTCAAATAAACTTCTACATTTTTTTTTATTAAATAAATCTGTTAGTCCATGAATTTATTCTTTATCTTTGTCAGACAGGGACCCACGGGAAGAAGTCTGCACCCTGAACCCCACGTTTCACTATCAAGAATATCATGAAAGTCTTATGACAATCCATTCCAACATTTAAAGAGATTTGCCTCCTTTATGGCTTAGGTCCCTTTGCCCACCACAATCTAGGAATGTCTTTTTTCTTCTAGTCATCTTTTAAGACCTGATTTAATTTCTGTCTCTCAACCTGATGCTTTGTCTGATCACTTTATTTCACATTGATCTCTTCAATTTTTAACTTATTTGACCCTCCCCATAGGGTCCACATTGTTTTTCATTATTTTTAATTTAAATTGTAAAATACAGTACTTTTGCCCTAACCGGTTTGGCTCACTGGATAGAGCGTCGGCCTGCGGACTGAAGGGTCCCAGGTTCGATTCTGGTCAAGGGCATGTACCTTGGTTGCGGGCATATCCCCAGTAGGGGGTGTGCAGAAGGCAGCTGATCGATGTTTCTCTCTCATCGATGTTTCTAACTCTCTATCCCTCTCCCTTCCTCTCTGTAAAAAAATCAATAAAATATATTAAAAAAAATACAGTACTTTTATTGTGATCATGTAAGTAAAGCAATGCTTGCAATTTTGTTAGGAATCTGTCTTTATCATTACAAAATTTTTATAAACTTACATGTTCATACACAAACCTAAATATCAAGCTTAACTTTAGAAAAATTTATTTAGAAAATTTGGATATCATCAACTTAATGTTGTTTAAAAATATATTAAGTGTAATTTACCCTTTATTATTGTATGATGGCCCTAATTCTTCCTGCCACCAACCCACTGCTTCTAATAAGCTGTGACCTTTAGAAATCTTATACATCCCACACTTCATTCTTTCCCCCCAGGGACCTTTAGAACATTAGTAGTATGCCATCCTTGGTAAGATGATATGCTATTTTAAACTCTAAATATTATTACATTTTTCTTGAATATGTCACCTTTAAAGCTGCTTATTTAGAAAAAAAATAAAGCTATGTAGTTCTCTATATTTTTCTTTATGATGGTAAGTCAACATTCTGCTAAAACTAGCTTCTATTAATTTATACAAGATCTTACATGAATTCCCACAAAAACAAATGCCAACTCTTGATGGGGCACCTCTTTCATTTTTCTTAAAAAATATCAACATGAAAACTGTAAAACTAAGAACATTTTACCCTAAAAAGAAATGGATATGCATTTCTAAGTATAATAGAAACACAAAGTATTGTGTATGATAAATTAAGTAAAAAGTGAGTATGTCTTTTAATTCACCTCTGCATTTGAAATTCAAATGATACAAAAGTAATTTTACCTTGTCTGCTTCTCTGTTCTTTTTCTGTCCTGCTACAACTTTTTCCCTCACACACACAAAACACAAAACCTAGAAATGTTTGCTCTTTATCACCCAGTAAAAATTTGACTTCTCCCATGAAGTGTAAAGTAATGTTTCATGTGAACAATATTTTATACCATCCTATAGAACTAAAAATAGTAAAGAAGTTAGAATAGAAGTAACCATAATATAAAGGGTTTTAAACCCATGTGTTCTACTAGTTTATTTTTAAACAGAAAATCATATATTTTAGAGTACACTGGTTTTCAATTCCAACAAGAGGTCAATATTATCAACTTCATAAATTATCACCAACTAGTCTTAAATGGCTTAATTATCAATTCAGATATTTTCCTAAATCAGCTTCCATTTTGGACTTCCCTCCTGTTTAAGGATTTTGTATTAGCAGTGATTTCATTTATGTCCTCATATTCATGATTGGTGTGGGGAGTTAATGATTTAATAAAAAAAATTTAAAATAAATTATTACAAAATTGTTTTACAGCAATGAGAACATAATAGAAATTTGTTTAACTTATTTATATAAGATATTTCCAAATGGCTATAGTGTCTTATGTCTTTAAGAGATAATCCATATTTTATTTTTATTTTTTTTGATGTTTCTTTTTTAAAATTTTTTAATTAAATCTTTATTGTTCAGATTATTACATTTGTTCCTCTCTTTTTCCCCCATAACTTCCCTCCTTCCAGTTCCCACCCCACCCTCTGCCCTCACTCCCCACCCACTGTCCTTATCCATAGGTGCACGATTTTTGTCCAGTCTCTTCCCGCATCTCCCACACCCCTTTCCCCCCCAAGAATAGTCAGTCCATTCCCTTTCTATGTCCCTGATTCTATTATAAGCAACAGTTCATTCTGTTCATCAGATTATTTATTCACTCGATTCTTAGATTCACTTGTTGATAGATGCATATTTGTTGTTCATAATTTGTATCTTTACCTTTTTCTTCTTCTTCCTCTTCTTAAAGGATGCCTTTCAGCATTTCATATAATACAGGTTTGGTGGTGATGAACTCCTTTAGCTTTTCCTTATCTGTGAAGCTCTTTATCTGACCTTCAATTCTGAATGATAGCTTTGCTGGATAAAGTAATCTTGGTTGTAGGTTCTTGGCATTCATCACTTTGAATATTTCTTGCCATTCCCTTCTGGCCTGCATAGTTTCTGTTGAAAAATCAGCTGACAGTCGTATGGGTACTCCCTTGTAGGTAACTGAGTTTCTTTCTCTTGCTGCTTTTAAGATTCTCTCTTTACCTTTTGCTCTTGGCATTTTAATGATGATGTGTCTTAGTGTGGTCCTCTTTGGATTCCTTTTGTTTGGGGTTCTCTGAGCTTCCTGGACTTGTAAGTCTATTTCTTTCACCAGGTAGGGGAAGTTTTCTGTCATTATTTCTTCAAATAGGTTTTCAATATCTTGCTGTCTCTCATCTTCTGGCACCCCTATAATTCGGATGTTGGTATGCTTGAAGCTGTCTCAGAGGCTCCTTACACTATCTTCATATTTTCGGATTCTTTTTGCATTTTGATTTTCCGGTTGGGTGTTTTTTGCTTCTTCCCATTTCAAATCTTTGACTTGATTCTTGCGCTCCTCTGATCTGCTGTTGGAAGTCTGTGTAATATTCTTTATTTCAGTCAGTGTATGCTTAATTTCTAGTTGGTTCTTTATCATAACATCGAGGGTCTCATTAGATTTCTTGTAGATCTCATTAAGTTTATCAGCAGCTTCTAGACAGTTCTTGAGAGACCTTAAAAGTGTGGTTCTGAACTCTATATCCTCCCTTGACAATTTTTTCCTGTTTCTTTGTCTCTGCATTTTTTGTGCTTTCTTGGTGCACCCTCTTGTGGTCTTTGTGCGCTGTCTTGTTGTAGTTAAGCCTTGATTGTTGTAGTTAATACCTGGGGGATTTGACCTCCAGGCCAACTGGCTGTGAGAATCAGCAGTGTCTGCAGTGGGAAAACTTCTATCCTCTGGGGAGGTGCTAATCTAGCCTTTGCCTGAGGCTATCCGGCAAATGGCTCTGTGCAGGGCTTGAGCGGGGCGGATCGAAGGGGATCAACAGGGCGGGTGGAGGGAGCAGTTATGGCTGCTCTCAGTCCTGTCCCAGAGGCTCTGCCTCTCAGAGTCCCAGCAACGGCTGCAAACCTCGGAGAGAAAGCTGCCCTCGAGTTCCGACCGAAGCCAGACAGTCCCGCTTCTCCCGTTTGAGTCTGGGTCCCTAGAGATTCACCCAGAACTGGAGCTCCGAGCCTGAGCCTCCCTCCCGATTGAAAAGGACAACCGCGCCCTCAGCCGCCAGCCCACTCAGCACGCACCTCTGCACCTTTGTATTTTCCGCACTGCGCCTCCTCTGAGTCTCAGTATGCGGTTCTCTTTCCTTCTAGTAGAAGAATTTCCCCTCAGCCAGTCTTCCTGTGGTTCTGGGCGATGTCCGTCCGTCTTTTAGTTGTATTTTTGAAGTAGTTGTGCGAGGCAGCAATCAACAGTGTTTACCTATGCCGCCATCTTGGTTCTTCCTCAAACTTCTAAATTTTTATTGCTTAAAGTATTTCAAAGAGTATTACATATGACTCCTTTCCTCCACTCCCCTTGATGTTCCCCAGCCTCCCCTACCCCCCAGTGTCTTGTGTCCATTGGTTCTGCTTATATGCATGCATACAAGTCCTTTGGTTGATCTCTTACCGCCCCCCTACCAACCCTCCCCGGCCTTCCCGCTGTAGTTTGACAGTCTGTTCGATGCTGCTCTGCCTCTGTATCTATTTTTGTTCATCAGTTTATAATGGTCTTTATTATCCATAAATGAGTGAGATTTTAAACAATTGTTTAATATCATAAAACTATAAAATTCATTTTCTGCAGAGTTTGTATTTGAATCACAAAATTTCTACAAATAAATAATTATGCTATCTACAACAAAAGTTTTAAAATACTGCTTAAATTTTTCCTCACTGACTTGACAACCTTCTGATGCTTCAAATCATTACAGTTTATCACAATTTGAGTTGTAGGTGTATGAAAATGGTTTTGCTGCCACTTACTTTGTAAATCACTGTACTGCAGTAAATAGAAAAAACTTTAATGGAACCTGTTCAATTAGTTGAAAGAGCTGAGGAAAATAGGGGTTTGCTAATATGTTAAATATAGAAAGTAAATATTTTCCATCTGTCATACTTTCAACAATAAAGAAATTTTTAAAAAGAAAGTAAATATTTTCATATGCTATTTTTAGTAATAGGAAATTAATGCTATTGGCCTCCAAATAGATCATAACTTGGGCCTTTATTCCATTAAAGGAGTAGTTACTTCTAAATACATCTAATGATTAATACCTCTTTTCTCTTATCCTTCTATGTCTAGCCATAAATTTGGTGCATGTTGTAATGTTGTATTTACTTTAAATAAGTGCATGCATATACAGCTATATGTATGCATGCATCCAAGAGCATGATTGTGGGATTACGGGTACTTTTTATTTTATTATTTTTGCTTTGATTTTTTTTCAAGTATTCTGCAACAACTATGTTTTTATTTTACAATTGAAATTATAAATATACTGTCTATGTATTTAAACTGAGGAGAGGTTTTTAAAAATGGGAAAGCAGGAAGTTAAGAAAAATGGAAGATATCCATGTATTTAACTATTATTTCATCATGTTGTAGGCATTTTTAGATAATTTTAGTGCATATTCTTCCAGTTCTTTGCATATGCACTTATGTATAATAGTTTTACAACAGCAAAGAGATTATAAATATTGATTTACAAAGTGCTTTTACTTAACAATATATCATGACAAATTAGCCCATTTTACCAAATATTTCACAAATGGCAAAGTCGCCCATTTCAGCAAAAAGCACCATCATCTCCTGAGTTCTCAAGCCTACCAGTAAATCTGAGCTACTCTTGATTTCTCTCTTTCTTCTACTATTTCTCCTGTGAATTCAATCCATCAGCAATGACTGTTATCTCTACCTCTACTAATGAGTCTGTCAATTTTCCTCCATCTCCACTAGTCCAAACCTCCCTAATCCAACTTCCACCATTGTTCAATAAACAAACAAATAAGCAAACAATTTCCTTAGAACAAGAAATGCTTCTGTTGCTTTTGTAATTTTAATAATTGAGAAGGAGCTGGTGACATAGGATGGATTTCAGAGAACAACAAGAAGCTTATATGTAGTTATCATCAGCTCAACATGGGAGCAAATGAGGGAAGTGTTACTAATATTATGCAATGGACAGGAAATTTGACAAACAGGTAATGTTCCATATTTTGTTTCTTATTGGCCTAAAAACCAATCAAATGACAAAGGAGTCTTAAGATCGTGAGAGCAGAAGGTGGAAAAGGAAAGAATAGAATAAGCGTTAAAATGGGTCTGTCAGGCTATTATACCAATAAAAATATTTATTAAAATTTTACTATGTACAAGATACTGAGTACTGGTTTCACGTGGTTCAAGAATTCATCTTCAGTTTATCTTGTCACACACAACTGTTCTAAGACCTACTAAAACAGAAAGTTCGTAATGTCATAAATCAGAAATTTTATGATGTATTGCTTGGAATTCATAATCTATAGATATTCTACTAAAGAAAGATATTCCAGTTTTCTCTTTAAACCTTGAGCAAAAGATAGAAATACATGGACTTCAAAATCACTATAGTAGCATACAAAAATAGATAAAACTTTTAGACTAAAGTAGGGAAGTTTTTCTTCTTTTAGAGTTTCAAAATAATACATATTGTGTAAGTTAATCAAAACTTGGTATATTTATCTTTTCTTCCCCAGACCAGAGAATATTAAAGGACATTAGAAACTGTTTTGATTAAGCTCTTGAAATTAGATAAGAATTATAACTTAACAGAGGGTGAAATTCATATCTTTTTGTATATTATTTCCCACCTTTAAATTTATCTCCTGCTAATGTTTCTCAGCCATGGCTATACTTTAGGAGCAGTTAGGACAACTTAAAAAATGATAATGCAAAGTGATGGTTAGCTTCCACTCTAGAGCAGCTAAAACAGAATTTTTGTTTTTCTTGTTTGTTCATTTGTTGCTTTCAGTTTTATATCCCACATATGGGTGAAACGGACAAACAAATCTCATAGACACAGACAACGGTATGGTGTTTACAAGAGGGAAAGGGGGTGAAGGGTACTAATGGGTAAAGGGGACCATTTATATGGTGACAGAAGATTTAACTTTGGGTGACGGCCATACAATGCAATATACAGATGTTATATTCTAGAATTGTACACTTGAAACCTATCTAATCTTATTAACCAATGTCACCTCAATAAATGTAATTATTTAAAAAAAATTGAAATGTGTGATTAGAGACCAAGCAGTTATATGATTTTAAATGTTCCCCAGATAATTGTACTGTATAGTTGGGTTAAGAACTACAGAGACTTGCTCTGGTTGTAAGCAAAGTGGCTCTGGTTCTGAACCTGAGCAGGAGCAGTGAAGGGTGGGGGTAGAGAGGGGGTCCGCAAACCATTTTATCCCAACCTGAGAGGAAGGCTTCTTAGGGGATGATACATGTAGTTGGAGGAAGACTGCTTATGGCACATATGTAGCTTGTTTGACCTTTACAAAACATTTGGGACATTTGTCTGAGGAAATTAATGCTTCGAGTTAGAATACAGTGGTTCTCAACTCCCTCAGGTTTACGTCTTAGAAGCGGCTAACATTGGGGTCTACACAGTAAGTTGATTCTCCTCATATTTCAGCAACTTAAAAATTGACTAAAGAGTAGGGAATATTTATGAATAGATTAAATCATTCTTATTATATAATGCCTAAATAAAATAGCTGTAAAATGTTATGGCTGGAAAACGTTCAGTAAAATAACCTATTACACATGAAGTACTGGTTTGCCTATTATCAATTATTGCCTGTTTTCTAAAACAGGTACAAATATGATCACAATAAATATAAACATGTTTTTATTTTTACTCTCTTTCCCCTAGGGCTATTTCAAGGTTATGTAGCTATTTCAATTTTATGGAAATTTTAAATTAATTTTTTTTACTTTCTATTTCTGTAATGTTTTAGCAATCTGTTTCCAAATATAGTGATATATTGAAAACAGTGTAAGATCTCAATCTATGCTTACCTCTACTTTTCCCCTCTCTCTCTCTCTCTTTCTTTCTCTCTCTCTCTCATTGAGTCAGAAGTTTCCAATTTATTTTTCTTACAATAGGACTAATAATTGATATATTATGAATATTTTAAAATAACCTATATAGTAGCTCATAGCACATAGTAGTTGTTCAATAAATAGTGGCTATTACTTGTTTTATTTTATAAGAGCTAGGAGCCCAGTGCACGAATTCGTTCACCTTGAAAGGAACTGTGGGCCACGAGGCTGCAGTGGGCACAGGGGCGGGTCTTGGCCCATCCTCAGTGCCTCAGCCCAGCCCCTCCCACCACAGCCCTTGGTCCCCTGTCTGCTGACAGCCCCGATCCCGCCACCACTGCTCCCATGCACTGATGGCGTCGGCCCTGCTCACACCTCCTGATGGTGTGGAGCGATTGGGGCCAGCGCCAGCAGCAGGTACAAGCATGGCCGGCACCATCAGTGGGTGTGAGTGGAGACTGCCAGCACTGAGCCATCAAGACCAGCACCGGGTGCCGGCAGTGGGTGTGAGCAGCGGCTCCAGTGCTGGTTGCGGGTGCGAGCGGGGCTGGCACCGGCAGTGGGTGCAAATGGGGCCATCACCAGCAGCGGGTGCGAGAGGCGGCTGCCAGCCCCGATTGCCCCTCAGAAGCAAGGGGAGGTGGAGAATTCCTGAGAGGTGATTGTGACCAGTGCCGGGAGCTGGCAGTGGGTGCGAGCGGCGGCACCGGCGCCAACAGCCAGCGCAAGTGCCCTCCCCTCAGTGGTGTGCAGCAACAAAGAATTTTCAGTAACCACCAGAGGCTCGCCCTGATGACAGTGACCAGTGTCTCGCTTCGGTCTGGCTCCCCCACTCACCTGCTTCACCATCTCATCACAGCTGATGCCCACCATGTCCCACACCCGCCCCCTGGTGGTCAGTGTATGTCATAGTGACAGTTGGTTGTTCCACCATTCAGTCTATTTGCATATTAGGGTTTTATATATATAGATTAAGATCTCTCACTTTCTCACACCTTAAGAATCTGATAAAAGTGTGTGTGTTTTTTCATTTATGAGCAAAAATATTTAATGCATTTAATTTTTCCCCTTAATTTGGACATGGAATTTAAAATGTCTTTATAAATCGCAACTGGGCAGCAAATATACATTAGTAAGGTCTTTAAGATGGCCAAACAACATTGCTTATGAAAGAATGGGTGTATATGGTTTTATGTAAATTTCATTTTCACCATATTAATTTGTTGAATGAATCTTCAAGGCATTTAGATGAACTAAAAGAAAGAATTTATTATAAGTGTGAAATATTAATGGAAGAAGAAAATGGATTTCATCGTACCTGAGGATTGGAAATAAAACATGTCAAAATAAACACAAATATTCTGCAACAGTGGAAGTTGATGTGAAATCCTGCCTGCAGGTTCCCAGTTACTGGGTTGAAGCCATTGTTACCTGTTGCCCAGGAGCTGTCCTGATAATGGGTTTGTTGCTATGGAAGCAAGTTTAATCTTACTTACACTTGGCAGCCACAAGAATGGTTTTACATGATTTTTCTCCCTGAACTTAGGGGAAAAAATAACAACCAATAAATGAAAACATATAAACAATGAAGTAATCTGGAGTCTACAAGAACGCAGCACTTCTTTTCATATGATTCAGTCTTGCAGAGGAAATAGAATGTCATAAATTGAGAATTGAGTGTTTTGTCCCATAATAACATTACCAACAAGTAAACCAGCCAAGTCTCTTGCATAATTCTCCACACTGACAAATGTTAATGTTTGCTCTGTACGGCTGCACCTGCCTGGAGCAAAGTCACTATGGTATTTGGTTTGTTTCCTTAGTAAATTGTCTTATTTTCTGAATATGGAAAATTTGAATTCTAACCTTGACTATGGTGGACTTGTTAAACCCGACTTGCACACTGTCTTCATTAATTTTTGAGTTTAAATATGGAAATACCACTCTAGAATATTTTTAAGTTTTTCTAAGTGTAAATGGGACACAAGTACATAATTAAAATATTTTAAAATGATAAATACTTAACATTAAAACAGAACACTATACCACTTCCTCCCTTTCTCAGTTTTCCAGTGGTAACACTCTCAACTCTTTAACTATTTCTGCTGCAGTTTATCTCTATTTTAAAAATAACCAGTGAGCACTTCTATTTCTTGAGTCACTGATTTATGCTATCATCCACTAGTTTCCTATTATTGCAGGTCAGATGTTTATCTCTTATGTCCTCTCTTCCCATCTTTTCATTCTGTTTTTATCACAATCATTTCATTATTATAATTATTTGATTTTTTAAGTTGAGTCAAAAAGTTAAATATTTCCTTTCTTGTAAAACTTTGTATTTGGGCTAGACTTAGCAAGTGCCTATTTTGTCTTTCATTTGTGTAGTTTTCATTGCATCTCTGGCTAAATCTTCACATACGCTTTTTAATGACTGTAAATTGCACATCCGAACAACTTCAACATATCTATTCTGTCTGATACTATATTTCTTCTATTTTCTTTTCTTATCAGAGCCTCCTGTCATCCATTTCCAGTGTGATCAGGTTAATCTCTAAACCTGCCGTATCTTCCTGGGTTTCCCCTTGATTATCATCCTGGGAAGTGCCTTTGCCTCTGCCTCCTATTACCTCAGCTCTTTCCTGAATCCTGTCTTTTGAGTTCGTCCCCATATATTTTTCAGGAAGTCTTCCAGTAACATCCTGAGACTGAGCATATGAGAGGAAAATTTTTAAAGTTTTATCTCAAAATATTTTAATGCTTAACTTTGATTGCTTGAGAATAGATTTCTGTGTTAAAAAAAAAAAAAGTCTACAAATGAGTGAGATCATGTGGTATTTATCTTTCTCTGACTGGCTTATTTCACTTAGCATAATTTGTGGATTATAGAGAACAACATAGACTGATGAAAAGGGACAGACCCAAAGACTGAGAAACAGCGATCAGGCTATCAATCCCCAGAAGGAAAGTAGGGGAGGGCGGGGGTAAGGGGAAGAGATCAACCGAAGGACTTGTATACATGTATATAAGCCAAACCAATGGACATGGACAACGGGGGGATGGGAGCATGAGTTTGTGTGTGGGGGGGAGGTTGGGGGTTAATGGGGGGGATGTGGACACATTTGTAATACCTTAACTAATAATAATAATAATAATAATAAAAGTCTGACATTGAATAGCCAAACCATCTTGAAAAGAAGAAGAAAATTGGAAGTCTCACACTTGCTGACTTCAATACGCATTACAAGCCCATAGTAATACCCTCAGTGTGGTACTGGCACAAACACAGACATAAAGGCCAGTGGAATAGAATAGAGTGCCCAGAAATAAATCCTTGTATCTATGATCAGATTATTTTTGCAGGGGTGTCCTATTCCATGAAGAAATGGCAGTTTTCCAACAAATGGTTTTGGGGAAACTGCATATCTATAATAATAAAAGCGTAATATGCTAATTAGACATGACAGCTGAATGACCTTCCAGACATCCTTCCAGGCGACCTTCTGGACAAAGCTGGGGTGCAAGGGCCAAGGCAGCCGCTGTGGCTGCGAGGGCCGAGGGCAGCTGCCATGATTGCAAGGGCCGAGTCCCTTGCATGAATTTCGTGCATCGGGCCTCTAGTCCACATATAAAAGAATGGCATTGGCTCCTTACCTTACACCATATAACAAGTAATCAAAATGCACTGAGTACTGAAATGTAGTATTAAAACTATAAAATCTTAAAAAAGAAAACATATATCCTTTCTGATTGGTGTTTCAGCAGCACAATTTATCATAGCTAAGATTTGGAATCAGCCTAAGTGACCATCAGCAGATGAGTGGATTAAAAAATTGTGGTACATCTACACAATGGAATACTATGCTGCGGTAAAAAGGAAGGAATTATTACCATTTGCAATAGCATGGATGGAACTGGAGAGCATTATGCTATGCTAAGCACTTAGAGAAAGATAAATATCACATAGTCTCACTCATTTGTGGAATATAATGAACAACATAAACTGATGAACAAAAACAGATGCAGAGACAGAGAAGCATCAATCATACCATCAAAGCTCAGAGAGAAGGTAAGGGAGGGGGGGAGGTAAGGGAGAGAGATCAACCAAAGGACTTGTATGCATGCATATAAGCCTAATCAAGGTACACATACACTAGGGGGGTGAGGGCATGAGTGAGGGAGTAAGGGGGCAAGGGGGGGGGGTAAGGACACATATGTAATACCTTAATCAATAAAGAAAAACATTTTAAAAAATAAAATACTGAAGAATAAAAAAGGAAACATAGGGAAACAGCTTCATGATATTGGATTTGACAATGATTTCTTGGATATGACACCAAAAGCACAGCAACAAAAGTAAAAATAGATAAGTTGCATTACATCTAATTAAAAACTGCTATGCATGGAATAATTAAAAATGGAATTACCATAAGATCCTCAAATTAGCCGAAACCGGTTTGGCTCAGTGGATAGAGCGTCGGCCTGCGGACTGGAGGGTCCCGGGTTCGATTCCGGTCAAGGGCATGTGCCTGGGTTGCGGGCATATCCCCAGTGGGGGATGTGCAGGAGGCGGCTGATCAATGTTTCTCTCTCATCGATGTTTCTGGCTCTCTGTCTCTCTCCCTTCCTCTCTGTAAAAAATCAATAAAATATATTAAAAAAAAGATCCTCAAATTAGATATATATTCAAATATCTGGATATATATTCATAAGAATTGAAAGCAAGGTCTTGAAAATATATTTGCACACTCATGTTCATAACAGCATTCTTCACAATAGCCAAAAGGTGAAAGTAACACAAATGTCAATAGATATGTATCCATAAATAATTGAATAAAGTGTGCTATGTACATTCAATGGAATATTATTCAGCCTTAAAATAATATTCCTGATCCTGTCACATGTTAAAGCATGGGAGAACCTTGGGAACAGTATACTAAGTGTAATAGACCAACCACAAAATGTCAAATACTGTATGAATCTACTTATATGAGGTATTGAAAGTAATCAAAATCATAGAAACAGAAAATGGACTGTTGGTTGTGTGAGGGTAGGGGGAGATGTTGTTAGTGACTGCAGAGTTTCAGTTTTGCAAAATAAAAAATGTTCTGGAGTTTAGTTGTATACCATTGTGACTATAATTAACACCACTTACCTGCACACTTGAAAATGGTTAAGATGGTAAATTGTATGTTATATGTAATTTTCCATTATTAAGTTTTTAACTTCAAAATATACTCTGAATACAATATTCAGTTAAATAAATTAGAAATATGCATAGAACTATAACTGAAATACATAGGATAAATGTTAGCTGTATTGTCATTATTCGTATTATTTCTTACCTCCAGTGTTCCCTTTAAGAAGCCTAAAGCTATTCTGATTTCCCATGCTTTGAACATGTGTGTTATACCTTCTATTATTGCTTAGCTCTTGCCTGTATTGGGACTGCAAGTTGGAAATCTGCATTTCCCAAACACACTTACCCACAGAGGTCTGTTTTAGATTCCATCAAAAGGGCTTGTGCCAGACCCAGGGGCAGAAGAAAAGCAGAAGCAGTGTTTTTCCCCAGGCATCATCACATAGGACAAGAGCTTCAGCAGAGGCCAGATGTGGGTTTTTATGACACCATCTGGGCATTCTCCTTCCATTTATGGACCTTGGTGCTGTAGGAAGCAGAGATCATTGATGATGTTTTTATGAGTTTTTCCAGTTTTATTATTTCCAAAGGCTTTACAAACAATTGGTGCTCTATATTAACTTTTCTCTTGCATGAAACTTTTTAAATGATTCCTCTTTTCCTGTAGAATTCTGAACAAGTCCCAGGATATGGATACCACCAGCCAAAAAAAGCTAATTAAGGGGGGAAAAAAAGAAGAGGAGGGGAGAGAATTAGCTTAATAGTTAGGGGGTGGGTCCTACAGAATCTGGTATTGAAAACAGGACAGTGGACAATATTTGTACATGGAGGTAAACTATTTGCAAACATTTGGTTAATTTGGAAGGAAGACCCCTCATAAGTATTTCTGTGTTAGCTCCAGTTGGTTGTATGGTTGACATGAACCGAAGTCAGGGGACATTGGTTGATTTGAAAATAGAAATGTAAAAGAAAAGACAGTGCAAAAATGAGGGCACAATTATAATGTTGGCTCAATGTTATTGGCAACCACTATAGACATATGAATTTTTGGAGTCTCCCTTTCTTTCATTTTTCAAATGTGCATTGACTCTTGTCTCTTTTTATTATAGAGTAAGCATTGTGTTGAACAGAGGAAGAGGGTTTAGTTATTAGTTATTTGATCCTAGACAGTCTACGATGCAGGCCTGTGAATCAACTGGAGGCTTCAAAAGATCAACTGATTCGATACCATTTGAAAACTTTTTAAAGCTATTATCTATGCTAATAAGAGAGGCATATGAAAATTGTCTGGGCTGCCATCACAGTCACAGTAACTACCAAACAGCAGGCTGTATGGGGTGACCGGGCCAGCAGGGGGGTTAGTGAGGGACGACCAAATGACTGAACAGCAGGCTGCATGGGGCGACCAGGCTGGCAGTGGGGGCAAATGAGGGTGACCAGTTTTACAGGGGGGCAGTTGGGGGCGACCAGGCCAGTAGGGGTGTCCATGAGGGGTGGCCAAACTGGCAGGGGGGCAGTTGAGGGCAACCACACTGGCAGAGGGGGGCAGTTAGGGGTGACTAGGCCGGCAGGGAGGGGCAGTTAGGGGCAACCAGGCCATTGAGGGAAGCAGTTGGGGGCAACCAGGCCAGCAGGGGTGGGGGCAGTAAGGGGTGACCAGGCTGGCAGGGGGGCAGTAAGGGGCGACCAGGCAGGCAGGCTGGTGAGCAGTTAGCAGCCGTGGGCAAACTATGGCCTGCGGGCTGGATCCGGCCTGTTTGAAATGAATAAAACTAAAAAAAAAAAAAAGACCGTACCCTATCCATGTGGAAAATCAAATCACAAAGGAGAATGATAGGGCAACTACATGTTGTATGCTAAAATATCTATTGAATTGTGAGGAACTAGAGATTAAATCACAAGATGACAGCAACAAGGATAAGAGTAGGGTTTTATAGCCAAAGTGTGTGGGTAGGAGGAGCAGATTGTCCAAGGTGTGTGAATGTTCACTTTCTGACCAGAGGTAACTGCTCTTAAATAAGCTTCCAGAGCTCGAAAGGATGATCACCATCTGACTCAGGGCGCTGTAAATAATATGGCCTATTCAGGGGACAAACAGGTTTTCTCTGAAGGTGCAGTGAAGAGAATAAGGATGTAGAGATTCTGCTAACCATGGTGTGGGAGAGTCCATGAGAAAAATAGTCTGGAATGGAAGCAGGGGTAATCATCAGAGTGAGAGGAGCAGAACAACAGTGTGGTATGAGTACAAGAGAGATTGATCGTTTACCTGAAGACATGAGGGTTTGGTGGGTTGGCCCTGACAGTTCTTAGCAGCATTTCTAAGCACGCAAACCTCACCAGATCCAACTGCAAATTGGAGGGAGGCCAGGCAAGTTGGAGTGCCCAAACCCACAGAAGTGTGGGGACATCAACCTCTGGCTGTTTCTTTCTCTAGTGAGTTTATCCAGGAGATGATCCCTGCATAACAGAGCCTTGGCACCATCATCGGGCTGGTCCTCTTGGGGGGTCCGTGCACCAGATGCAGAGCAGCCTCTCTTTAGCCCTCACCATTGCCTGTAGACAAAGCTTATCAAGCTTTCTTGTTCAGTCCTTTTCTTTCGGAGTGGAATATTCTCAAAAGATGATGATGTGATGCTGTTTGGAGACCACTTCCTTTTCTCTGTGTTGTTTTGAATCAGAGGAGCTTACATTTTTCGAGGACAAAATGACAGAGGAATAATTGCCATCTGGCTCTTTGGATGAAAATCTGACAGCATTCAGAATTCTGCCCCAGCTCTCTCTGGCACCCAACCTGTGAAACCAGACTCTGGACCACAGCTAACAGGCCACCTGCTGAGTGCATGCCCACAGTACATGGCTTCACAACTTCTCATTTGGACCGTTACTTAAAAGCACTTTTACTTAACATACCTGACTGGTTGCTTGAGGAGGTCTATAAAATAGATAAGTATGTTTATATATCACTACACATTCACACATTATAATTTATAACAAAACTATTACAAAAAAATAGCTGCTCTAAGGATGTCTTAACCTAAGAAATAACTTACTACATTAATAGAGAGAAAAAGTACTATCAAAATCTTAATTACCTAATTATTTTTTATTGTACTTAGATTAAGTCTTTTTCCTGGGTGAGATAACAGCTCTTAAATAACCCTAAAAGTTTCTCGGAGTACGTGCTAGGAGATGGAGTGAAGGCACAGTCCTCATGTGGGAATGAGTTTTGAACTTGAGCAATTGATGGAAGTTTCTGGAATCTTGGGGAATGAAAGGCTATAAACACCAAAGGGATCAGCATTCCCTAGCCCTGCAGGCAGCATAGAACTCTGGTCCAATCTTAAAAGAGCAAGTGGATTTGCACTCAGGGCACAGAAATGACTTCATGACTGAATCAGAAAAAAAAAGGAGAAACACTAGGTCTTGAATTATTCTGCTGTTTTCTGATGTGCTCATAATAATAATAAAGCCTGACAGAATTACCTATTTAAAAAAAAAAGGCTATTTTTCTGACTAAAAATAAATAGTAAACTAATTGTGATTCTTTAAATAGAAGTAGTAAATCACCTAGATAAAATATAAAATATTTAAAACATTTTAGCAAAGGGAAGAATTATTTTTTTTTAAATATATTTTATTGATTTTTTACAGAGAGGAAGGGAGAGGGATAGAGAGTTAGAAACATCGATGAGAGAGAAACATCGACCAGCTGCCTCCTGCACACCCGCTACTGGGGATGTGCCCGCAACCAAGGTACATGCCCTTGGCCAGAATCGAACCTGGAACCTTTCAGTCTGCAGGCCGACGCTCTATCCACTGAGCCAAACTGGTTAGGGCAAGGGGAGAATTATTTAATTAGAATCTTTTTACTACCCAAACACCTTCCCTTAATCTATTTCCATAGTTACACAATACCCACAAGGGTTGAGACCATGTATGTTTTTATGTCTGTTTTCCATGTGCTGATACAGCTTCTAGCACATAACAGGTAAGTGATAAATAATTATTGAATGAATTATGAAAACTTTTGATAGGACATTTTTTAAAACTGGTGTTTTTTGTTTGTTTTGTGTCATTGTTTTATTTTATTTTGTACTAGAGGCGGGGTGGGGAGTCCCTCAGCCCTGCCTGTGCCCTCTCGCAGTCCGGGAGCCCTGTGGGCCTAAGCCATCAGTCGGACATTCTTAGTGCTGCTGCGGAGGTGGGAGAGGCTCCCACCACCACCACTTCGCTCCTGTGACCCTGCGTCTGGCTGAGTGGTGCTCCCCCCTGTGAGAGAGCACTGACCACGAGGGGGCAGCTCCTGCATGAGCATCTGCCCCCTGGTGGTCGTTACATGTCATAGTGACCGGTAGTTCCATGTTTCGGTCATTTTGCATATTAGCCTTTTATTATATAGGATTAAATTTATTGAGGTGACATTGGTTAATAAAATCGTATATATTTTAAGTGTACAATTCTATGATACATCATCTGTATATTGTATTGTGTGCTCAACACCCAAAGTTAATTCTCCTTCCATCATCATACACTCAACATTCTCTACCTTTGATTGCCTCCCCCTTTCCTTCTGATAACCACCATACTGTTTGACAAAGGAGTCAAAAACATACAATAGAGAAAAGAAACCTTATTCAATAATTGGTGCTGGGAAAATTGGAAAGCCACATGCAAAAAAAATAAAATTAGACTGCTGTTTCTCCCAATACACAAAAATTAACTCAAAATGGATTAAATATATAAATATAAGAACTGAAACATTAAATTACATAGAAGAAAACATAGGTATTAAATGTGTTAAACTTATGGATCTTAGTCGTAGAGAGGATTTTATGAATTTGACCTCAAAGGCAAGGAAAAAAAGCAAAAATAAGTGAATGGAACTATATCAAACTAAAAAGCTTCTGCACAGAAAAAAAAAATGATCACCAAAACAAAATGGCAACCAACCAAACTGGGGGAAATATTTGCAAACAGCTCCAACAAGAGGTTAATATCCAAAATATATAAAGTCTATTGTGTTTTTAATAACAAATTGTAACGCATGAAATTATAGAACTCTTAAAAATTATTCAGACACTAATTGGTCAAATTATAAAAATCCGGGGATTATATCAGCAATAATTAAAATAGCCATTTCAACTCATCTTTGCATTTCCTTTTATTTCCTCTATTCACCACCTAATTGGGAATAACTTTGCATATATACTCACTTCAAAACTTCTAGAAGGCAGTAGCTATAGCTATACTGTAATGGTCCTATGGTTACCCTTTATGAATGTTTAAAGTATCATATTTGTGTAAAAGTATTGGCATATTAATACGCTTTGAAAAAATGAATGCTTCTATATGTGCATGGTTTCATTGTTTTGGATGTCTTTTTTCTCAATCATCAGTTAAAATTGTAAGATCAAAATTAGTTCGACAAAAGGATGAGATGTGTTATAAGGAAGTCAACACACTTTTGATATACTCCTTCTCTCATTCTGCAGAGGCCTTGTGAGCAGCGCTGCCTCATCATGCTTTAATTGTCTCCTAACTGCACTCCCCGTGACCTTCTACAATGAGTTTCTCCTTTGAGGATCATTTCCTCCTCGCATTTGAAAATATCATAGCGTTCTAATTATTATTTTGTTATTTCATGATTTCTGGTAATTATCATTACTTACCTTCCTAAGTGACATTTTAAAAAAACATCTTTTTCTCATATTGCCTTTTTTTCTTCATGACAATAAATGTCTCAGAAAAAAAAAAAAAAAACATGAGCAAGTTATGGAATGTATAGATATACAAAAGTTTTCTTTTGCCCTAACTGGTTTGGCTCAGTGGATAGAGTGTCGGCCTGCAGACTGAAGGGTCCCAGGTTCGATTCCGGTCAAGGGCATGTACCTTGGTTGTGGGTACATCCCCAGCAGGGGTTGTGCAGGAGGCAGCTAATCGATGTTTCTCTCTCATCGATGTTTCTAGCTCTCTATCCCTCTCCCTTCCTCTCTGTAAAATATCAATAAAACATATTTTTTTAAAAAAAAACTTTCCTTTTGACATCCTCAGAACTGATTTAAAATGACCTAAGAAACTACAGCCCCTCTTGGCTGGCACACACCTGGCAAAGATTCACTCTCAAAGAGGCCTGTGTAATCAAGGCCATCTAAGTTGGCCAGGAGTTATTAAGTGAGATAGAACAGAGATCCATGAGCTTAGATTTCTCCATTCTCTTCATAACTAAAACTCAGTAAGCGCATAGATATGTGTTGCAGCCACTCTCCTAGAAAGTAAAACAATCTCTCCACTCACAGATGCTTAAACTAATTTTGCCAAGAGATTTAATCTCTTCATACTTCTCCGCTATCACTCATGTACTGAATAGTGATCTTGTAATTTATTACTTATAAGCTTTTGCCTTCTTTTCTAAATTATACTGAAAGCATCGAGTTCCTCTCATAGGATTCAGCCTAGTTAGTCACAAATTTATGTTTGCATTTGTCTCTTTATGATGGAATAGCCTTAATTATTGTATCTGCTTTATTTGGGAAAGAAACTTTGCAACTGTAGGTCTAGAGACTTCATTCTCTTTCATCTCTGCTTTGGGATCAGTTTGCTTTTACTGGAGAGAGTAAATTTAATGAATTCCTCTGAGATTGAGGAATGAAGACAATTTTAATTGAAATGCTCTGAATTGTAACTTTATTGAGAAAACTTTTAATCTGTATTTATATCATACAATAATGTCATCTTTAACTCAGTATTGGGATGGAATTATATTTTCTTTACCTGTGCACATTTTGATAACAAAAACACAGAGCATAAGTCTTTTGGTGACAAATTGTGTTAAATAATATTGTACATTTTAATCTAGTTATCCTTGCTTTCTTATTTTCTGTTATACTTTGTATTTTAATCAGTCAGGCAACAAGAGTATATTGAATCTTGCTATGCCCTCAGTTTGCCCTTAAGGATTTTATAGCCTACTTCCACAATGAACCCCCACTTCTTCTAATAGATTGGCTGTAAGAATAAATCATATAGTTTTCCTTTGTGCTTATTGGGAATGGCTTTCAAGAAATTATTATTGCTCAGTACTCAAACTTCAGATAATATTTATCATGTTCAGTCTTTAAACCTGAATTGAACACCTGGTGATATGTGGTGATGTAGAAAACAAATAATTGAATGATTGATTAGTAGTGTAGAATATTAGTTAGAATAGAACTACGTAACAGCACCTCTTGTCTTTGTAAATGAAGAAACTGAGGTAGAAGTGTGGAGCACCAACCTGAATTACACAGCTTCTTAGCAGGAATTTTTTTTTAAACTCAGGACCTTCAACTCCAAATTGCTACACCCGTTAGTCTGATGCAGTCTTGCCATGACAATGATCAATTCCAGCTCTTTGGCTGAGTTCTAATCTCAGCCTCACCATCCTCAGCCAGAGCTCCAGAGAGCCAATATCAGA
The DNA here is from genome assembly GCF_014108235.1 of Myotis myotis. Lineage (NCBI taxonomy): Eukaryota > Metazoa > Chordata > Mammalia > Chiroptera > Vespertilionidae > Myotis > Myotis myotis. The sequence goes on from NW_023416368.1 coordinate 71,144,401, forward strand.
TTTCCCAACAAGCCTTACTGTCTCTGAGCCTCAGTCTCCAGGTCCCCCAAAAGAGGTAAAATACCTAATTTATAGATGTATTATACGGATTAAATGTAGTCATTTGCCACTTAACAATGGGGACACGGCCTGAGAAATGTGCTGCTGAGTGATCACTGCCTCTTTGTGGGAACATCATAGAGTGCATTTACACAAACCTAGATGGTATAGCTTACTATACACCTTGGCTAAATTGGTCCTAGGGACAAGCCTATACAGCATGTTACTGAACAAAATAATAGGAGTTTGAATCAAGCACAAGAGAAAATTATGCCATCAGGAGACAAGGTAAACACGGGATGTATAATGCTGCTGCCAGCATCACATGACATAAGGTTTAACTGCAATTATTTTTTACTAGAGGCCCAGTGCACAGAATTTGTGCATGGGTAAGGTCCCTAGCGGCTGCTGGCTGGGGCCTCCCTTCCCCAGCTGCTGGCTGCCGGCCAGGGCCTTCCTTCATTCCGTGCCACCCCCTGCTGATCAATGCATGTCATAGCGGCAATTGAACTCCTAGTCAGTTGAACTCCCGAGGGGACACTTTGCATATTAGGCTTTTATATATATAGATAAGTGCAAAGAGTACACCCTAAAATAAGAATAAGAAGTACAGTACAGTAAATACATAAACCAGTAACATAGATGTTTATTATCATTATCAAATATTATGAACTGTACCTAATTGTATGAGATATTCCATTATTCAACTGGCAGTACAATAGGTTTGTTTACACCAGCATCACCACAAACACAGGAGTAAGTACTGATGTTGCAACAGCTATGGCGTCAGTAGGTAATATAAATTTTTCAGCTCCTATAAGCTCATGTACCACCAATCATATACGTGATGTGTTGTTGCCCAAAATGCTGTTTGTGCTGAGGTTCATGACTTTATTTGCAATGAGCATTGTAGTCTCCCTCCCACATGGCTTCTTTTCTCAATTTTCTCATGTGGTTGCTGATGGTGATTTTTTGTGTGTGTGGTTTTAAAAGTTTTAAACAATAGGGAGACGGAGTTTTGCTCTCATGCCATATTTTTCCATCTTTGAAGGGAAGATTTTCCAGTTTTTAACTGCTGCCTTGATTTATGTGTTTCTCTGTAATTAGACTTCATTCATTTAGATAGATTGATGATATATCAATGATAGATAGATGGACAGAAAAATAGATATCACAACAGGTTCTGCTTTTTTGAATAATCTATAGCTCATTTTAGAGAAATCAGAGGATATATTGCATTCATAAAAGATCACAAGGCTATGGAATAAATGTTCCTACATTTGAGGAATATTAGTATCTAATTGACAATTACTACCTAATCCCCAGCAAAAAGGAGGAAAAGGACCCACAATTATGTACAAAATGTGAAGTTTTATATAACTAGGGATGAAGAAAAGATCCTAAAAGATTTCAGGAAGAAAAAAAAAAGTTCCTAATCAGAAGGAAGAATCTCAATGGCTTTAAAAATTCTCAGTAGTAACACTATAATATATAAAACAAAAGGAGAAAAAGCAGAACCTTCAAAATTCTGAAGGAAAACAGTTGCAAATCTAGAATTATATGTGCTATCATCCTATCTAATAAAAGAGAAACATGGTAATTAGCCATACATCCGCTACCCTTGCCATTGGCTAATCAGGGTGATATACAAATTAACTGCCAGCCAAGATGGTGGCCGGCAGCCAGGCAGCTTGAAGCGAACATGAGGCTTGCTTGCTTCAGTGACGGAGGACTCCAACGTTCCCGGCCTGCCGCTGCCGGCCTCTGAGCTTGCAGTTTGAAACATTGTTACAAATATAGAAGCTAAACAAAACCCCAGAAACCTGCTTTCAGCCAGCTGGGATCTCAGAGCTGGAGTTGAAACAGTGTTTCGATTATAGAACCCAAACAAACCAGATACCTGCTTTCAGCAGCGGAGGCCTAAGAGCTGGTGCCAAGCCTCAGAGCTAAAGCTGGCCGAGAATAAAAAAAAAAAAAAAGAAAAAAAGGAGTGGTTGGGAGCTTCAGTCGGCCTGAAAACAGCCTTCAGCCCCTCACTCGGACTGGCCAGGCACCCCAGTGGGGACCCCCACCCTGATCCAGGACATCCTTCAGGGCAAACCAGCCGGCCCCCACCCATTCACCAGGCCTGTATCCTATATAGTAAAAGGGTAATATGCCTCCCAGCACCGGGATCAGCGGAGCTGAGAGGCCTCCCGGCACCGGGATCAGCGTGACAGGGGGCAGCGCCCAAACCCCCTGATCGCCCTGCGGCTCTGTGTGTGACAGGGGGCAGGGCCACAACCTCCCTTTCCGCCTGCTCTGTTTGTGACAGGGGAAGGCGCCCCAACCCCCTGATCAGCCCTGCTCTGTGCCTGATAGGGGGGAGCTCCCCAACCCTCTGATCGCCCTGCGGCTCTGTGTGTGATAGGGTGCGGTGCCCCAACCCACCCCCCCATGGGCCCTGCTCTGTGTGTGATGGGGTAGAGCCATAACCTCCCCATCGGCCCTGCCCTGAGTGTGACTGGGTGCGGTGCCCCAACCCCCCTTATCTGCCCTGCTCTGTGTGTGACAGGGGGCGGTGCCCCAACTCCCCTATTGGCCCTATTCTTCCTGATAGGGGGGAGCTCCCCACCCCCCTGATCGACCCTGCTCTGTGCCTGACAAGGTATGGAGCCCCAACCCCCCTGATGGGCCCTGCTCTGTGCATGACAGGGGGTGGCGCCACAACCTCCCCATCGACCCTGCCTTGAGTGTGACATGGGGAGGTGCCCCAACCCCCCAATCGGCCCTACCCTGAGCGTGACTGAGGGTGGCATCGCAACCTCCTGATCTGCCCTGCTCTGTGCATGACAGGGGGTGGCACTCCAACTCCCCAATCAACCCTGCTCTGAGCCCGACCTGGGGCTGCACCTAGGGATTGGGCCTGCCCTCTGCCTCCCGGGAGCAGGCCTAAGCCAGCAGGACGTTATCTCCCGAGGGGTTCCAGACTGCAAGAGGGCACAGGCTGGGCTGAAGGACCCCCCTCTCCCCCGAGTGCACAAAAATTTGTGCACTGGGCCTCTAGTCTACATATATAAAAGGCTAATATGCTAAGTGTCTGCCTGACTGGTCACTATGACACACACTGACCACCAGGGGACAGACACTCAATGCTGGAGCTGCCATGACATGCACAGAGAAACAGCACCACAGGCCTGGCGCCCACAAAGCAACACTTGGCTTCCCCTAAATGGGACACAGGCTCCGCCACCACCTTGGAGCAACAGCCCACCAAATTACAGCCGATGCTGCTGAGACTCCATGGTGAAAAATGTGGCCCACAGGCCAGCCCAGCCTGGAATGGTCGCTGTGGGTGCCAGGTAATGATGTCATGTGGCAACACCCAGCTTCCTTTCCCTAGCAACAATTAGCCCCTTGCAGTTTCTTCAGCTCAGGAACACGGCTTGCTTTATAGCCAGGTGGAAACACTTTACACTTGAACCAAATGTCTGTGAAGCATTTTCCTGTGCCTCATCTTATTTGATCCTCACAGAAGTCCTGGAGTAGGTAGATAGGAGACTCAGTGGAATCCTATTTTCTTTTCATTAGCTGGAAAATGGAGATTTAGAAAGCTTAGAAACTTAACCCAATTGAACAGAAGTAAGAAATGGTGGATCTTGAAAATAAGTTCAGGTTTTCTCACTGTACAGAATATAGTCAAACACTGCTACAGTTAAATATTTTACCCTTTGTTCTCCCTGCATGATCTATAATAATCTGCTTTGTGTGGATATTTATTTCTGTGTTTCTGACAATTAGAGAAGGTGGGGTGCTTCACTGGGCTGGTAAAAGTTAAGCTACATTGGAAAGCAGGTCCAATTAAGCAAGTTTATTCTATAAATATATATAAAAGGCTATGTTGACTCACGCATGCGCGATACATATAAAGCTCTTGCTGGTGCAAATCGCACGCATGTGTTTCCATCTGTCATCATTGATCATGAATTTGGTTGATACTTCTATTATAGAGAAAGGGCAGATAGCAATATTAAAATATTTCTTCTAATTAATTTCCTTTCAATGTGCACGAATCCATGCACTGGGCCAGTAGTAATAATATAAGGATAGAATAAGGATATAAGGACATTTAGGGACATAATGGTTTCTAATCTACACTAATTTTATTAGTTAGCTAATGAAAGATGTTTTTACAATGGGAATGAACAGTAAAAATAGAAAGGAGAGAGAGAGAGAGAGAGAGAGAGAGAGAGAGAGAGAGAGAGAGAGCATATAAAAAACAAACGAAAACATACCAAAAAAACCAACACGAGATTTTGCGTAGGAGTAAGGCCAGGAAGTTTGTTAGGTAAGATCTAAGGTGAAAGCTATGGACCAGGCATTGACAGCAGCACATCCAGGATGAAGAAGGCAAATGGCTCCTGGAAAATTTAAGAGAATAAAATAATAGAAGAAACAATGTACTTAAAAGTTTTGAGTGAAAAATAAACAATTGATGGGGAGTTTTGTGGTTGAATTATTTTTGAATTATTATTAAAGTTCTTAAAAAAAAGAGCAACAGTAATGATGAATATTGACCCCATGGTGCAAGATAAGCACTATATAGAATTATAATGTGGTACATGGCTCAGCTGAGAATAGCACACATAGTCACATGCTCCTAACCATACTGATAGAAGCATAGCTCCAAAGAACTAGCTCTACTTAAAATTAGTTAAACTCTGTAATGGGGGAGTGGGGGGAGATGAGATGTACGTATGTGATATTGACAGAGGAAGAAAAAAGCCTTAATATGCATAGTTTGCTGTAGGACTTATGAAATAATGACTAAACTAAAAACTGAAGAAAAAGTATCAATATATATGTGTTTGTGCGTGTGCATGTGCATGTGTCTGTGTGTGAGCTAATTTGGTTGAAAGTGGATACTATGCTAAAAAGATAAATTAGTTCTTAACAAATTTTATGAATCAGTTGACTTTTAAAGCTAAGACATAAAGCTCAAGAAAAAAAAAGAACGAACAAGAATAAGAAGAAAAGAAGGTGAAGGAGAGGAAGAGAAGTCAACAAGGAGAGCCACACTGCGTAGTTATAAGTAATAAAGCAGAAACAAGAACATCATCCACTTCCCCTCCTCCCACAACAAATGGAGAAATGGAAGTTTATTAACTTATTCAAAACATTAAGAAAACAAATCTTTTAAAAAAAGTTCCAAGACTTTCAATGTTAATTAATATTTAAAACTGGCAGTTATAAGAATATCATATCTTCTTTGTAGTGAGGAACATTTACTACTTTTAATTTTTTTGATATGTTTTTCTTAAAAAAAATCTAACAATAGCCCTGGAAGATTAATATTTTCATTAAAATAATTCTTTATAATATGTTGAATAAGAATCTGCCCCTCAGCATCGGTAAACTTGTATCATTAATGGCGTATGCTCTTTAAGGCATTTGTTGATACTCATAATCAAAATACAATATGAGGATGACTATTACATTGAAACTATTTTACTTCTGATATCTCTATTTATATCTTATATATCTATATCTAATCATCTATTTCTAATCACTCAATTTAAAAACCAGGATCATTTCAGTGTCCCTCTTAATATGTAACTAAAATAATTTTTTCTTGAACTTATTTAGGGTCAAAGCCTCTACATTTTCCTCGTCATACTGTAAAATGTAATTTCACTTGTCTTCTAACTATATACAATGTTACTAATAACAGATGATAAAATTATTATTTTAATCCTACTTTCACTCCTTTATTCTATTGAAAAAAGCATACTCCCCCAAATACTTGTCTTTTTATTTGTAGTTTTTTTTTCCCTAATCTCTTTATTTTTGGTGATGCTTTTCTACTGTTCCCCTTTACCAGTGTCCTCTTTATTTTCTTTGATAGTTTTTATCTCAGCTTCTCTATATGTTTCAATGAGATACATAATACTTTTTGATTGTGTTGCCTCATTTTTAGAAGTGGTAAAATTTCCAAACTATGACACTCTGACAGTTTATTATTTTTATGCAAAGGAAGATGCTAACAGACCAAGTCAGACACATTTGACAGTAATGTTTCATTTATTTTGAGCCCATAAAAAAAATGTTGTCACTGTCTGGGGAATGCACTGCATAGGAATTCAAGCACTTCCCATACAGTGGTTCTCAACTTTCTGGCCCTTTAAATACAGTTCCTCATGTTGTGACCCAACCATAAAATTATTTTTGTTGCTACTTCATAACTGTAATGTTGCCACTGTTAGGAATCATAATGTAAATATCTGATATGCAGGATGGTCTTAGGCGACCCCTGTGAAAGGGTTGTTCGACTGCCAAAGGGGTCGCAGCCCACAGGTTGAGAACCGCTGAGTATGAAGGGGAGAGAGAAAATGTAGAAATCTGATAATATATAAATTACAGATAAATTTTAAACAAGACTTTAAAAATGTGTTTTATCATTTCATAACAGAATGAAACAACTTGTAATATATGTAAGTAGAACCCAAATATACCAATGATGAATGAAGCTAAATAAGCTTTAAAATGATTGAGCTGTTGAAGTGAAATATTTCTTGGCTTGGTTTCTCCTGCTTTGTCTCCAGATAATGATAATTTGGAGACTAACTATATAGTTAAAAAATTAAACCTTTTCACAAGCCCACATTGAAAACTGAAAAATGATAGAACATTAATATTTCTATACAAACATCTATTTTAAACAGTCACTTCTCAATTTCTTTCATAGCAAACTCTTATCAACATCAATTTGTGCCCATAGATATATTATCTCCATTTTAAAGAACTGTGCTCAGAAAGGATATAAGTCAGTGATGGTGAACCTTTTGAGCTCGGCGTGTCAGCATTTTGAAAAACCCTAACTTAACTCTGGTGCTGTGTCACATATAGAAATTTTTGATATTTGCAACCATAGTAAAACAAAGCTTTATATTTTTGATATTTATTTTATATATTTAAGTGCCATTTAACAAAGAAAAATCAACCAAAAAAATGAGTTCGCGTGTCAGAGGTTCGCCATCACTGATATAAGTAATTCTTGTTATTTAATCCCTTATATGCTAAATAAAAAATACATAATAGTTTTAGTATAAAAATCACCTATATAAAATAAATTTTTAAATAATTACCTATATCTCTAGATGTTAGATTTAATAGTTACCTATTTTAAAAAGTGAAGTTTATATACTCAGAAAATGGAGACAAACTCATTATCAATATTATTATAACTATGTGGTAGTTATTACTTCATGATTGTGTATTATTTATATGTAATGAAATAAGATCTGGCTTAATCTATGGTCAAATGTGCACATATTTTAATTTTCTCAACTATGTTTTTCTTCTTTAATAATGTGGTGTGTGTTCTAGGTATTTTGCATTTCCAAATACATTTTTATTCAGGTCCTCAATCTCCCTGACCCACTTGCACCTCCACACATACCACCACCAACAACACTACCAACAAACCAAAACTCGTGGGATTTAAATTTGGAGTACATTTTGGTAATCTTAATCTTGGTGTAGGACTTCTGTGAGTTGCCTACTTTTGTCCATTTATATTCAAAGTCACCCCGCTTTCCAACAACCACCATGACCCTAACAGAGAATGTGATGTTTGTGGTGTTTGTATTCTTGAATGACTATATAAAGTAACATTTTTTCATTCCTTCATCTCTTCTCACACATCCCCTTTTCTTTATAATCTCTTGAATAAGAAATCACTTGTCACCTGGCCAGTGTGACTCAGTGGTTGAGCATCAGCCCAAGAACCAGGAAAGAGGTCATGGTTCAATTCCCAGTCAGGGAACAATGCTGGGTTTGCAGGCTTAATCCCCAGTAGAGGACATGCAGGAGGCAGCCGATCAATGATTCTATCTCACTCTCACTCCCCCTTCCTCTCTCTGAAATCTAACAAACACTCTAAAGACCTTAGAGTAATAACATTTTTTAACATACACATTTTGTTTATTTGTTTGGATTTTTTTCTTTCTTTCTTTTTTTTTTTTTTTTTACAAAAATGTCAAACAACATGACATTTTTATAGATCTTAGGTCTCGGCATACTAAAACTTAAGAGGAGTTGGTAGCAATTGCAGTAAAAGCTTCAGGCTCTGTAGATAAGAACATAAAATGTAAAAACCTATTCCCACAACTGCAATGAAGAAATTTTATAGTATGCCATTATTGGTGACTCACAAGTTTTGGTTTTATAACTTTAGAGAATCACTCATTCATTTGAAAGGCCTTGTCTCAGGAGATTTATCAATCTGAAGACTAAATTGTACAAAGAAAATGAATTTCCTTTGATTGACAGATGTTTTAGTGAATGTGTAGCTTTAAAATTTTATATTTGTAGCCTTAAAAGTAGCTGAATCTGAAAGCTCAGCATTAAACATATCTCTACAAGAATTATTGAAATGCAAACATGGATGTTTGCATTCATTTTGGACACATAGATTTGAAAATAAAAATTTATTGAAGAGAGTAAAGACTACTATGCATTATCCTTTTTTTATTAAATAGGATTATGGAGTGGTCTATCAATCCAGTGCTATACAAGGTCTCTAGCTAATATGGCCACTCATGGGAGAGACATATAAGTCTTTAAAAGTTTTTCAGGTTTGATGGCTAGTTGCCAATTGTGGAAATGCGTATTGGAAATGTCAGTCTCTCTTTTGTTTACTTAACATGTAACATAGGTAGGACAATGTTTATCTCAAAGTGTTGAACAAAAAGTGTATATAAAATGATTTAATGTGGTACTTTGTACATAGTGGATGTTCAAAAATCATTTCTCACAGACTTAGTTATTTTACATTTAAGGTAAGTTGCCTGTTCTCCTAAGAAATCAAACCAAGAAAACAGGCATGGCCCACTATTTTCTTTTTTGATTCCAAAAGTGAAACCCTTAATTTTGTTTTCCTTTTTTCCATTTAAATTGGAGAGATTTTTAGTCTGCTTCAGGAGTATGTAGTTTCTAATCAGTCCCTAGCTTTTTTACCTTGTCTATCAGCTCTCTGAGGTCAATGTCATCAGGGCAGAAGGCAGGGGAGAAAGAAAAGCTCCCACTTTTATGTGAGAGAATACTGCTATAAAAGCCACATTTTCTAACAAAACAAAACAAAAAAAGAATTGCAGTAATTAAAAACAAATAAAATATTGCAAAATCAAAGCTTAATAAGGTGAAAAATGTAAATCTCTCACTTTTTAAAAATAATTTGGTAAACTTTATTATTCTATTTATGATAAATAACCATTGATTAATTGGCACTAGAAGGATTTTTTTCTTAACATGGTTAAGTTACGCACACACACTCACTTAGAAACACGTATACAGCACACAGTTGACATTTGTAAGAGTTAAGCAGCAATCGCACTGAAGTTTTTACCTGAGTAGTGCCTGTTTACACCAATGTTGTTTAGGATTAACTATAGAATAAAACAGTAAATCAGATACGCTGTACCCAAGAAGAAAAGTGTAAGAGGAGAACATAAATTGTATTATTTGAAATACAATGATGTGTATCTTGAAAATACCTGATATGTACATATATGTATATGTGTTTATAATATAGAGTTATAGAAACTGAGTTCAGTAAGGTGACTGGTTGACAAATAAGTATAAAAATCAATATCTTTAGTGTGTGCCATTTAGAAAATGCAATGGAAGCATGATACTACTTATGGCACAGTACAGAAAAACATAGACATAGAAAAACATAACAAAAACACATAGGACTGAAAAAAAGAAAATTCTGCCAAACTCCACTAAAATCCAAAGGAAAGAGCCCTGAAAAATATAAAAAAATAACACTTCTCCAAAGGTGAACTAATAAGTCAATACAATTCCAAAATTAAATGCAAAGTAACCATTTAATTAATAGTAAAATAAGTCTGAAGTTCACATAGAAAAATAAACATGTGATAGTAGTCTAAAAAAGAATATGGTGAGTGAAAAAAATGGCTCTGCAAAATATGTATTGCCACAGAGTTACAACATAAGAAATGGTAGAAAAGAGAAACAAATTCTTATGGAAGCTCCTAAATATGCACAGAAATAGTGCAACATTTGTGTGCGTGGCAATTTAAGGCAGGAAGGGAAAAGACAAATTATTCTTTAAATGCAGTCCCTACAACTACCTAACCATTTGTGAAAAAAATACATGTGAGACTCTCCTGGTTTCTCACACAAAAACAAGTTCCAAATGATTCAAAAATTGTAATGGACTAAATAAAAATAAAATGTCACTTGAATTCTGATTTCATGAATTAATTTTTAAAATAGTATTGGAATAGAAAGAACTTATTTATAAATATAATATGTAAATATGAAACAATGAAAGAAAAATAAAATCATCTGGATTGAAAAATATTAGATATATTTTGATCAACTCTAACATTATCTGTCTTTTTAATTAGCACTTTAGGCCACTAACATTCAAAGTTTTATTGATAATGTTTAATATCTACCGTATTTTGTTACTGTTTACTATTTGTTGCCCTTATTCCTTGATGTATTTTTGTCTTTACTATTTTTCTGCCTTTTATTGTTTTAATTTGGCATCTTATATAATAAAAGCCTAATATGCAAATTCACCAAACGGCAGATGGACCAGCAGAATGACCGGTCACTATGACATGCACTGACCACCCCGGAGCAGATGCTCAACACAGGAGCTGCCCCCAGCCTGCAGGCCCCAGGCCAGCCAAGGCAGGTGCCAGCAGGGGCTCCCCGATCACCCTGCCAGCAGCCCTGCAGAGGAAGGTGACCAGCCGTGGTGGTGTGGGGCAGGGCCAGCGAGTTTGCAGCGCCAGGCCGGCCAAGGCAGGTGCCAGCAAGGGCCTCCTGATCGCCCCTTCAGTCACCCCACAAATTGGCCCTGGTCGCTGGCCAGGCCTAGGGACCCTACCTGTGCATGAGTTTCATGCACTGGGCCTCTAGTTCCATATAATAAAACCCTAATATGCAAATAGATCAAACAGTAGCCGGTTACTATGATGCGCACTGACCACCAGGGGGAAGACGCTTAATGCAGGAGCTGTCCCCTGGTTGTCAATGTGCTCCCACAGGGGGAGCACCACTCAGCCAGAAGCTGAGCTCATGGCTGGCAAGCACAGTGGTGGTGGTGGGAGCCTCTCCCGCTTCTGCTGCAGGTGGGAAGTAAAGAGCGAGGGGTTCCAAACTGAGAGAGGGTGCAGGTCGGGCTGAGGGACCCCCTCCCTCCAGTGCACAAAATTTCATTCACTGGGCCTCTAGTTTTATATTTTTCTCTCCTTTCTTAGCATATCAGTTATAGTTCTTTTTTTGTTCTTTTTTACTTTTTTAAGTGGTTGCCATAGAATTTGCAATATACATTTTCAACTAATCCAAGTCCCCTTCCAAAAAACACTACATTACTTCATAGGTAGTGTGAATACCTTAGAATAGCAAAGTAATCCCAATTCCTTCCTCCCATATCTCCTGTCATTGTTGTCATTCACTTTATGTAAGCATTCATAAGTGTGTGTCTATACTATATATGATATACACGTAGCACGCATAATCTATGTTGGCATTATATTTTGAATAAATTCCTATAACAATTAATAGTAAGAAAAATAAAATGGTTAATGTTTTTATTTTATCTTCCCTTATTCCTTCTTCAGTGTTTTTCCTTCTTTATGTGGATTCGAGATTCTGACCTGTATCATTTTCCTTCTCTCTAAAGATTTCTGTTAACATTTCCTACAAGGCAGGTGTACTGGCAACAGCTTCCGCCAATATTTGTTTGTCTGAGGAAGTCTTTCTTTCTTTCTTCTTTAATTTTGAAGGATAATTTCCCAGGGTACAGAAATATATGTTTTTATTTTTCTCTCAACTATTTATTTCAGTTCATTCTCCTCTTGCTTGCATGGCTTCTGAGAAGAAGTCTAGTGTAATTCTGATCTTTGTTCTTCTGTAGGTTAGGTGTTTTTGGTTCTCTTCTCCCCACCCCACCACCCTTTGAGTTCTTTCAGGATATTTTTCTTTATCTTTGATTTTCTTTAATTTGAAAATGACATCCCTAGGTATAGTTTGTTGTTGCTTGGCGTTTATCCTGTTTGGTGTTCTTTAAACTTCATGGATAAATGACTTGGTATCTGACATTAATTTGGGTAACTTTTCAGTCATTGTTGTTTCTAGTGGTATTTCTTCTGTTACTTTCCCTCTGTCTTCTCCTTTTGTCATTCCCATTATGTATGTTATACCCTTTTAAATTGCAGTAATTGGATACTCTGTTCCAAACAGGTTGTGTTTTTTTTTTTTCTATTTGCTTTTGGTTTGAGGCTTCTAATAGTACCTGGTATATAACCTCCAGGTCAGAGCTTATTTCCACAGCTGTGTTCAGTCTACTAATAAGCTCATCAAAGGCGTTCTTTATTTCTGTTACAATGTTTTTATCACTGGCATTTCTTGTTTTGCTCCTTCATAGAATTTCCATCTCTCTGCTTACATTGCCCATCTGTTCTTGCATACTATTTACTTTCCCTTAGCATATGAATCGCGTCTTAAATTCCCATTCTTAAGTCCAACATCCCTGCCATGGCTGGTCCTGATGCTTGCTCTCTCTCTTCAAGTCATGCTTTTTGCTGGTTGGTATGCCTTGCTTGTAATGTTTTCTTGATCGCTGGACATGCTGTGCTGGGTAAAACGAATTGCTGTAAATGGGCCTTTAGTAATGTGAGGATGAGGTGCAGGAGAGAGAGGGGAAGTGGCCTACAGTCTTAAGACCAAGCTTTCATTGAGCATAGCCTCCGGACTGTGAACTTCAGGACACATTTGCCCCTGCTTTCCTCGCCTCTTTGGTTGAATAGGATGGCTCACGTGGGCTGCATCTGTATTCTCCTCTTCCAGCTCAGTTAGGCTCTGAGAATAGCCCCGCAGGTGAGGTTCTGGTTAAAGGATTAACTAGTTTCACCGGAGGACAGACCTTAATAAGACAAACACTGGGCTCTGACCTGTTTGTCAAAATGGCTCCTTTCTCCTTCCCTTACTGCATGTACAAGAGGGTTTTTCTTCGATATTTGATCTCAGAACCGGGTTGAGCTTCTGGGGGTAACTCTCCCCAAATTATTGGAGCCCTATCACTTGGTGCCTCCCCTTTGGAGTGTTTAATGCTCAGACTTGTCTGCACTGAGCCTCCAGCTACTTGTCAACCTGCAGCTCAGGTTTTTCTCTCCTGGCACTGGTTCCCAAGCCCTCTCCACGCCTGGGTCCCGCTCCGGTAAGCCTCAGCTTCCAGTGTTCTCCTGTCTGCCCCTCTAATTCGGGGGGGCTGCGGGGGCGGGGGCAGCAGTTTGCTCTCTGCTCTCTCCTCTCTTATGGATCCAAGAAGAGTTCATTTTTCGGTCTGTTTGACTTTTTACTTGTTAGGATGATGCATGCAGAACTGGAAAGTAGAAGTGGTAAATTAGATTTCAATGAAATAAACTTAGAAAATGTTTAGGACATTTGTACTTAAAGCTTTAGTAACACAGTAAATAGGTTTTTTTCCCCCTAAAAACATACAGATTGTTTTTAAAAACACTGAATAGTCATTTTGCAATGTAAGAAGTAGAAATGATAAATGCATCTGAAGTTATTAATTGCGTTAGTAATCAAGAAAGGCAAATTAGAGTATGGATAATATATGTGTCACCAGTAAATTTTGAAATACCTTGCAATGCTTCTGAGGATGTTTGAAAATTACCAAATATACTCTAAAGATATTCTAGCAATTCTCTATGTAGGAATTATCCTTCCTTCCCCAAAAAGACATAACTAGGAATATATAAACAAAGATGTTCATTTCAACATTGTTTATAATAAAAAAATTAAAGTATATTTTCAGTGGACTGGTCTAAATGGTGCTGCAATGAAATGATGTCAGTCATTGGAAGTAAATGAAAAGATAGCTTTCTGTACAATTATGTCAGATAAAATCAAATTATACAGCTGTATGGATATTAGACTCAGAATGCAAATGTTAGGAAACATACACCGAAAATCTATCTTGAACATATTTCTTTTTCCTAAATAAAGTAGTAACATAAGATGGCATAATCAAATCTTACTGCTAGTGCCTTCTGTGGAGTATGCTAACAGGTGACTAAAGAAATATACACTTTCAAAGCGTATTATCTGTGTTAGAAAATGGAATGGTTTTTACACAGAGGATAACCCTGCTTTCTCGCCTCCTGCTAGGGAAGGGTGAGCACGGGAAACCTTACCCCCTCACTGAAGACGACCACGATGACTCAGCTTACAGGGAAAATGGTTTCAATATTTTTGTCAGCAACAATATCGCTCTGGAGAGGTCTCTGCCCGACATTCGTCATGCTAAGTGAGTATCAGCATGCCAGTGTGGGGGGTGGTTTTTTTTGTTTAGCTACTTAGTTGTATTATGTTTAAGATGTCACTAATGCTTTTGCCCTAATAATATTATAGAAACTTTTCTATTTCATAGTCTTAAATAGGTCTGCTTTAAATTGGAATGATCTTTAAAATTCTAAAAGAATAGCGCCTCTAAAACTTAAGACACGTGTTTGTTATTGAGTCCACTGTATTATTTCCATTAAAAATGAAACGTTTTTAGATAATACCCATACCATTACATTTGATCACATAGATTACGAAGCAAACAAGTTTTTTTTATTTTTTCTTGTGGTTAGTGCTGTCAGAATGTGCGTGTATATGTACTTTTGATTAGCTTCATTCTTACACCCGTCGTAGTCAGTGCCATTACAGTTACATCTTCCATGAAGAATGCCTGAAATAAATGGATCCATAATTCAAAAGTAATGGCAGTTGCTCAATTTTCTGTCACTTTATGAATTGCTTGTGGCTTGTCAATCGACAGTGAGTTCAGTTTTTACTGAATTAATAGCTAAATGTTATCCTGTAAAGGGAAACAAGAATAATCCCTCTTCTCTCTGTCCACACCTACCTACTCCTAACATTGCTTAAAGTACATTGCTTTTTTCCCTTAGTTTATTATGGTTTTCTCGATAGCATACATAATGCCAAAAGTATGCCATAGAATGTGATCAGAATTTGAAGTTGTGGAATTCTACATATTTGAGAAATCTATTCAACTATAATATGTTTAATTCTCCCCCACCTCACTCTTCCTTTGGCACCACTGTTATGACATAAAGAAAATTAGAGAAAATAAAATAAGGGCAACTAATAAAAGTAGGAGTAGGAATTTAAATTAAACCAGTAATGTACAGTAAATAAAACTCTTAATTTTGTGCAAGAATAATTAACCTTTGCAAAAAAATATGGTTTGGGGCACTACTCGTATTTTACTTGCCCTATTGTGCTTTTGTAAATTCATTTTAAAATATAAAAGAATTACTGGTTTCCCCCTCAGGTTTTATGAGAATGTGCATTTCCCAATATAGTTAAGCAGAGGATTAATATGAAGAACAAATAAATTTTTCCCTAAACGAAATGCTTCATACATGGGTCTGGGCCTTCCAGCTAGCCAAATTATTCCCAGGCCACCTGAAATTATCTACAGTAATTCCCACTGACCTAGAACATGTCTAGTTATGAGAAATTGTAATACCTAATTGTACACCATCAAAGATGCATTAAATTGCATTGTTGGCATAATAAATATGCTCAGAGAATAATTTCCATCCACCTCCTCTCCCACCCTCACACTTCCAATCTTTGAATGTGTGTTCAAGTGGAAAGAGTTGCAGATGGAGACAATGCGAAAATCACTGAAGTCAAAACACGGTTGATATTCCCATTCTCCTCAGAGGCTGTATTTCCAATTTAACTGCCACCTTTCGGAGAAAGATGTTCTTAGGCAATAATGGAAAATGAAATTTTAAAATGGAAAGAAAAATAGTTTATAAATTTTATTAGAGTCACCGAGATTACAGTATCAGAGGACATTATTATAGATGTCAGGGAATAAAGATGTGGCTACAATATGTTCTGTGACCATATTTTTACTTATTTACTGAGGCTGGGTATCTAGTAGGACAAATAGTCATCTACTAGAATGATACCAACAAAGGAAAAAAAAACTTAACTGAGAATGTTGGAGATAGGTGACAGCAAGGTGTTAAGTGTGAGATACAAAAATGATATTAACCTGGTTCGTCCATTTTTCTGACTCTCAGTGAGGCAGGGAGATCTGAAGTTGCCTCTGATTTTGTCAGGATCCTACAAGCAGGAAACCAAGAGTCAAATTTGCAGGGATCCCACTGTTTAAAATCCTACACTTTTGACCTCATCTGCGCTTCTCAAAATGCAGGCACACATAACTGTAAGGGTGTGCAGCTCTGTGTAAATGGCACTTGAAATTAAAAAGCAACTTGACACCTATTCCAGTGTTATCAGTTTAATAGGCTGCAGGTGAATGACCACAGCGTGTTTATATGGATGGGCTCATGGAAGAGAATGCAAAATGTATGTGACTTGCAAGTGTTCTCTACCCATTTATAAATTCACATTCAGTAAAAAAAAAAAAAAAAAATCATAGTTCTAAAAAAGAATCAGTCTTACTTTTTGAAGCAGCATGGATGGACCTGGTCAGTTTTATACTAAGTAAAATAACTTAGAGCAGTGGTTCTCAACCTCGGCTGCACATTAGAATCACCTGGGAATCTTTTTAAAATCCTGATTTCTGGGCCTCATCCTCCAGAAATTCTGTTTCTTTGTTATGGGGTGGGGCCACAACATTAGTAACAAAGAAACAGAATTTTCTGAGGATGAGGCCCAGAAATCAGGATTTTAAAAAGATTCCCAGGTGATTCTAATGTGCAGCCAAGGTTGAGAACCACTGACTTAGAGAAAAACAAATACCATGTGTTTTCACTTATATGTGGAATCTGAAGAACAAAACAAACAAACGAAAAAAATAGAAACAGACTCATAGACACAGAGCATACTGACAGTTGACAGAAGGGAGGAGGGTTCGGAGGGCTGGGTGAAAAAGGTAAAGGACTTAGGAAGTACAAATAGTTATAGAATAGCCACATGGATGTAAATTATAGGGAGTATAGTCAGTGATCTGCCCTGTAAGTCATGTTTTTAGGTGTTTTGATTTGCTTAGTGCATATTCTAATGAACTGTGAAGAATTGTTAGAACATGAATGATTTCAGAAATTCCAAATCAGAAAGAAATTTGTCCTTTCTTCTTCACTAGCATTAAATGAACTGCTTTTTTTTGGCTTTATTATATGAGTTAGTGATAGATTCCATAAAGTAGGAGCCATAGAGGAAGGGAAGTATGTTGGCCTGTGTGCAATAATTTGATCATCCTAATAATAAATTCTAAGCTTTTCATTAATGTTTTACCAAAATTGGTTGTATTTTTCTCAGCAGTTTTTTCACCTCCCAGTTTTGTAAATTACATTTTTGTTTTTCGTACTATTTATGCTTTGGTATTGTCAAATTTTCCACTTCTTTTTCCATAGTATTGGTCCTACATTTCTGGTTGACTTTTGCACATTTTAAAAGATATGTCTACATATTTTAAATACTCCCTTCTTTAGTGACTGCCTGAGTATGTCTATATCCATAGTGCCTGGGCTCAACCTGAGATATGTCCTTAGAACATATTTTCTTTATATTTTATTTAATGTAGTGTTGATAAGAATTTTGCTATGAGAGCTTCTGCATGGCCAATGTCTAGTTAATAGTTATCTGGCTCATCTGGCTTCATTTTAGCAACTTCAGAAATTTCCCCATCTGAATATTGATGGTGCGTTGTTTGTTTGTTTGCTGTTTTTATTCAGTCAGTCATCTGGCATGCTACATCTTTGTATGCTATAAAACATCTTATTTTCACCTCCAGCTCAAGATCAGAATTATAAATAGGAACAGAAAACCATGAAGGATGGATGGTCTGCAAACTGATAAGCTTATGCATAAATATATTGTTAGCAAGATAAGATTTAAGAATATTTAAGTGTTACTCCATAGATATGAATAAATTAATCAGTAGTAACCCCATACTCCTTATAACATGGTATAAATAATCTGCGTAAGATGAAATTACATCTATGAAAAGAGGAAATGCATGAGATTAGGACACAACAGAGCCATGTGAAAAGGAGTTGATGAAGGCTTTTCAGAAGATCCCCGTGAATGCATCAGTAACATCAGGTTAACTTTATTGCTGTTACGAAAGAACACATGTTCATACAGGTCCAGTTGATGCACATGTACATTAATTAAGATGCAGTTATGAGGTGGCTTTGTAACTGGGATATTTTTGAATTAAAATAGTTATACTCTGGCCGGGCTGGTGCGGCTCAGTGGTTGAGCGTGGACCTATGAACCAGGAGATCACAGTTGATTCCTGGTCAGGGCATATGCCCGGGTTGTGGGCTCAATCCCCGGTGGGTGGCATGCAGGAGGCAGCAGATCAGTGATTCTCTCTCATCATTGGTTTTTCCATTTCCCTCTCCCTTCCTCTCTGAAATCAATAAAACATTAAAAAAATTAAATGTTTTACTCTGAATTGTGACTTTTCCCTTTCTTTTTTAAATTAAATATATTTTATTGATTTCAGAGAGGAAGGGAGAGAGAGAGAGAGAGATAGAAACATCAGTGATGAGAGAGAATCATTGATGGGCTGCCCCCTACATTCCCCACATTGGGGATTGAGCCCTCAACCAGGGCATGTGCCCTGACCCCTGATCTCCTGATTTATGGGTCGAAGCTCAACCATGGAACCATACCGGCTGGGCAAAAATGTGCATTTTCCCCCTCTATGCCAAAAACTACACAGAACTTTTGGAGGTGCTAGCTTCCTTTCATATTTTTATTCTGATTTACTTGTAAAGTGATGAAGTATCTTCTTTCACCAAGTTTACAAGTGAATTTTGAAGGAAATTAAGCTAAAATGACTGTCATGTCCTCCTGTCAGGTTTGAATACTATCACAGAGGGAGGTGGGAAACATGTCCTTTGAATCAAATGTTCTTCCAGCCTGGGGTATGTCTAAATTCGACCAAACAAACAAACAGAATGCAGACTGGTGCAGCCACTGTGGAGAACAGTATGGCATTTCCTTATAAAACTAAAAATGGAATTTCCATTTGACCCAGTGATCCCACTTCTAGGACTATATATCCCAAGAAAACAGAAACACCAATCAGAAAGGCTATATGCACCCCTATGTTCATAGTGGCACAATTTACCATAGCTAAGATCTGGAAACAGCCTAAGTGCCCATGAGCAGATGAGTGGATTAGAAAACTGTGGTACATCTACACAATGGAATACTACGCTGCTGTAAAAAAGAATGAATTCTTACCATTTGCAAAAGCATGGATGGAACTGGAGAGCATTATGCTAAGCGAAATAAGTCAGTCAGAGAAAGATACATATCACATGATCTCACTCATTTGTGGAAAATAATGAACAACAAAAACTGAGGAACCAAATTTAGAACCAGAGTCATAGAAGCACCGAACAGACTGTCCAACCTATGAGGGAAGGCGGGGGTGAGGGGGTAAGAGATCAACCAAAGGACCTGTATGCATGCATATGAGCAAAACCAATGGACACGGAGGGGGAGTCGTGAGGGCAAGTGCTCAGGGGTGGGGGCGGCTGGAGAGAGGTTAATGGGGGAAAAAGGAGACTTATGTAATACTTTAAACAATAAATAATTTAAGTTTAAAAACATAAAAGAAAATACGGTATAAAACACACACACAGATGTGGGGGGGGGGGCGTTGAACAGGGACAACAGATAGGAAATAATCTTTTAAAACTGTTGTTCAAGTGAGTACCCTTCAGTCGCTTTTATGGGTTAGCTTATGCAAATTAGCATAGACATCGATACATTAGTACATTTCCAAGGTCTCTTTCCTTGCCTAGTATTAATTCTCTCTCCAAGGTGTAATGCCAAAATGTATCTCGAGTGCATGCGCTTACCTTATGCTCAGCTATACCCACTATCATCTCTTCATTGGAATTTTAGAATAACCTCATAATTGGACCTCACACACTCCCTCTTACATTCCACAGAGTGAGTAACAGTGAGCATTAAGAACTAAGGCATATCATCTCAAATACTTAAAAGACCCCCTGTTACCCTAAAAATAATCGTCCAGGAAAGCCACCATCACCTTTCATGTTCTCACCCCGACTTACCTCACTTATCTCGGCCTCCATTTCTGCTCTTCCCAGTGTTCAAGATGTTCCCACGGTAATGCCGCAATGAACACACAGCTGCATGAACACAACACACAATTTTGTTCCTTAGTATAGACATCAAAATATCCTATTACATTGAAGTGTTAATCATATTGCCATATTAATATTAATTTACAGATAAGTTTTTATGTACGAGGGAACCAAATAAATAAGTAGTGGTACCATCCCCTGCCATGCACGCGCTATCAAACACACTCACGTTTATCCAGTAGTCCAAACTAATTTTTCAGGCCTGTCAAAGCAAAATAAATTACCAGTTATCACTGCTTTATCAAACCCAACTGACATGGCAAGATTAGAACAGCGAAACAATGTGACTGAAACCAGCCATTGGAAATTGAATATCTGACATTAAAACAATTATGTAAATTGGTGCCTGGAAATGACTTACATGGATAGGCTCCCTAGTATGCTTGTCACTAGCCAGATGCCAAGTTGACATTTTATTCTGCCGCTACTGAGAAAAGGGCCAAGAGAACTTCAGCTGAACTATGATGGCTTTGCAAGTAATCATACAATGATGAAAAATTAAAGGAAAGTATTTCCCCTTTCTGAACATGAGTGATTCCCTTGAGAAGATTAAAAAAATTTTTTTTTGGTTCACTAGCTATACTATACTTAGTAAAGCCATTTTATAAGGCATTTGATAAACTAAAAGGCAGTGAATTAAATAGTTAACTAATTAATTGATTTGGAGAGTGTCCAAGGTGTTGACACTGGTACTTGTAAATGTGTCAAACGGTGGTCTAAATGTACCCCCAAAATACAGGACCATTTTGCTATAGCCACGAAGTCAAACAAATTATAGTATTTCAACTTGCTTTCTCTCCCACACACAGCCTAATGAAACTGCCTGGAACTGAATTGGCACTCTTTATCAACATTTCAGAGAATTATAATGATTATTATAAAATGGTACAAGATCATAATCATTTAGAATGTGGACTCTAATGCAAGCTCAAAATATCACTTCCTGCCTGTTTATTATCATTACTGTGCAATGGAATTTTACCACATTTAACATTATCTGAAATATGTTCCAAATTTCATTTGTTTCACATGAGAAATATATATATATATATAAAAATATCATTTTATATCATATATATATATATATCATTTTATGAAAAGAAGAAATGTAAGAAAAACAACAAAAAAGCACTCCACCCAGCAACAGCAGTGTATATATTCTTCTCAAGTATGCATGAAACATATCTTCAAGGTTGACCATACCCTGGATTATAAAACAAATACTACAGATTTTAAAAAATTGAAATTTTACAAGTATATTCTATGACCATAAAATAATTAAATTAAAATTGAGCAGAAAAATAACAAGACAATCATCAATCACTTGGAAATTTAAAGCATATTTTCAGTAATCAGTATTTCAAAAGGAAGTTTAAGGGAAATTTCAAAATATTTTTAAATGAACAAAAATAAAAATTTTAAAACTGTTTATTTCAAGCAGCTCCTATAATGAAATCATTCTAATCTTCTATCATTCAGTGCTGGTAAAAATAAAGAACATAAGGCCTCAAATCAATAATCTAAGCCTTTACCTTAAGAGACTGAAAACAAAAGGAACAAACTAAAGAATAAATTCCTTACTGTAACCATGGAGTTATCTTTATTTAATTGCTTTTCTATCAACTTTTACTACTATATTCAGAAACCCTGTTATTAGGCGCATAAAACATTTTGTTGTGTCCGCTTGATGACTTGATCTCTCTATCATGAAATGAACTTCTATGGAAGTGGAGCCTTAAATATTATAATTTTTGTCAATTAAGAAATTGAATCCTGTTTTTTTTTCCATTAAATGTCATCACACAGTTTCCTTTTTTACTTAAAAGCAGGCAGAAGACTGAAATGGCTGTGTTCACTAGTGTGGTCTGGCAAATATTTCTGATGATGTTCCTTCTGGATTCTATAGGATAGCATATCCCTTATGCTGTGTGACTACTTCTGACCAATGAGTTGTAAGCAGAAAGCATTATGTCATTTTAGAGGCAGACCACTTCATTACCAGTTCAAGACCCATCAGCCTTCTCATTTACCTCTGGCAGAATGACTGACAGGTCAAAATGTTGCTGTTTGCACTGACTACAGTGAGCAGAGATTTTCTTGCCAATCAGTGGTGAACATGCAGAAGAATTAAAAAACAGAATATTTTTTGAGCCATTGGGATTTGGCATTGGTTATGAATACAACATTACTTCCCCACTGATACACTTAATATAAGTAGATACGAAAAAACTCAGTAAAACAAAAAATAAAGCTATAGGTTAGATAAGTTAACAAAATGACCTAAGGACTGAAATATGCAAGTACTTCCAACCAAACATTTTACTCAAATCTTGCAATACAAGAGTTTGATTTTTTAAAATGTGAGTTTTGGCATTGTAATTAATACTAAATTTCAGCCTTAGACATCGAGGAAAAATGTTTAGGTGATGGTAAGACCAATACAAAGGTCTTAGCAACCTCAAATGCAAGTTTGCCTAAATACCTGCAGTATAAATGTTGATATTGTATTATGAATGAGAAAATATCTCTTTTAGAGAAAAAAATATATATCACAAGTATGGCACTTCCTTTATATATCTGTAATTAAAATGAACTTTAGGCCTATTCCTATTGTTAAACGGACCACTTATTTTTGTGTGTGAAACCAATGACATTCTAAGGATAAATTAGCTATAAAAGGAATGACGGTTAAGTATGTTTAAAATTAGCAATGCTGTTAAACTAAAAATATTTTAAATTTTTCATTTTAATAAATGACAATAGAGAATGTCAGAAAATGTGTATGGATTGTTTTGGGAAAACAGAAGAGTATGAGAAATTATCTATTGAAGTTTATTTTCATTATTGTCAATGGTTTAGAAAAATGTTTTCAGACTAATTTGTAGGTTTTTTGTCAGCTTTTAAAATGCCTTCATGATTTGTCATTTCTCTCAAGTAACGAGAATGTAAACTATTTCTTTTGTCTCTCTGATTCATTTAAAATTTGAGGAAGTGGTGTTTTTTTTAATCCATTTAGATAAATTGTTGCTTAACAAAGAGATGTCCTCAAATCTGAGCCATTCCTAAACTCTTAAGTTAATTTTATGCAAATGTTTATTTTAAAATAATACAGCAATATTAAATACAATAATTACCGGCATTTTCATTCATTTTTTTGTAAACTTAATGCAGCAAATGTTTTGATGTCTCTGTTTCCTCATTGTAATTTTGCTACATACCTGTAACCATAAACATATAAATTGTTCTTTATTTTACTTATTTCTTTGAGTTCCATATCATTACATTGTCTTCATATTTAACAAACTTCCATTCTGAACCTGTCTTGAGATTAAACCTGAAATAGACAGTTTGCAGGTTCTTAATAAAGCCCTGGATATGCTTCAATATTCCTAGCAATGCTGAGATGCAGCCATCTGGACCACAGCTTCCTGATCCCAATGGCTGAGTTTGGGAGTGTTTTCAACATCCTTTAGAGCAGGTTAAACGCTAAAATGATGAAATATAATTCAATCAGATTAAACACTGTCACAAGGTGGTTGGTTTTCCTTTGAGTGATCAGATCAGCACCCTCCATTTTTTTTTTTTTTTTTTTTTTTTTTTTTTTTTTTTTTTTTTTTTACCAGAACTATTATACTTGCTGTCCTGCCTGTAGTCTCTGCTGTCTTCAATGTATTGTCTGCCTGCTGCCGGGGGGAACGTGTAAACACAGTTCTGTCTTTCTCATCATTGACAATCTGTGAGGAACTTCACACTGACTACAGGCTAATGTCCAAATCCCTTAGAATCATTTTCAGGATCCTGCATGATCTGTTCTCAACATACAGACTCATCTATAAAGACGCCCCTGATTCTTTCAGACAAAGTTAGTCATACTTCCTTCCAGCTCTCTGCCTCTGGGCCATCTGTTATGTCACTTGTCTGATTTGATTCTGATAATTTTATGTATCTGTCCACGGGTCTGTGAATCCTTAAGGCAAGAAACCCTCACCCCCGAGACACACAACTCAGTCACTGACACCCTTGGAATCCACCGGAACTCTACAACCTGGGCCCAGGCCACTGACTCCTTTGTAGGACTTGAGCTCTGCAGGCTGGCGCTATTGCTTTTCCCCAAGTTGATGGTGCATGGAGGGGAGTGCTCCACCCAAGAAAGATGGTGTCTGCGGTGTGAGACAGGCACTCAGCTCAGGTGCCCTGGTGGCTGCCATTCAGCTCTCTCCCTGGAGCCACACACCTCAGTCTCTCCTCACATGACTCTAGCCTGCTCCTCTCTTCCTCCACCAGCACCCAGGGGGACTGCCTGCCAATGAGATTTGGGGTATTGGCCCTTTAAGAGGGTGCCCCAGTTTCTTGCAGACTCTAATCTCTCCCTGGCATACAGACACCCCTTTGATTTCACAGCCAGTCATTATGTGGGTACCTCTTTCTGGTTCTGGTGCTCTGGGCTAGGGAGCCCAGCATGGGGTTTAGATCTTGCTCCTCAGGGCAACTTATGTAGCTGAGACATCCGTCTGGATTCTCAGCTGCTGCCTGTGGGAGGGGGGCAGCCCTATTCCTATCTCCGCCCTTCCTGTCAGTTTCCATGTGCCGCCTCCTGTAAATTCTTGGTTATACGATTTCTGTTTCAGATAGTCTTTGGTTGGTTATTCAGGTTGGTGGTTCTGTATTTTAATTGTAATTCCAGTTTGGTCCTGGGAGGAGGTGAGTGTAACGTGCACCTACGCTGTCGCTCTCTTGAATCAATCACCTCTCTTTGGCTCTAAATGTAATCTTATTATGTGATTGTATCAGTGTATAATAATTGGGTATTAAATGTTCATTGATTTCATTTTAATACTGTGTTTTCCCCTGTATAGCCTTATATACTACCTAGCTGCTGAAACATACCACAACCAAAACTGATTAAGCATAATTATTAAAGAAGGTGAATTTCCAAAATTTTGTAGGAAATCCATGTAAAGGTTAACCACGATTTTAATGCATAAAATTTACCCTTCAACCTGGTTAAAAACTTAAAAAATATATGCTAAGGAAAAGAAGCTAGACCCAAAAGACTACATATTATATGAATCAATTTATATGAAATATACAGAATAGGTAAATCAATAGAGACAGAAAGGAGGTTAGTAGTTGCCAGGAACTGGTGGGAGGGGAGAATGGAGAAAGCAGTGGATACGGGGTTTCCTTTTGGAGTGACGAAAATGTTCTGGAATTAGTGATGATTGTTGCATAACATTGTGAATTTACTAAATGTCACTAATAGTAATTTTATGTTATGTGTATTTAACCACAATAAAATATGCTATTACTTAGTAAGCAGTCAATAAGTATTAGTTATCACTACTAAAAAAAAAAAAAAAAAACCAAAAAATTTACCCTTATTAATATATTTTTTAAGTTCACAAGAACACATTTTAATGTAATTCTTGCCTGGTATTTAAGGATACAAAAAAGGATACATAATTATTTTATTATGAATGATTGCGAGCCCTGGCTTGTGTGGCTCAGTTGGTTGGGCATAATCCTATGTACTGAGGGGTTGCCAGTTCGATTACTGGTCAGGGCAATGCCCAGGTTGTGGGCTTGACCCCAGGTGGGGGTTGGGCAGGAGGCAACCACTTGATGTTTCACTCTCACACATCAGTTTTTTTCTCCATTCCTCTCCCTTCCTCTCTCTAAAAATCAATAAAATTCTTTAAAAGAAAAAGAATGAGTGAGAAAAGGAATTAATAATGGGTTCCATGAATAAGCAGAGTAACTGTTAAGATGTACAAGCTCTGGCTGGAAAAGTAAGTATTAGACAAGGTCTAGTTTTCAAATCCTTCTGATAACGTAATATGTAAACAGCAATATGTAATATATTATAGTTTTGCATTTGACCTAGCTTTTTTGTCCCTTTATTATCTCCAGTTGTAAGCACAAGCTGTACCTGGAAATACTGCCAAACACCAGCATCATTATCCCATTTCATAATGAAGGTTGGACTTCACTCCTGCGTACCATACACAGTATAATTAACCGAACCCCGGAGAGTCTGATAGCAGAAATCATTCTAGTAGATGACTTCAGTGACAGAGGTAAGAGACAGTTTCAATATTTTATCCGATTCTGTTATTCACCTCCTAGACAAACATGATAGAGTTAAAATAGGCAGAAGGTTATTGTAATGTTTCTTTTTGATTCTCTCTGAAAAGTGATTACGGAGTTTTGCCTATGTTGTGATTTCATAAAATGTTGGCCAAATGCAAAATAAACAGAATGAGAAATTATTGTTGTCATTAGGAGAAGTATAAAAAAATCTGCATGACATTCCTGTTGTAAATTAGACAGGTGTTAGCAAATGTCTCAAATTTTACTTTCAGCTTCAGGACAAACACTGCAAAATATGTCCTGGTGAGTACTTATGAATAGTGAAATATTTCAGTAAAACTATAAAATCTGTTTCTGTTTCTGAAGATTATCTACTCTATTATTTATAAGTATGATACATTCTCTGGGTTATGCTTATGTTACTTCATAAATACTAAAAATTATAGTGAGACACAAATATTTTCTTTGGCAATTCTAGCTATTTTGTAATGTCTGAAAAAATAATAAAACAAATCTGGCTTAACAGTGTATTAGCAAATTTGATGTAAGTTTTAATAATTTAGCATTCTGATAAACAATTGGTTTTATAAGACAGGGGGATAAAATATAGAAACGTTCCTGAGATTAGGTTTTAACAATTATCTTTGGTCTAAATGAGAAAGTAGTTGATACTGCAGAGAAAACAAATTTTATCTTTATCTTTCTTGCTGGTGTGAGTGAAGAGGAGGAAACCTTTTCTAATGATATTCATCTATTTGAGGGTATAATTTTCTACCTTACTGCATGAAAGGGCTCTGCTTAACATGCTGTACAACTGTAAGAAAGAGTGATAGTAAAATAGTTTGATTGCATATTATTCTTATGCCTCACAAGAGAATACATCTTGAAACCATATGGGTTAATTGAAGTTTTGAAATTTAAAAACACCATTTGGATCAAAAAACACCATTTTCTTCATAGTATCCAAAAATTATGTAAAAGTAAAACTGCTTAGTATGTTAGTTTTCAGGTTTCTTTAAGAGAGTTCTAGTCTTCAGTGATTCACTTCAAATACTGACTCAGGATCTGCCTAATATTAACGTTGGTAGGACAAAAATAAAGTTGTCTAACATCATTCCATTAAAATAGTAAACTACCAACTTGGTGATTTACGCTGATTTTAAAGCAGGTTTTGCCTTGCCTTGCTTTGAAAGATGTGCATTCAATACTACCTAAGAGCATAGCCTAGTATCTAAACTTGAAATTTATTATTTAAAATTTTATTTCTGTAACATTGATTTCTTTTTTATTCTAATTGAGGCTATTTATTTCAAAACAGTCATTCTTGTCTCAGACTAAAAATAGGCATTTAATGTGTGAAAGCTAAAACTTTGCTTTTCTGTAAAGGAATGAACGAGGGAATAGCTATCTCAGGCTGTACACACCAAACAACTGGTCTTTTGGGTTGACTGGTACTCAGAGAGATCAGACGGTGTATCTGTGGAGAATTTTCTACATAATTAACTTTGTCTTGGTAAACTATTGATTACAGCAGAATTTTGACCTGGAGGTAACAGTAGGAAACACTTGGTGACAGGAAATTGTGGTTTGTACAACATTTTTTGCTGAATATTTCTCAGAGGTATTTTTTTTTTTATTGAAAGTCTTTAAAGAGATAGAAAATAGTGGCCTCTACCTTTGTCTTGACTTCAAATAACTGTCCTCTTCTGTACAGTAGTACTTCTGATGGACTATCCTGCAGGTAATGTTACCTGGGAAGTGAGTTCCAGAAGATTTCAATGCAATTACTGTTAGTAAAGTAACAGAAAAAGGATTATTTGGGATACTTATTGTGATTCTGACTTCTTTATTGAACATTTAAGAGAATAATAATATTAATGCTTTGGTAAATCATAGATATTCTATTCCTATGAACTCTCAAGTTGAAAGCATTGCTTTATGATCATTAAATTTTCAAAAGGTTAAATTATTTGCACATTGCATTTCATTATGTGAATGTATCAATATGTGTAAAAGTAAACTTTGCAAGAAATATTTTATGGAAGTACTCTGTTATCTATTAGAATACATTGTAATTCCAATGTTGCATGGATTAGGAGAGACTTTTCGTCCAAATTTATATCTCAGATTACAAAATCTCAACTGATAAAATACTAGGATTTGGGTAGACCTAAAAGATATCACCCTGCTTTTTGAATAATTTGAAATATAAAACATTAATAAACACAGGTTAGAATCTCATCACCAGTTATTATGACACCGGGTAAATTAACTAACTTCCCTAAGCCTCAGACTTTTCTTTTATCAACATAGGGCTAAGTAACTTTAGTTATGTAAATAGCTCCTCATGGGCAAGGTTTTGATGGAGAGCAATCTTGGATGGTCGAGTGAACTATGCACTACAGAGGAGAATAGTTCCTCTCAATTACTGATTTCTACTCACCAAATACTTCCCTGCTACTATAAGATAGACATTCTCCATACTGAGGAGATCCTCTCAATTTATCAGATCTAGTCCACAATAATTTATCTATCTATCTATCTATCCATTCATCCACCTATCTACCTATTATCTCCAGATGCAACAGAAGTCAGAGGGCACATGAAGACAAATTTTGGTAATGTGCACCGTGTTGGAAAAATCAGAACTGCATTAACATTTTAAAAACCTCTAAACCTATAAATAACTTGGTGATTTACTACATATTTTAAAGAAAAATTAAATTCTAGACTTTCATTAAAAGGAGAATAAATAGAACCCACCTAAAATTACATGAGTGGTCTTACATGAGTGTTGATTAAAATTCCTTAAAAGTTTATATTCACTTTTAGGAGGAAACTATCTTACAGCATCTCTTTTTACAGGGCCTCTAAGACAGAATGTTCTTCTTCCTTTAATTTTAATATTACCTATAGCCATGAAGTTAAAAGTTATTTTACTTTATATTGTAAAGTATGTTTATACTTTTTTGTGACAACTCAGAAATCATAAGCTTCTAATATATAAATGTTACATTTTATATTTATTTTTAGAAATATATTCCAATTCCAAGTCTGCATTTTTAGAAGTTCAGTATGCATCCATATCTTTGCACTATAGCTCTCCTGGTTATTCTGAAATATTCTTTGGCCAAGGGCAATACAATTTTGACAAGATTTATTCAGATATTGCTGCCTTATTGTTTATGTCCTCCAGGTCAATAGAGTAGTTATACATAAAAAAACCCCAAAAAACAAAACAAAACACACACACACACACACACACACACACACACACACACACACAAAATGAATAAAAGGAAAGTAAACGTATTATCCATGTTAATAACATACGGTTAATATCACTTGAAATTGCTAGTTCCAAAGATGTTAGCAATATAGTGATTGGAAAATTCTGGAGTAGTGGTTTCATAACAATAGAGAAGGAAAATACTACAATAATTTATAATTACTGAGTAATTATGAACATCGCAAAGTGATTTTTAAAAATCTACTTGAATAGGTTTGACCCAGTTATCAAAATGCTTTAAAAAAAGTGATTATCCCATCTAGTAGTCTCAGTTTAGATATTCTTCCTCGAGTTGGTAAACCGAATATTGTTTCAGTCTCAGGACGTAAGGCTACTGTCTATAACAACATGAAGGTGCATGCTTGCAGGTGAGTTTTCAACAATAGCACTATGTTTTTGCTATCCAAAGCTTACCAAAGTGAGTGAATGTGATTATATTTTTTTTTAGTAAGCTCTCAGAAATACATTTAACAACTTAACTTGGGGCCTATAACAAGGCTTTTTGATGACTTTAAAGCAGGACTAATCCTGGGCTTATCTCCAAATTCCAGGCAACGTTAACAGCATCCACATGGAAACTGTTGAAGTGTGTGAAATAAGCTGGGGCTTAACCTCAGAGATAGGATATATTTGAACCTGACAATTCTCTGAACCCAGTTTGCTTAGATGAATGCAAGTTCAAATTGTGGATAGTGCAGGAGAGTTGCTGACACACTTTTCTAAATGCAAGCATGGAAGTGCTGCTGCACACTGGATGCACTCACACACATTCACACTTGGTCAGTCGTTATTGCCCCTGCTTGTTTCAAACGTCCTCATCGGGAAAGGTAGGGAGTTGAGTTTCATGAAGACCTGTTACGCTCCACGTACTAGTCAGAGGGAAAATCATAGACTATAAACTATCCTCCAGTCTAGCAAAGCCAGCCACTAAAAAAATCCAGTGTACTTTTCTGCAGATGGCATGACTAGTTGCTGCCCAAAGTATTGCCCCCAGGCCAGCAGCATTACATTGAAGTTTAGAAGAAATGCAGAATCTCACGCCCCATCCAGTTAGATCAGAAGCTGCATTTTAATAGGATCTCTATGTAATTTTTATGCCAATCAGAGTTTCAAAATAACTTTCATGTGTTTCAAGTTGGGGTTTTATGATTCAGTGTGTAATATGGGTGTAACTGTGCATATTGTATTATAGATCTGTAAAGGAAAGGTTGAGATAGAATTTCATGTATTATTTTGCATTTATTATTTCTTTGATAGAATTCAGCATTTTCACAAATTTGTAGACATTTGCTCTGCTTTCGTATGAACTCATTTGATAGCATTTTATGTTCAATCTCACTTTACTGCCATTATTTTCTCCTTTGCCATTTTTCCTTCTTTGTTATACAAATGCCTTTTAACATTTTATAGATATATTTTGCTTTGGAAAAATTCAATAATTTTTATGCCAGTGTTTATTAAAATTCATTTCATTTTCAAAACTGAGCTAAAGCTGTTAAAGTATGTATACATTTTTGGGGGACACCCTGTGTGTGTGTATTTGTGTTTGTGTGTGTGTGAAAGCACTTTCTTTAAAGATCCATATTACCATAAAAATCATAGAGTCTTCACATGGTTGAGTGTTTATACATTTTTTAAATAGTAAAAATCTTTTCAATCAATTTCCAAATGAACTGAGCCTTGAATTTCAGGTCCTATTTGACTCAAATATTCTGGTTATACATTAAGGAAAGTTTCAATAGCAGACAAATCAGTTAGCATGAGTTTTACAGCTTTTGAGAGTTGGAAGATATCATAACTGTGAGAAGGTTGTAAAACAGAAGAAGAATGGTAGTGCATTTTTATTTTATATGATGAAATACTAACACTAAAGTGCATATAAAGATTCTGAGATGACAATCAACAAAAATGCTTTAGTGCTGGCATTCCATCAGATACTCCACTAGACTATGAGACAAGCAATTTCTATGTCTCTGATTTATTGAGAGCGAGTCACTACAAATGAATCTTGGGATTGCTTAGATTTCATGTATTTTAAATTGTAAAAATGTTTTAATTTAAAGTCAAAAGATAATCATAAATATCAATAGGTAGCATAAACTAGGAAACTACAACTGTGTACTTTTCTGTTTAGCAATTCATCATTTGCTAAAGCATTGAGAGAAAGCTGTTCTGTTTTTCTGATGATAAATGTGTATATCATGTTGCACAGCGGTCAAATGGATAGTTTTAATAAAATGGCTGTGTTTTACCAATTAGTTGAGCATTTGTGATTAAAAGGGAATTTAAGACATAGAGTGGCACTGTTTCCAAGGGTCATAAATATGAATGTAAAAGAGTATGTGTTCGCAAGGTCACAGGGAAATGAACCTACCTCCCAGAGTAAGTTTGGGAAGTTACAAAATTAACTAATAAAAAGTCTCCTTGCATTTATAAAATGTGAGTAATTAGCCATCAGCGACAGAATATGTACTGAGTAGAATTGGTCTCAGAAGGCAAAGCACTTTCGGATTTCTCCCTCTGGTTTTAAATTAAAAATGTAATCTCATGTGATGTAGATGTCTACATAAGAGAATTTATCTGGGAATAATCTTGAGAGTTTTGTATCCTTGATGAGCTTTCCCTTTGCATGAATGTTTGGAATAGCATTTTGTTATATCTGTTTCTCCCTACAGAGCTAATGTGTATAATCTCTCATTTTCAAGAGTGTTACTGAGGGTTATACACACACACTTGCAATTCTCATCATTAATACTGGAACACTTTATTCATTCTAGTAGAAACCTATTTTAAATAAGTACCTATTTTAAAGGTTAGAATAAATGATCTTGAGATACTTTAAAGGTATATGTATTCCTTTTTTTTTTTTTAATCCCTCACATGAGGATATATTTCCATTGATTTTTAGAGAGAGTGGGAGAGGGAAAGACAGAGAGAAACAGGTGTGAGAGAAACACATCCATTGGTTGCCTCCTGCAAGCTCCCTGACTGAGGCCGAAGCCAGGGAGGAGCCTGCAACCGAGGTATGTGCCAAACTGGCTAGGGTACGGTATATGTATTCTTAATAGATTGTTTTATGAATTAGCCTTTATAACACTGGCATTGGTAGGTTCAGAGCATTGCTAATGATTGTTTTGGGAATTATAGTTTTCTGTCTTCTAAAGAAAGCAATAGTATATCTACATTTGATGAAATTAAGATTCAGTAAGATTTATCTTGAATTTACAAAGATACATTTGTTGCAACTTCAATGAAAATAGACAATTTTATGAAGTTAGATATAAAAAGAACTATTTTAAACTGTTCTAATGTAAACTATGAGTTTGTAGTTTGAGAGAATGAAGTCTCCAGAATTTATCTGGGAATAATCTTGAGAGTTTTGTATCCTTGATGAGCTTTCCCTTTGCATGAATGGTTTCTAAGCTAATTTTGAACTCAAAAGTAAGATTTTGGAAAATATGTAATAGAATGAAGAGGCAAAACCTAAGTTCCATCATCTAGGTTGAATGTATGTTAGATACTACATATAATATTAGACCAAAGTTCACATTTGAAAAATTTTGTTATTTCTTTTGCTTTATCACGTAAAAATGTTTTGTGTACTTAAGGGAATGAAGTTAACACATTGAAACATACCATTCCTTTATTGTGAGTTGTCTTTTTAAAATGCCCATATAAAGTAGTCTATTTGGGGGTTATAAATATTTATATTTGCTCTTTGAGTTATTATTAAAGTTTTTTCCAATAACTTTATTTTGAAGAGATGGTGAATCTCATCTTACTGTCATTTTCCTGACTAGTATATTACTCTTTTTGCAGTTCTTTTCTCTGCTTCAGTATTAGTTTGAAGCATGTGAGATTGTCATTTTTTTACATTAAATGACTGACAATATATGCTAGTTTCATATATCCTTCCTTCATAACAAGCATCATTAAACGTATTTATGTTTGGCTAGAACAATGATTTAGGGCTAATGTTTTGAATTAGTCCTTTTAAAGATTTAGCAGGCCCTAGCTGGTTTGGCTCAGTGGCTAGAGTGTTGGCCTGCGGACTGAAGAGGCCCAGGTTTGATTCTAATCAAGGGCACATGCCCAGGTTGCTGGCTCGATCCCCAGTGGGGGGCATGCAGGAGGCAGCCAATCAATGATTCTCTCTCATTATTGATGTTTCTATCTCTCCCTCCCTTTCTCTCTGAAATCAATAAAAATATATTTTTAAAAAGATTTAGTAGGGAAGCCCTCTCATCATGTGGTAGACAAGCTGACCTGGCTTTCCAATTGCTATTTGAAGGAAACTTTCAGGTGGTTGACTTAATATGGGTTTGGCATAGAAGGGGCTGATTCTTTTCAAAGCAAAACTGTTACAGTTCACCAACACCACAAAGGCATGACTTACTCAAGAAAAAGAAATTGTGCAATTTATTTTATGGCAGATTAAATTCCATTTAGTTTCCTAGCAGACAGCTGTTTTGAGTAGGGTGTCACTTGTATGAAACCATTTTATGGATGTTGGGCTTCAGATCTCGGGCAGGCATAGCTTTCAGAGATAAAATAAAAGGTTATGTTTTATGATTATTCCTTTTGTCAGCAAACCTCAGCTGGTGAGCATTAATAATATCGTGTTCAGTATTTCAAGCAGCTCTTTTTGATGTCTAAATATCCATCTGATCTTGATTTTCAAAAAATGATTGCATTGACACAATGCAAAAACACACAAATGTTTCCTCCTTTATCCTGAATTATTACACTTAGAAAATTAACAATCTCTCATCAGTCAAAATTTTTGATAAGCTGTTTTCAACATCAAGTGTTTTCATGTTAATGAGACATATTTTAATGAAATTATTCTATTAAGAATGAACAAGTTTACATCCACTGAATAACAATTCCCCAGTAGAATGATGATATCTTTGAGATGAAGGAATTTGTAGGTGACATGGTACATCTGTAACCTTTTATAGATGAGTAAATGGAGACTCAGAAAGGTAACACACTAGGACAATTTTACATGCTTAGATATATGTTAGATTAAAATGTACCGTTTTTATCCTGAGGTATGTCTAATTCTGAGAAACTGGAACCATTCTGATAACTATCTTGAATGTAATAAAACTGTACTACAAATATGTAGACACTCTAATAATGGAATCTAACTTATTATTTACTTTTTGCCTTGGGATCAGGGTTGTAATAGAAACTATCATTTCACTTTGTACGTACAAGTCTTGGAGTGGAGGATGCGTGAGAATTATAATGACCTGAACACACAAATTCCAGTATCTATAAGGACCTGCCAGGACTGCAGGGGCCCAGTCCTCCTAGAGAAAACAGTGTTTCTAACATCCTGAAAGGCTCACAAAGCAATAAAATGAGTTCTAAAACACAGTTAAGTGTGTTTTATGTAGCTTTTTACAGGCTGATGTAGAGTAGAATTTATTGAGATAAGTGAATGGATTTTAGGCTAGCCCCGTGCAGGTCATCTGATTCTGTCCTTATTCTAGATGTATCATTCCAGAGTTAGGCAGCCTAACAAGGCTGATTCATTTCACAGAAGCCAAGGCATTTTATAGAGTGCCCCGGGCCACTCTGGTTCAAAATGTCCCCAGAAGATGAGAGTAATTCTGGAACAGAGAGAAGCTGGACTAGGAATAAAGGGCTGAGTGACTGACCGAGCACCCAGCATTGGGTTGGATACTAATTAGATACACATCCTTTATTTTTTTATTTTTTCCCACCTTTTCTCCTAAACCCCTGATAAAGAATTCTATATGGAATATATATTTACAAACTGCTTGGAAGTCTAAACCATTGCAACATGCTACAAGAAATTGCAAGATTTATTTTAACCATAAGTAATTTTCATGACACAGTGGTAGAGATAACTTTCCCAAACTGGATTCAGATAAATAGTGTCTATATATACACAGAAAGGCAAATTTCAGCTTGCAAAGTTTAATGCGCTTGTTTTGATCTTTGGAAAAATTTTAAAGTAAATTACATCAATGTTTTCTAAGTAATAAAAGCATTAAATGCTATGATTCAGCACAGGTTTGTTAAATTTTAATAAAACACTATCATACAGAGACTTACAAGCTCAGATTCCCTTGGAACTGGGGGGGCTTCCTATCTCAGCAGGAATGGCCGTGATGTAATGTCCCACAAGACCCAGTGTAACCAACTGGCCCTGGGATCCCTGGCCACTCCTATAAGCATCTGAGATTCCTCCAGATTGCATGGCACCAAGCAGCCCTTATGTGCACCTACGGACTAAACCACATTATCTATAATAATAAAAGTGTAATATGCTAATTAGACTGGACGGCCAAACAACCTTCTGGACGACCTTCCGGCGGACATCCTGGACAAAGCCGAGGCTGCTGTGAGGGCCGAGGTGGCAGCTCGGAGCCCCTTGCACAAATTTCATGCATTGGCCTCTAGTGTGATAATATTTCAGTGTTAGACCTCTCTGTTTCATTTGACATTACTTGCATCACTCCTTTTTCAGGGCATGATTTTATCATCATTCTTTCTCTGGCTTTTCATTGACTTCTTCATTCTCCTTGAACATTAGTGCTTCTCAGGGCTGCACTCACCACCCACAGCTCATGTGATTGTGTGCACTATCTTTGAGTGATCAGTTCCTCCTTTCTATACAATTAAACTCTCCTCTTGCTTCTGACCCAAACATTCAACAAACTACTGGACTTCTGGGCTTAAATGACCCCACAGATATTTCAAGCTGAATGGGCTGAAATTCTTCAATTTTAACTGCTCTTCCTCCTAATTTCACTGCCACTTTTAAAAAAATACATTTTTATTGATTTCAGAGAGGAAGGGAGAGGAGGAGATAGAAACATCAATGATGAGAGAGAATCATCGGTAGGCTGTTTCCTGCATGCCCCCCACTGAGGACCAAGCATGCAACCTAGGCATGTGCCCTGACCAGGAATTGAACCATGACTTCCTGGTTCAGATCATAGATCGACACTCAACCACTGAGTCACACCAGCTGGGCTCACTTCCACTTTTGATAACATCATTCATCCAAACTAGATACCTGAGAATTGGCCCCTGTTATTTCTCTTTCCTCACATCCCACACCCAGTGAATGAGCAGATCTTGCCAAATGTACTTCCTTAGGACTTTCAAAGTCAAACCCTTTTGAAGCTCCATTCTACAGTGGAGTCAAATAACTTAATTCACTCGTTTCTCTGCCCCAAGTTATGTTCCACAGAAGCCCATCCCTTATTATCAAACTGATCTTCGTAACAAGCAAAATTGTCCAAATTACCTCTCTTGTCAAAACCTTCCTTTGGCGTTTGGAGGCCTAAACAAATCCGCATCCATAATGTGGCCAGCAAAGTCCCTCGAGAGGCCCTTAGTGAGCAACCTCGCTCACCTTTCTCTATATTCTATCTTGCAATTTTTGTCATTACAAAACCAAGATGACAAGTTTTCCCTCAATGCACCACGTATTTATCCATCCTGTGTATCTCAAATCCTGTTTTCTCTACCTGAAACCTATCTCCACAATGCTTCTTTCTTTCTGTGCCCTTTATTCTAACTGACCTTTAACACTGTCTGTCCACTTTCCTTGAAACCCTCCTAAGTGGCAGCTTATGCCACTTACTGATATAAGGCCTTGAAGAGCTTATCTTAAAACAAACAATAACAAAATTTCTTGACTCAGTTTCCCCAAGAATAAAATGGGTATAACAACAGTACCCATCTCATAGGGTGTTTATAAGTATTAAAGTGAATATGTGTAAAGTGCTTAGACAGGAGTTGACCTATATTTCCCCATAAAAATTGATGGCTTCTACCTGTGGGATGATTTTCTGCTTACTTCCACAATACTCTGAGTCAATAGCACTGCAATTTCCACATCATTTGGATGGGAGTTTGTGTTTATCCCCACTACCTACTAATGAGCTCTTTGAATAAGAGGATCATCATATATGTTCTGATTCTGGGTCATAGTCATAAAATTATTGTGAGTTGAACCAATCTGTGTATTTATTCATTTACTTATCCTGGAAATAGAAATCATTCACTTCTTCAAAATTAAATGTACAAAGATAGGTTTAGCTGTTAGAGTTGGTTTCTTCAGTTCCTTTAATTAATTAGAGTGGATGAGAGAGTCCACAAGAGAGAAAACTTTGCCACTGCACAGTAATGACATATGTCAGACAGAGATAATGGAACTTCCAGGAACAAACTATGCTTCTTTGCAACAATTATTTTCAAATGTTACTAGCTCGTGATCTATTAGGTTATCCCCATTTGAGAGAGGTTGTAAGTAATATAAGATATGGTAATAATTATTCCAAGCATGTTATTTGATTTTTCCAGGAAAAGGGAATTTTAAGAAATAAGAATATTATAGAGTTAATTAAATTAGGGTCAGAACTTGTCCCAGGTCAATGTCAGAAGGGTCTTATGTTAAATGTAAAACAAATTCTATTTGTTTTGATGGAAAAACTCTTTGGTCTCTAAAAAGTTTTAATTCCAAGAGTGTGAATTAAAAAAAAAAAAAATAGCATTTCTTTATTTTACACTGTCTCCATGGCAGGATGGCATGGGATAAGAAAAGAAATATTTCTTGAATATATTTGAGCCAATGTTACATACAAAGACTCAGAATTTTAAATAAAAATGTGCAGAGGCATATGTTTCCTATATGATTACCCCTAATCAAAATGAAACTAAAATATACAATAAGAATGTTCAACTAGTCTGGCCTGTGTGGCTCAGTGTTTTAGTGTCGACCCAGAAACAAAGAGGTCGCTGGTTTGATTCCTGGTCAGGGCAC